>NW_019723906.1:4178815-4220498 GCF_002891405.2 Cryptotermes secundus
GGAAACCGAAGTACTCGGGGAAAACCCGCCCGAGTGCCACTTTTTCCACCACAAATCCCACTTGACCAGACCCGGGATCGAACCCGGGTCGCCGCCGTGAGAAGCCAGCCACTAACCACTTGAGCTATGGCGCGGCCTAACGTCGTAGTTGTTTAAGCATAAAGATAACTTTAATTATTATTAGCAGATTTGCAAGTTCTTATTGCTTACAAGTTACTTCAGGAGCTAGTATGCGAAGAATGTTCTCTAGATAAAACGTTAAAAGTAAAGTAAAGCTGTCCCTGTACCAGGCCGTGATGGCCCGTAGGGTTGTGAGACGTTGAGGCTCCGCCATTATCTAGACAATCAGCTAAAAGATGGCGGTAATGTCATCAGCCTTACGCGCGGGCTGCGCTTTACTCCCCAGGAAAATTATTTAATTAACTCCTGGTACTCATTTCTCTTAGATGCTGAGTCGATCCCAGGGCCATAGTGCGACTGGAAGGGCTAGGTCAATTGAAAAAATCCAACCAGATAAAACGTAAAATGCTTAATATTATATTGTAGCATCCTGCTACACATCATTTATTATTCAACAGATATCACGGATTCGCCGTCTCTCGCGCAACGCGTCCGTTGTCTAGTCACACGGCACAACAGGAAGAGACACTCAGCACCATGGAACACACGAGAGAGTATATGGGACTACACGTCGAATATCAGACACCATGGAATACACGAGCGCGTATGTGGGACTACAAGTGGAATATCAGACACCATGGAATACACAAGCGCGTATGTGGGACTACAAGTCGAATATCAGACACCATGGAATAAACGAGCGCGTATGTGGGACTACACGTCGAATATCAGACACCATGGAACACACGAGCGCGTATGCGGGACTACAAGTCGAATATCAGACACCATGGAATACACGAGCGCGTATGTGGGACTATACGTGGAATATCAGCCACCATGGAATACACGATCTGTAGATGGGACTACACGTCGAATATTAGAACCACAAAACGAAAGCACAATCTCATCAACAATTTTAAATGCCTGATGATGACCAATGTCGGTCGAAACATGTACTGCAATGTACAGTAGCTTTTAAATAAGGTTTAAAAAGACGCATTTTGTGTATGTTAGAAGCTTTTAAATAAGTTTTACAAGGTCGCGTTGTACGTAAGAGGATGAACCAGTGACATCTGTTGAATAATAAAATGCTTACATTAATGTCAGGTGTTACTGAGATTTATGGAAAGTACTTAACTGATGCCAAATATGGCTGCATATCATCAGAACACCGGCGAAGATGGAAGAAAATAGTAAGTTACTTCTAAGGAGAATATGGCATGCGTCTTACTGTAATAACTTTAGTAGTCACAGTCAGAATAAAAGTTAATTTACGACTAGCCGGATTACCGCCAATCAGTTCGTCTTGGCACCAAGCCCCTTGACACACGACATCCCTTTTTGTTTCCTCAACGGGACACTTGCGGTAATACTCGTAGTGTTTATGTGACATCCCCCATGACGAGAGGTTGGGTCTATCGTTTACAATTTTTGCTGGTCCTCGACAGCGCAGTCATTCTCAGGCCCGAGTCCTATATTTTACTGTCTCAGATTCGAGACTTCCCCAACCTGGAAAGCCAGGTCTCCGTATTTATATCCCAAGTAGCAGATTTATCCCAGTTATACTCCCAGATACTGGATTCACTTTTCATTGCCTCCTAAAACTCGCAGGGCTACGATGGAGGTACTCGAACCCACCCCCACAAAGGGTCAAAGTCCAGCAAGTCAGCAGCAAAGTCAAAGTTATTTTACGACTGGCGATTTACCGGCAATCAGTTGTCTTAGTGTCAAGTCCCACGAGACCCACGACCAGAGATTTTTTCCCCCAACTGAACCCTTGCGGTAATTAAAGTTATTAGATTTCTCTGTTGTATTTTATATGACAGGTGGGTTTCCCAGTAACGCAATAAGCCGTTGTTATGTCGATCAACATTTTAATGCACGGTGCAAGCTGTTTATGTATAAGTTAAAGATATAAAATACGCCAGAGGCGCTGACGTCACTATCAGGCCGCTTGTCTCTCTGGCCACATCGCGGACAATGCCCGTCATCGCTGTCTCAGTGTGACATGCAAACACATTCACAGGTCTATAAAGCTTTGGGGGAGAGAAAATCTGCCACAGCTTTAAGTATAGACACAGTAAATAAAATGAAGTGTTTATAATGTTTGCCTAAACATTTTACATGCAGTTTTCTTCATGTGTATAAACCAAGAGCGTTAGGAACTTCTACATAAGTTCTCTTTCCGTGACTGTTGGTATCTTTCTTTCGAATAAAACTACGTAACATGCAGATCACTTCTCTTCGGCCCAGATTGACTTTCCGCCTATTTATCTGTCCATCTGTTTCAACGTTCAATTCTTAAAAATATTTGGTGGAATTTTATGAAACGTACATACTCGTAATTTTCTCGAATTTTGAGTAAGTCTGTCACGATGCACAACCGTGCATGCTTCCCAGTGCGCTTTTCTTCACAGCGAATGGTAGGGTGGCGCAAATGTCTCGTGTCTCAAATATGGATCTCCTTGCGCCCTTCCAGTCTCTTGGCAACCTGGGCAAGAAGACCGAAATCTAGATTCGTTCCAGTGATCTTCCAAATGAGAACATGCGCCAACTCGCTAGATAAGATGGCAGAAGCGAATACATCTCGAGTGCCATGCTGTAAAACGCGCATATTTCTTTCCTATCTGTCAACCTGATTTATCGCGGTCAAAATTCAGTTGCAGAAATGATGCCCTCTTGTATGTACAACTAAGATATCTTAATTCATTCGTAAAAGAACTCGAAACTATGATAGGAACAGTCTCTTCCAAAATTATCGTTACGCTCATCCCATCCATGTGTTTTAGATGGACAGAACATGTACCCTCGTTGGAAAGAAGAGAAATGCATACAGAAGTTTAGTCACGAAACTGCAGAGCAAGAGATATAGGCTTTCATTGTAAGATAATTTGAAATGAGTCTTAAAAATTTAAAAACATAGGAAACAAACTGGACATTTCCCTTTAAAGTACACGGCTTCATATCCCAGAAGGCATTAACTTTGACATATTTAAAAACTTACAGAAGACAGTCTAATTACAACATAAGAAAATGTTTAATTTACTTGGTCCTCAGCCAACTTAAGTAAATAACAACTTGTGTTGAAATTTGACTGTGTTTGATAAGTTTTTAAACATACTGTGGGTTACAATGGTGTCCTGTAAAACTTAAAAAAGAAAAGCAAACAAGTTCGATGAAATTACTTGTTACTTTTTGGATGCAAATTTGATTCACGGGGAAATTAAGAGGATATTGAATTCGGATAATGCTTCCTGCCATCCAGTTTAGAACATTTCGCCTTTCCGAATGCTGGCTAAAAACGTGAAAATTAAAATATGAGAAAATACAATTTTGGCTGCAGTTTTGTATGGGTATGAAACTTGGCCTCTGACATTAAGGGAGGAGCATAGACTGAGGGTATTCCAGAACAGGGTGTTGAGGAGAACATTTGGGCTCAAGAAGTGTGAAGTTACAGGAGGTTAGAGAAAAGTACATAATGAGGAGCTTCATATCTTGTACTTTTTGCCAAGTATAATTAAAACGGTCAAGTCAAGGCGAATGAGATTGGCATAGGCATGCAGCACGAATGGGTAGAAGAGGAATGCATATAGGATATTTGTGGGAAAACCAGAAGGAAATGGACCACTGGGAAGACCAAGGCATAGGTGGGTGAACAATACGAGTATTAAAATGGATCTTAGAGAGATAGGATGGGATGGATTGGATTGATCTGGCTCAGGATAGGGACCAGGGAAGGGGTTTTGTGAATACAGTAACGAACATTCGTTTTGCATAAACTGTTGGAAATTATTGAGTTGCCAAGCGACTGGCAGCTTCTCAAAAAGGAATAAGCTCCATGGAGTTAGTTATTGCATGAAATTCCTGTATCGAAGCTCTGAATGTGTGGTTATGGTGAAAATGGAGGTAGTGTTATATGAATTATTAATTTTGGCACAACGTGCAGGTCAGTTAAGTTACTCTCCGCTAGACATCTGTGGAAACAGCCTCTGGTCTCATTCGACATAAGGCTGAAGACTGCAAATCGCAGAGTTACGTAGGCGCACAACACAACCCTTCGAATCTTGGCAGCAGACTGGCTACTCTTGATAGGTTTTTTGAGGCTAGATCTGTCCCTCCAGGCAAAACGTCGCCTGCGAAATTATACAGATCTGCCAACGGCAAGTTTCAGACATTATTTATAATAAGCTCATAATCTACATTTGCTTTCACGTACACAATACTCGTACAGGAAAAATGTTGCGAAAACCATATACAGTGGAACCTCGCTTAACGAGCACATCTCATAACGAGTAATTCTCAGAACGAGCAAAACAAATTGTAAAGAAATGACTCGCTTAACGAGCGACGTTTCACATAACGAGTGACGAGAGGGGAAGTCCCGGATTGTGCGCCTGCTACATCAGTCTGTGTTTAGCACTCGTTCCGCTAGCTCTTAGTGTCGCTTGTGGTCACACATTTTTCCAAACTTGTGTTCAGACATATTATTTGTGATTTTTTGTGCAAAGTTTAATAGCCCTTGCAAAAATGTCCCCGAGGAAAAAGCCGCAAAAAGACAGCCATAAGAGAATAAAAATAACCGTAGAAATTAAACGTAAAATCATTGAAAAGGGAAAACGAGGTGTGAGCGTGGCCGATTTAGCACGCACATACAATCGGTCTACATCAACGATTTGCACTACCCTCAAGAACACGGACAAGACTAAGGAGACAGATGCTTCAAAGGGCGTGACAAGAATATCTACGCAACGGTTACGTATTCTCGACGGTGTTGAAAGGTTTCGCCTCATATGGATAAACGAAAAGCAATTGCAAGGCGACGCTATTAACGAGAACATCATTTGTGAGAAGGCGAAAGTGATTTTCGTCNCTCAGAAACTCCAAGAGCCTTCAAGAAGTGTAAAGTCCAGAAGAGCGGGCTAAATGTGATGTGAAGGTCCAACAACAAGGCTTGGGTGACACGCGACCTTTTTACTGATTGGATCACTGAAGTGTGTGGTCCTTCTGTGAAAAAATATTTGCTTGAGATGAATCTGCCACTCCATGTCTTGCTTGTTATGGACAACGCTCCTGCCCATCCTCCAGACCTACAAGATGACCTCCTTGAAGAATTTAAATTCATCAAGATCCAGTCTCTGCCTCCCAACACCACTCCGTTACTCCAGCCTATGGACCAGCAGGTTATTTCTAACTTTAAGAAGCTGTACACTAAAGCACTCTTCGAGCGTTGTTTTGAGGTGACTGAAGGGACCAATATCACTCTCAGAGAGTTTTGAAAATATTACTTCCACATCGTTGGCTGCCTCAAGATGATCGCAAAGGCGTGGGGAGGGGTTACCAAGAGAATCCTCACTTCTGCTTGGAAGAAGTTTTGGCCGGAGAGCGTTGTCGGATGTGACTTTGAGGGGTTTGAGATAGTACCTGTTGAGCCTGTAGTCAACGAGACTGTGTCTTTGGTCAAGATAATGGGGCTGGAGGTGGATAAAAATGATATCGATGAGCTTGTGGAAGAACACAGCCAAGAGCTGAACACCGAAGAGCTTATGGAATTGCATTGTGTTTCACGGCAAGAAGTTGTGGAGGAGAGTTTGTCAGAGGAGGAGGAGGTAACAGCAAAGCAACAATCTTCTGGCCCAATAAGAGAAATGCTGAAAGCATGAGAAACTGTTGCATCGTACATTGAGAATTATCGCCCTAATAAGGCAGTGGCTATGCGCGCTACAAATTTATTTAATGATAATGCTGTGTCGCATTTTCACCAAATTTTGAAGCGTCGGCAGAAACAAATGTCTCTAGACAGCTTTCTAGTAAAAAGAGAATTAGACATGTATCATAAATAATAAACAAACTATTTCGATTTTTTTTGTTTTCTGCAAATCAAATTCGCATTCCAGGTTGGTTCATTCCACATAGAAGAAAAGATGAATATGATTCACGCTCCTTAACAATGTATATATAATTTTCTTTGAACAAAAGTTATACATAAAATTTTTTGAGCATTTATTTTTCGGCATGGAACGCATTATCGTATTTTACATTAATTTATATGGGAAAAATTGTTTCGCTTAACGAGTGTTTCGCATTACGAGTAAGATCCTGGAACGAATTATGCTCGTTAAGCGAGGTTCCACTGTATACGAATACGTATATGTTGGTACATATTCTGTTACGGAACGTTTTATCGCTCTATAGCAATATATGAGCATAATACTGTCGCGTTAGCTAGGCAACGCGACAAGGATTTGTGTGAGTTCCCGGATTTGAACGAATGCCTTTACTGCACAGTCACTTTTGCACCCACACTTACAGTTACTCTCCAGTAATAACGTCTTTAGACGTTTCTTCTCCAATGTTACAACACTTCTGCTCTAGTCGGATAAGAACTCTCTCCTGTTAAAGTCGAATACAAATTCTGCTGGTCTGAGTCTGAGTCTGAGATTCATTTTACGACCGACGGTCAGTCGGCCAGTCTGTCTTGGCAAAAAGCACCCATTTGGGGCTTGTGACCAGATCTTTATTATTGTTTGACAGTTACGGTCTTGTTTTCTGTGGGCGCTCTCTCTGACGAGAGGACGGGTCTGTCTTTTGTATGTGCTGCTGATCCTTGCCAGCACAGTCTTTCTGGGGGTCCGAGGCTCTTGGTACTCGTCGCCTCCTTTGACTCGCAAGGTCATGGTAGAGGTATTCGAACCCGCCACCACACGGGCTCTGCCGGTCTCTGGCCAACGATGGACTGTTACAACTTGGCCTCGGACTGAATAGGGAACACCTTGTCGAAGGGTTAATTCCGCCCACTGTTACGCAGCGAACACGGGAATACGTGTCTGCCTCAAACAATTCGTTTGTAACTGTGGATATTCCACTCTTAGACTTTCATTTTCGGGGCAACGATTTCCTAGGCATGGCTGCATAGGAACTGCTAGCCGTTGTGTAGCAATGAATGCGTTCTGATTCCAAATATTCCGGCTCTAGGAGGCACGCCACCATATATTAGGATAGAATAATTTACATATCCCAGTGGTGACAACGAATAATATCATGCTTGAAGAACATTATTCGAGTGCTTTACGCAACCACTCACNATAACACGAATCAGTTATAAAGGGCTTGGGAGAAGAATGAAAAAGATGTGCAATGAATATGGGAGGACGAATGTAAGGAGATAAAGGTAAGAAAATTATAAAGGAAAGGAAATCTGAGAGAGGCGATTCCCAGTGAAATTACAACTAGCTTATCCTGCTAGTAAGAAATAAAATTCTGCGTTATTTTGAATCCCTAGTATAAGAATTTTATGCTTTAATATACTATTGTACATACAGAACGGTATGAGAAAAATCGAATGAGGCGCAATTCAGATTCAATGTAGTGTGTACTTTAACAAAATGATAATTCCATTCAAATTTAAAATTTCGTTTTCGAATGAATCATTTATAATATAATTTGATGATTTTTCGTATCTATAAAGAACGCTCTGGAATAGGTTCTGAGGGTGGAAACTGGATGGATCTTGTTTATTCAGTACTGAAGATGGAGATGATACGTTCTTCCGAAACGTCGGTGGGCTCGTACCGAACCACACAGCGATATAATCTAGAAGAGCACACTGTTCTCGGATGAAATGGTTCAAGATTGCTTCTAGCAGCCTGTCATGATATTACCTGTATAGAACTTTCTGCTTCTGCTACCAAAGATTTTGTTTACAAAGAAGATTTAAAAGTATTTAGTGTATTTTTTTATTGCTAGTGGGGTGGAACTAAGTCTCTTGTACTGCGGCCACTTCTGGCCTATTGTACCAGCCCCAGATGATAGGTGAGGGTGATTGTGGAGCAATTGGTGGAATGAAGATTGGCAGGGGAAACCGAAGTACTTGGAGAAAACCCGCCCCAGCGCCACTTTGTCCACCACAAATCCCACTTGACTAGACCCGGGATCGAACCCGGGCCGCCGCGGTGGGAAGCCAGCAACTAACCGGTTGAGCTATGGCGTGGACCTATATAGTGTACACTTTCCTTTTATTTTCGTGGAGTGGGGTGAGACTGAGTCCACTTGGTATATCGGGCCCATTGTTCAGTCCCGGATGATAAATGATGAATGTGGAGCAGTCGGTGGAACAAGAATTGGCAAGGGAAACCAAAGTACGAGGAGAAAAACTGCCCCAGTGCCACATTGTCCACCACAAATCCCACGTTATTTGACCTGGATTCAAGTCCGGGCCGCCACGGTGAAAAGCCGGCTAGTGTACACTTAGCAGACCCATGGAGCAGCAGGAATTATAAAATAAATAATTAAGACTGCGATAGTTTAATTAAGTTTACTGAGCCGAATTTCATTGCAACCATAAAACCATGTACAAATAACACCAGGATAACAGTGATACATTCTTCCCTTGTAAAAGCGTTTATTAAATTGACATGTAGGTGTTTGTCTTTAATTACGATACTGAAATTGGAAAGAATGCAAAACTATATATATGCTTAACGAATGAATAAACAATCAGCATCAGGGCTTTAGTATTTACTGTTATTATGCACTACAAATGAAAATTAAATGTTATCACGCCCGTGTGTGACTCTTGAGGGGGCTTCGGATGATTGGATCTATCTATCTACGGTTCCACAGTCCTTTATTGAACCTTGGCCGCTTCTTCAATTTCTTAATCCTGCACACACTCGGTAGGACTTCTTGAGCGGGGGATCAGCCCGTCGTAAGGCTGCTACCTACACACAGAACAACACAAACACGGAATAAAGCATACAGACATCCATGCCTTGAGTGGAATTCGAACCCACGATTCCAATGTTCGAGCAATCGAAGACATTTCATACCTTAGGCCACGCCGATATTTATTGACGACTCGCAGGGTCTCGGTAGAGGTATTAGACCCCGCCTACACACGGGTGTGACCATTTAACTCAGCTATAAACTTCGTCTCGCTTATAATCCCTCGGCACAGACCACGTAGAAAACGCCGTTTCCAACAGTTCTTCTGTTGTTGAGTGTTGATTCATTGCTGTGGAGGAATTTGTTTACGACTCTTATCCAGCAACGGCTCTAGTGTATTTGCCTATCTCGCGGTCGCTACCTAGTAACGGCTCTACATTCTTATACTTATATACGTGTATATATATAATTTGTTTAATGTGTGCTTCAAAACTTATTGTAATATAAGGATAAAGTTAACGTAATTTTAAAGTAGTTTCAACTCGATACAGATTTTCATCTGTATTTTTATTTCTTAAGAGTGGATTTTGTTCCAGAGGCCAAGGTTACTTATAGAATACGAAATTTAAAAATTTGTCTCGCAACATTCCTTTTGCTTAATTATCTCGAAAACCATAAGACTTAAGGGTAACATATAATTAGTGTAAAATGTCTTTAAATTTTGTCTGTAACTTATGATCCAAATATTTCCCTCTTCAATAAACATTTAGCGAGATGAGCAGAGAAGCGTATGGAGGACTACAGATAAAGTAAGATAAAGTTGTTCTCTTGCTTAACTAATTAGGCATTACGCTATGAAGATGTATGGGGGAGTGAATGTATACACGGTGTGTGCAGGATCCGTTAGGACTCATATTTTTAAAATTTGCGCTGCAGTGCCATCTGTTGGCGAGTTGTGGCGTTAAGATTCTTGAAGTTTCAGCTGTGGGTGTCTATAATTTCAAAGCGCAAGCATCGCTGCATCATGTGTTCTGACCTTGAATGTAACAGTACTGTTCTGACGCTCGTCGGAAAATGGCGGTTGAACAGAGAGCCAACATCAAATTTTGTTTGAAGTTAGGCAAACCAGCCGGAGAAGCGTACGAAATGATGAAAAGTGTGTACGGTAATGATTGTTTGAGTCGCTCGAATATTTTTCGTTGGTATGCTGTATTTCATGACGGTAGGGAGGACATTGAAGACGCTCCACGTGCATCAAAGCCGAGAACAAGTCGCACCGAAGAAAATGTGAAAAATGTGACTGAAATCCTTGCATCAGACAGATGTATTTCTGCAGGACTCATCGAGGAGCTTTTGGGAATACCAAAAAGCTCCTATGCATCAAATTTTTACCTAGGATTTGGGCAAACATGCCAGAGTGGAACACTGCAAAGACATGTTACGGTCGGCCCAAAGTGACACAAAATTTACAAAATCGATTGTTACTGGTGACGAGACATGGTGTTTTCAATATGAGCCTATCACAAAGTGGCAGATTGATCCATGGTTGAGCCCAAAGAAGCCGAAACCAAAGAAAGTGCGCATGCAAAAGAGTCGAGTAAAGACACTGCTAACCGTTTTCTTCGATTCCAAAGGAATAATTCACAAGGAATTTCTGCCGGAAGGTCAAACAGTGAATCCTGATTATTATCTCGGAGTCCTCAATTGTTTGTGGGCGAGAATTCTTCGAATTCGACCTGAATATCGAAAGCGAATTTCCTGGTCACTCCTCCACGGCAATGCAAATAGGCAGATAGGCAAATCGAAGATCGTGGGCGATTTTTTGGCCAGAAAAGGGATCACAGTCCTTGATCATCCTCCGTACTCGCCAGATTTGGCTCCAGCAGATTTCTGGTTGTTCCTGAAATTAAGTTGGAAATGAAAGGAGACCGTCACGACACCATCCAGGACATCCAAAGGGAATTTACCGCAGTTTTAAATGCGATTCCACAAAAGGAGTACAGTGACAGTTTTCAATCGATTTCAGCTATATATATTGATTCAGAAGGAGACTATTTTGAATATAAAGAGTGAAATTTTGAAAAGAATTCGCGTCTTGAATTTTTAATGAACACGGTCCTAACAGAACGTGGACACACTGTGTAGATCCACGTTTTCTTGACTTCGGCACTAGTTGGAGGTCAGTGATCAGCTTCACGCCCCGGCCGCTTAACATCCGGGGAAAGAGCCTCCGGTACCCATTGGATAGGAGGTTGGTTGGATCCCAGAGCCGGTCTAGACCCTACCGGGACCCCTCGGTCGTCAAGCCCTTGTCCAGTCGCTGTACCGACTGCGCTACTCCGGCTCCGGAGGACAACAGGTCAAATCAATAAACGTGGCCAATCTACAGAGTTGAAGCAACGCGTCAGTTCTTCGTAAAATTCTCACTTGTAAAATATCTTGAAAATCCTTTTACAACTTTTCGAGTTGTTCCATGAATACGTACGGAAGGACTAAGCGTATATTAAAGCGCTCCGCTGGTTTGCCAACGCATCTAAGAATATTTACTCAGCACGAACAGATGATGGATATTTACATTTTTTCTAAACAGGTTTACAAACTTTTATTGCGATGCTATCCCGTTAAGTGGTCCCGATTTGTTTCGTGCTCTAGGCCAATGCATTCTCCCATTTCACATCGCTCCGTAGGTCCTACTCGCCTCTCATGGCTTTTCTCGCATCGTCTTACTCCAGCATCAGGGCCGCGCCATGCCTGAAACGGTTTTTTTTTTATGCCAGTGGGGTGGGACTAAGTCCCTTGTACTGTGGCCACTTCTGGCCTATTGTACCAGCCCCAGATGATAGGTGAGGGCGATTGTGGAGCAATTGGTGGAATGAAGACTGGCAGGGGAAACTGAAGTACTCGGAGAAAACCTGCCCCAGCGCCACTTTTTCCACCACAAATCCCACTTGACCAAACCCGGGCCGCCGCGGTGGGAAGCCAGCGACTAACGGCTTGAGCTGTCCTGCCCCACTAACATAAAAAAATGCTCCAGCGTCTGCAATTGGCTGTAATGCAGTACCATTAAGCGAACTATGGAAAAGCATTTTTTTCAGAGAAATCGTACGAATGTGATAGTCGGTATAGTAATTAGGTCACGGGATGGACGACTAAGGAATCGAGTTTCGATTCTCGGCAGGAAAAAATAAAATCTCTTCTCCACAGCATCCACTCCGCCGTACTTACTCACTTCGTGATGCTTAATTAAGAATTGAGGGAACGTTGCTTTGTTATCCTTGTAATGTGTCCATAATTATTGTTTTCATATCAATTGTTATATTAAAATTTGAAGAATAATCGAAACTATGCGAGTAAGAAGAACATCACACAAAAGCACTGACTTCCTACTTTGGGAAAAACTTAATTTCTACGTATCCTGTGAGGTCTAAGTCTTGGAGTCATTGCGTTTATTTTAGGACCCAATCTCTTTCTCTGTTTTCTGTCTATTTGGTTTTGATTAAGAACCAAAGAGTCACAGTCGTGGCCTACTTCATAACCCAGACTCCTTTAGCGCAGAGGGATGAAAGCCTCCAAAATGACCATTCTGTCTCTCCGGCTCTGTACATAAACTCTTTCCTCCGAAAAGGAATAAACATATATACATTTTTAGACGAGGCATGAAACGTTGTAGTGACGCAGTCATTTCTAACAAAATATGTGTTATGTGTTAGTAAAAAAAAGTAAAGTTATGCCTGTAACAGGCCTTGGAGGCCCATAGGTTTGTGAGATGTTGAGGCTCCCACATTTTCTAGACAATCGGCTCAGAGATGGCGGTAAGGTTGTCAGTCTTACCCGCCGGCCTCCCTTTACCCCAAGAATATTCCTGGTACTCATTTCTGTCAGATGATGAGTCGAACCCAGGATCATAGTGCCGCTGGAAGGATTAGGTAAATTGAAAAAAAAATCTAATGACCTCATCGGGATTCGATCCCGCGACCATCCTGCTTGTAGAATTAGTATAAACAGAATTTCGGTCATGTTAGCTGTATGTATAAAAAGGACCTCTAGATAGTTTTCGGACATAGCAAATAATTCAGTTGTTCCGGGCTGATTGACAGTTCGGTCAGTATCGAGATCATTTCGTGCTTATCTTTGCACGAAAAAAACTTAAGAAAAATGCTTGAAAATGGATACGAAACATACCCTCTCTTTGTTGTCGATACCTCCCACTGCCTTCCGAAGAAGTCTATCAGCGCTTCCTTCGTAGTTCGAACACGTGACGTTAGGGGCCGTGGGAGTCTTGAGTTAGTGTACACCGGACTTCGTGTTCTTTAAACAAGCCCTCTAATTATCCGTGTTCATTCATGTAGTGCCATTCTTTGTCTGCCTCCGAGGAATTATTATTGTGAACAACTCAGCGTACATAATATGGACAGGAAAATAGTTATTCTTTATTCGGCAAAAGCTTCTAGACCTTCTTGTTCACTGGAATTCAGCCACGATACAACCAAATCAACCAACACTACCCACGAAAGTTCAACGGAATGCAAAGGCGCTGCAAGTGAAAATGGTGGAACCGGTAAAGACTGTCTTTTTTTAATGAAAGTATCGTGAGCTTTGTTCTGTATTAACGACATAGCAGCAACCGTATCCTGGAATGCAGACGACATCATATTCGTGGTTGGATTAATCAGGAAGGGGGGGGGGAGTTGGCCGAGGAGGCGGGGAGGAATCACAACGTACTGAAATCGGGCCCCACACACGCTGATCTGTTTGGCGATAAAACCTTCCAGCACTGGTCTTTTCAGTACGGCAATGTTGAGATTTTACAATGTATTCATGTCAGTTAAGCATTCGCTATTGAATGGGCTTAGGAAGAGGGAGATAAATGCTTTCATCAAGATGTAGAACGCACTCTATTACAAGTTATAGTTATTTCAAGAGTAACGAATTCTTTCATAGTGTCACGACTTCGGCTCCGTTTTGATGGTTAACGTACGTCTTGCTTAATTTTCTATCAAGTATGCATTGTACTGCTGAATTTTGCAGCAGAGGCACTGCTTCTAAGATATTAAGCTTAATCTCTAAGCAGGACTGCATCTTACTGGAGTGCTGCATGATTTATTTCTGCAGTACCGTTTCTTTCGTGTAAGATACTGCAGTCGCATTCCAAGAAACTCATCAGCCCAGATCGAAAGATCCTGAGGGAAACCATTTCAGTCACGGTAAATTTTTACGGAGTTTTTTTTTTTGTTTTGTGTATTATTTTAGTTTTTTAATCTGCGCATGAGAATTCACGGAATTGAAACGCATTAGGTTACCGCTGTATCTTGGTATCCAATCTGTTGGAACTTGTCAGCTCCACTGGCATGGAATTCCAAGCATGTCATTTCCACTTGTTTTAATTGATGATTCGCAAAAAAATAAATAAATAAATAAATAAATAAATACCTATGGACTTCAATTACTGTTCTTATAACTATAATTGAGGTTGAATTTTGAGAAGAATTTCTAACCGTTTTCTTCCTTACAACTGCGTTACATTAAGAATTATGCTGCCGCTTACAGGAATAATTTTTGTTTATAATTGGTATTGTAAAAATAATTATTATGAAATATAATTTAATTTGTTTACGTTCTCATTTCATAAAAGAAAAAGGAAAGAGAAGAAATACAGTTGTTTTGTAAATCAGTATTCGACTGCAACCGTCAACAGAGCTATTTTTACTTATTTTTTACTTCCCCCTCCCCCAAATAGATGTATAAAAGTGCTGTAGTATATGTGTGTCTATTTAAGCTCTTGAACTAGTTAACTGATTTCCACAAAATGTGGTATGAACGTTGTGCCATTGTGGGCCGATCCTACCGCGTACATTTCATTTCCAGCAGTTGGTAATGACAACATAGCGGACGAACGAACTCGTCAGGGGAGATCGAGACTTCCGAAATTATTTATGGTGACAGATGTTCGAAAAATATGCAATTTTCTGTTTTTGAAAGGTTTCGTAGAGCTTAAAACAACAAAATAAAACTGTATCTTTGAGATTTAAGATAATTAATAAACCATTAAGCATGTGAAATATGGTACGGAGATAACGCGTATACATAATTATGAATTTGAAGTGAAATACTGCATGTAAGTAGGATTTGAGTTTAGTATAGTCCGTTGAAAGTCAACTGATGTTTCGTAAGAACATACTGCCTCCATCTTCAGGGTCGGAGAATAATCCAAGCAAGATACCAGCCTGAAAGCAGGTGGCAAGCAGGAGCAGAGCCACATCTGTTCGCTTTCACGCAGGTATCTTGCTCAGTTTATTCTCCGACCCTGAAGACGGAGGAGATATGTTCCCTTGAAACGTCGGTTGACTTCAAACGGAATACACGGCGTTATATCCCAGAAGATACCACTGCTTTTAACTTTACAATTAAAATCATAACGAATCTTTAAGTTTACACTCGATAAATTTGACGTAGACAGAATCTCGATTTAAGCAGGACATAATAAATGTCCCCTCAAAATAGAGGTAGAACACACCGAACATATATACGCCTAGATGAAACGCCTACGTCATATTTTATGATCATATAAAGATACATATCGTGAAATATGCATAACTAATATATCACACATTAACAGCCCGTACATCATATTCATTCTTGCAGATAGAAACTTGGCTCTGGAGTCCACGACCGGGCTTACTACGTAGAAAGCTTCTAACAACGAAGGCCTACGTATGACATACAGTAACAAGCCCAGTTCTACACTGTAGCATTGGAACCTAAGAATTAAGTTGGCATACATATTTCTTAACCTCCCATACTAAATATTTTAAACATTTCTAAGCATTTTTAATATTTTTAATATTTCCATAATATATTCAACACGTATCACTTAATGCATCTTGATATATGGTGTATATGTCATTTTTATATTTTATCTTACTTTGTATCTTCCATTTTAATTGTAATACTTACCAAACTGAGGCAAATTGTATCTCTTAGTATATAATTACGCGGTAACTGCCTTCTAAAAGAAGTTACTGAAGAAAGATAGAAGGGCGGATAGAAGTGACCAGAAGACGAGGAAGAAGGCGTAAGAAGATGCTGGATGACCTTGGGGACAGAAGAGGATATTTTCATTTGAAGGAGAAAGCTCTAGATCGCATCAAGTGGAGGAACTGTTTTGGAAGAGACTGTGTACCTGTCGTCTTGACAGATTATTGATGAATGAATGAGGATATAATATGACACGTTGCACTGGTGTGGATCCCTATCGGTATTTAAATAACTAAACGTATTATAACTGCCTGATGAAGGTCTTGTACGACCGAAATATGTAACAGAAATTAAAAGTCGAATTGTAAATTGCGGGTATATTTTGTTGTGTGGAAGGTTAACCTAATTCCTACATACACACACACACACACACACACACAAACAATACTTGGTAACATATTTGCAATTGCAAACAACAAAATGAAGAGTACCTCGACTAGGACTCGATCGTGTGACGATATATCCATGAGTCCAGCACTCTAGCTCTGAAGTTATGTTCCATTTTATCTTTATGCTATAAATTTACATTGGCCCGTCAATATTTAAATAACACGAGTTCTTCCGGTACTTTTTGTGATCCTAAACGCAAAGAATGTCATCACCTAAGTTTGGCATGCAAGACTAGGCTCTTTTGATGAGTATATAAAGCTGCCGAGCTTTGACATTTCATATTTTCCACATAATACTGTGACCTAAAATCTAACACACAAAGCGCGCACAGGGTAAGCATTCCTTAGAGCCACCGCGCAAGCGTGCCGATTAGCGTGAAGGTAGCTACTTAGGAATAGAAGTTGGCATCGCAGTAAGAGAAATGTTGGCAACACATTTTGCGCGGAATAACGTGAATGGGTGATTTCTGCGTGGGTGATTGGCTTAACCTAAGCAATGGATTTCGGCTAAAATATCTTGTTATAAATATAGGAAAAGCTGAGGCTGTCTATAATTGTGGAAAATGCCCATGAAACAACTTCCATCGTCAACAGTAAAACTCATAACAAGTACACAGATAGTAACATCTGTTTCAGGTGTTGTGAAAGAGTTGATGGAAAATGCACTGGACGGTGAAGCTACCAGTATTGATGTAATACTTGTAAGTATGACAAGTTGCAAATAGAAATATTAACATCTGAAATTTTGCCAGATGAAAATTTGTTAAATACTACTGTTTCAGGAAAATAACGGACTTGATCGGATTGACGTAAAGGATAACGGCTGTGGCATTAAGAGAACAGACACTCCGTATATGTGTCTGCCAAGTTATACGTCAAAAATAGGTGGATATGCAGATCTTGGTAAGTGGAAAGCTTACGTTAGACATTCATGTACTTTCTGTCCGTTATTTTAAAATCACTGTTATATACATTGTCTTCAGCATTTAAACTTCCTGTACTAATACCCTGTAGTCTGAACTGACAACATCGTAAGAAAATCATACAATAAGTAGGTGAATAAATAGCATCGTTATGGTTTCTTGGCTCACATTAAACTTGAATCATGTATATTAAATTGTGGTACAAACGGAGACATGCATTATGTAATTTGTCATTCTGTATACATCTGATAAAACAACTAAGATATCTGAGTATACACAGAACTATACTTAGCAGGAATATTAGCAACATATTTTCAAACTTGCTGAAGCCTTTCTATAGAGAATTGCACTGAGAAGGTTAGTGTTGCACATTGTATTATTTCATAGTTTTCCTTATTCCTTGTGTGCTGTACCGTGAAAGAGGAAAAGACTGCTGTGTGCACGTTCTTCTGTAATTACTTCAATAATAACCTTCTCATTTGAGCTGATATTGTATAACCTCTTTAATGATAATCTTGTTAGCCTAAAAGTCAGTACATAAAGACAAGCAAGCATGTCGTCACAGATTACATGATTACTAAGGATTTTAATGACATTTGGTGTGTGCATTAAATCTTTCAAGTAAATGATAAATTTTCTTGTGCAAGTTAATACCATGAATGCAGCATTTTGAAATTTAAAATTTACTTAAATTCTCCACATGTTGAGCCAGATATCTGTAACTCTGGCCCAAATTGGTGTCAGAAGTTTATTCTCTTACAGATTTAATACTCTTATTTGGATCTATCGTTTGTGTGCCACTACTGACATTTTAGGTTGCTTTGAATTGTTTCCTCAACTATTTTATGATCTGAAATTTTACAATTTAACTGTGGGCTTCTTGTTCTTTAAATGAACTGAACACACTTTTTTTAATCATATCGTATCCTAATTTGACTTGAAACAAATAAAAAACAAGGTGTAGGGAGGAGTGACTCAACAGACTTTCAGAGGCATGAAAGAGCACATAAATGGTGGGATGGGAAACTGGTGGAGTTACCTGCTTTGTACCAGTGATACTGTACCTTGTATTCTATAAACAATAACTCTGGATTATCAGCTGTTAATTGTCATATTTTAGACAAACTTCAGAGCTATGGTTTTCGTGGTGAAGCCTTAAGTGCTATATGTCGTGTGGCAGATGTTACTGTGACAACTCGGACAAATGAAGATGAACTTGCTATGGTATACACCTTAAACCATGATGGAAACATTGTTGCCACCAAACCGTCACATTTTGCTAAAGGTAAGAAGGATTTAATTGGAAGACTTGTGTGGAAATGAGAGTTGCATCAATATATTTCTCCAATGTCAAATTACATTAAAATATGTTTTAATTAAATATTGAAGGTTTTTTATGTCCCATCCTTCAGAGTAAAAGTTGCCCCTTCTAATGATGAATTCCACATGTTGTAACTTATATTGTCACGTCAGTAAACTTTGTCAGAACTGAAAGATTTATGTCTTCAGGGATATAACACTGTGTAATCTGGTAGATATTTACAGACATTTCAGAGCGACATGTGGCCCCTATCCCTTCACTCTTCTATCCTGAAGATGGAGGTGGCATTTTCCTCACAAACATCAGTAAATATCTACCAGGGTACATGGTGTCATGTCCAATAAGATGTTAATCTTCAGACCCACTACCATGAGAATGTCACATCAGAAATTCTTTTCTCCCTGTTACATACATTTTAAAGAGGACGTCATTGTATTTCATTAGTTATGAAGTTACATACACTGCATCATTAAAAATTTCAGGTACATTGGTGACTGTGAATAAATTGTTTCGAAACCTTCCGGTCAGAAAGAATTACCTGAATGCAGGCCGCAGGGCTGCAGAAGAACTGAAGCGAGCTGATAACATAGCTAAATCACTAGCAGTTATTCATCCTAGCCTTCGAGTTACTTTCTGTCATAATAAGTGCTTACTATGGCAGAAGGCTGCTTGCACAAGCTTGCAGCAGTCAGTGATGCAAGTTGTTGGGTACCACATTTCCAACAACCTTGAGGAACTTGTGCTGCAAGAAACAGAGGCAAGTGCGCTAATATTGGTGATAGACTTTCTGGAATCAGAAAATAATATTGTTATTTATTAGCATAACAGAATACTGAAGTAACCCCCTATCATGTGGATTCTCAAACAAAACTCTGTGATTTCATTCTGCAAGCAAACTATACTGACCGAGCAAGCGACCGCCATTTGACGGCGAAGTTTAGTGCCAACTTTTGCAGGTAGAGGGTGTGGCGTGGTCAGCACAATGAATCCCGATGGCCGTTAATCTTGGTTTTCTAGACCAGAGCCTCTATTCCTTTGAAATAGCTCCTCAATTATCCTCACGAGGCTGAGTTGACCCTGTTCCAGACCCACTACTTCTCATAAAATCTGGTAGTGCCGGGAATTGAACCCGAACCTCTGGATTTGTAGCCAAAACCTCTGACCGCTAGACTGAAAAATATGTAAGGCTAAGTTAGGTAGGTTTCCAGTCACCACAGTGTGGCATGTCTTCATGCTGTGGATAGAGGAGGCAGCCTCCAGCTGTGGATGATACCTGCAGATATGCTAAATAAGCAATTGTAGGACATCTGACAAGGTATGACCCTTCAGTTTGGGGGTTAGTGTGTGTTATCCCTCCTCACTGTAGAATTTTTTTGGTATGAACTTCTGTGACTTCAAAATGGGATGGATTCTTGCAATGACCTAAGTGATGTTTCATAATATGAGATTTAATATTTATAATGTTAGAAGTTTGCATAATGCAGATTATAGGGAGTTATTGGTTAAGGAGGTAAGTAAGTGTGATTACAGTATCGTAGAAAAATGAGTGGAGCAATGCTCCACGAAATTGTGTCTTACCACAGAGAATGGAACTTGGGCCGTGGAAGGCCTAGAATAAAGTTGAATTATCAGTAGCATTGCTTAGGGACAAGGAACGTAGTATCCAAACCTTGGAAGGCAAAAGAAAATGGTTTCAGAATTGATCTGTATTGAAGAACTGTTTTGAAACAGCTATTAAGAAATAAAGAATTAGGTAATTACAGGATTTCATATTTCATTCTTTAAGGTCAATTGATGGGTTTGAAATTTTTGGAGAATCCAGTCAGAATTACAAAAAATGCTGAAATCAGTAGTAAAGTGGTAAAGTATCCATTATAAAATTGTCAGCTGAAGAGAAGTTAGGATGTGTTACAGATTGTGATAAAATGAAACATAGTTTGACAATGAATGCTTTTGGATAGTAGTTTGAAGCAAAAAAAGGCTAGAATGCATTATCTGCAGGTCCATAACAAAATAAACGGAGATAAGTATGTCTGCTTAAAATGCAGAACTAACAGTAAACAGAACAAACTTACTTCCTCATGGAGCTGAGCCCTTCTGGAGGAGCTGCCAATTCCGCAGCTACTCTAGAGTTTCCCAGCATTTTATGGAACCCAAAGGTTCATTACTGTGTTCACAAGATCTCTCCACTGGTCCCTATCCTGAGCCAGATCAAGCCAATCCATACCATCCCATCCCATCCTATCTCTCTAAGATCCATTTTAATATTGTCCACCCATCTACACCTTGGTCTTCCCAGTGGTCTCGTTCTGTCTGGCTTTCCCACCAATATCCTATATGCATTCCTCATCTCCCCTGTTCATGCTACACGCTCTGCCCACCTCATCCTCCTTGACTTGATCATTCTAATTATACTTGGAGAAGAGTACAAGTTATGAAGCTCCTCATTATGAAGTTTTCTCCAACCTCCTGTCACTTCATATCTCTTCAGTAAAATAAAACTCTAAGAAGAGCTAACAGCGTAGGTTACAGAGGCTTTTGTGGGGACAGGAACACAGTTGGACACATTAGATTGAAGAACATTAAAGGGGGGTTCAGTTGTATGTTGCTGGCGCATACTTAGAATGCCAGTTATGTATGTTACATTTCTCACCATCAGCACAGTTCCTGGAATATCTGGATACAGATTTAGAAGAAAGAACAATGTCTGATATTGTTATCTTTATTGTAATATTGATTTATATGTCTTGTATGTTTCTGTTATATCGGCCAAATTTTTGTGTTTCCAGTTGAATGTAGACATGTTGGTTCCAAAAAGAGATACTGAAAATTTTGCAGCACTGTGCTCATCAAACATTGAGTGCATGATGCTGTATGTCAACAAACGCCCTGTACGATATAAGAAGCTAGAAAAGGTACGTGTAGCACCTTTCGGTCAGTACTTCATTTACAATATTATCTGCTGGGATGTGATGCCATGTATTTCAGTAGAAGTTCACCAGACTACACAGTGTCACTTCCCAGAAGATAATACTCTTCATAGTCACTGCTGTGAGAACCTAAAAATCAAACACTTCAAATCTTCAGGTTCTTAAACAATGCAACTGTTCCATTGTGTTGTTAGATGGTGCTGAAGTACACTGCTGAGTGCTTTTCTGGCCAGCCACTGACTCATAAGTACCCGTTCTGTCTTCTGTCTATTGTTATGTCCCCTGGAGGTTTGGACGCCAACCTCGAACCAAACAAAACACGAGTGTTGTTGAAGGAAGAGGTATGCACGTATTTAGATGACCATCTTTATGTGGTGCTTGTTTGCTTATTAATATGAATTAGGCACCTCATTGAATACTAATTTATGTACTTAAGTTTTTATTCCTTTATGATGTTTTTGTGATCATTTATTTATGCATGCTGGAAGTGAGTTGTCTGATTTTCCAGTATTCATGAGTGCTGTGTTTTGAGGGCTTTGTAAATCCATTCATTATCAGAGGTAAGAAGCTGTGTACTGTTAGCCTAGGTCAGGGATGAGAAGTGTTTTAATTAACTTAAATGATGAAACAGTATTGTCCATTCCTAAGTGTGAACACTGTGGGTACCTTTAAACTCAGATACATGACCACTGAAATATGGTATTAACAGTTACAGTACCCTTATCCTTACTGTTACAAAAGCAAATTCCTTTTAATACTGCACATTATGAAGTCAGATGATCCATTGACACCTTTTTTGCATGTCTGAAAACAAAAATTTGTGAAAGCAAGTGTTATCTTTCTGTCACTCTGAAGGTAGCAGTGTCCAAACAGTGTGATCAGTTTGAGTTAAACTTTTTATGGTAGAACTAAACTAAATGTTGAATGATTTTGTTTTTGGTTGAGACTGGTTAATTTAAACTCTTAGGGTACAGATTTTTAAGCGGTGTGAGAATGCCTAGCATATACATAATTGTAAAATCACAGTTACAGTTCATGGAAAAAAAGAAACAATTTTCTTACCATGTTGGGACAATGGGTTTTTGATAAACTGACCAGTGTAATGCAAGATGCAAAAGGTTGAGAATCTCTGTTCTAGCCCTGCCACTTCTGTTTGTTGGGTCAAAAAGAGTTTTTCCATGGTTAGATTTGTGTTATACTGTAGGAAGAAATTTGAAGTGATCCCTTGGGTGTTCTTGATACCATCCTGTGGTTAGTCAGTCTTGACATAAGATATTTGTATATTTTTGTGTCATCTCTTATGTCTTCTGGCAGCAATGTCATTTGTGACAGTATAATATAGTCCAAATATAAGTACATCAAATTCACAGTTATCTGGCATCTAAGCATCTGGATTTCTAATCTAACTGCCCCCTCCCCCACAAAAAAAAAATTAAACATATTTATGAAGTAATTAAAAAATAAACTTGCTATGTTCATGTGTTCACCTGCCACTAGCAGTGATGAGTAGGTGCCATCACTAGTTAATCCCTGGAAATTACAGTAGAGGCTAGTTGATTGCATTACAGTATATGAATTCAAAGATTTTCACTTACCAGTATACTGTGTCACCTGTGAAGACACCCATTCAAGAAATAAAACCAAAATATTGTATTGGGTTTCTGTAAGAGTTGTCATGCCAACTTATTCATGTAGCTGGTGTGCTGCGTTCCTTGTGCATGCCAGATAATGGAATTTACTGTATACAGAAGAACATAAACAAAATATGCATGTGTTCATTTCTTAGTACAGTAATTCTGGGATACCTGGTCCTGTCCACATCTGTTCCACTTCAGCTTCAACATATATTCCTATATTTCAGTGTTATACACTGCACCACTGCACTGAAGCTGATAGGAACATCACAAATGCTATACAAACCTATTAGCAGTAATTTGTTTCTTTGTTTTGTTTAGGATGAAGTGCTATCAAAAATTGAGATTTTGCTTTCATCATATTATGAGGTTAAAGAAGATCCACGGCAGATGTCTAATGCTCCAGATACAACAGCTGTATGTGAAGGAGAATCAACATATGCACCTAACATACAACATATATCAGGCATGAACAGGGGGAAAGCAGACAGCATAGAACAGAAAGGGAGGGAGTGGAAACAATTGAAAGTGGATACTGCAGTAGGTGGCAAAGCAGAAAATGTTGCTGTTGTCTTAACTCAGATTGGTAAGGAGAGGTTTCTAAATGCAGCAGGAGCTGACTTAATGGAAAGTGTCTCACATGAAGAAAGAGACTCATGTGTAAATAACAAATTAGGAAATGTAGTCCAAGCTGAAACATTAACAAGTGCATCTGAGATGGCATGCAATGGATGGACTGTAACAAAGAATATGTATACTAGTGGTAACCAAAACCCTGATTGCAGGTTTGCCAGTAGAGAAACTGATATTGGGCCCAGTGTTGGCCCCTCTAATACAAATGTACCTGAAACAAGTTTGAATGAACAGAGTGAAAAGGATGGTCATGACTCACACTTGCATTGCAATGAACTGATGCTGGGTTCAAGCACAGAGCATGAATTTGGCCATGAGCCTGCATCAGCAGCTGCAGACTTTGAGTTAAGAAATGGTGAACATGAAGTAGAGATACAGGGCATGGACCAGACCAGAAGTAACAGTACTAATACCAGAACATTAAACGAATTAGATTCAGTGACAAATGTAATACAGAAGACACATACGTCCATTGCAAGTAGTACTGAGAAGTCTGCACAAAGTGTTCTTAAAGATGTGACGCAGGGAGATGACCTTAATTTCTTCTTTAGTTCAGATTTTGATGAAGAAATGGACTGTTGTTCATCAAACAACAGCAAAATAATTTCAGTACCAAGTGACAGAAGTTCTGTGACCCAAAATACTGGGAAGACCGATTCAGAAAAGCAGCCGTGTTTAATTAGTGACTTAGTTTCAGATGTTACAAATACTGCTGCAATTCCTCTACCCGGCATCGGTGAGCATGTGTGGGACGATGGTGATTTTGCAATGGTATGGAGTAAAGGTCAGCTGAAGGGGTCAAATGGCAAAGTGATGCAGGTAAAATCATGTCAATTTATTTTATTTCATTATTCTTCATTGTGTACCAGGTAGTTGTTAGTTCATGAGTAGCTAAACGCTTTGTACTAGCAACTAAAATCTATAAAGATATTAGTAAATATAATAATTTGTATATATTTGGGTTTCAAGATTCGAACAGATCACCTTATTTAAATTAAAAATTACTGACTTTATTTGTAGAAAATTGTAGTCTGTATTTGGAATAAGGAATATTTAACAAAATCAGTGGTAAAAGTTTCTGTCCCTGTTAATGAATTGTGAGACGAAATGTGACAGCTGTAATTTATGAGGATTATCTCTTTAGTCATCTTCCTATAAAAGTTTATCCTGAACTCATATAATTAATGTAATTCATGAATGAAATTCTTGTGGATCATTAGTGTGAATCATATCAACTACTTTTGCATACAACAAATATTAGGAAAACAAAAGGAATATGATTAATACATGGTGTGTCCAGGATCCGTTAGGACACATTTTTTTAAATTTAGCCCTGCAGTGCCACCTGTTGGTGAGTTGTGACGTTAAGATTCTTGAAGTTTCAGCTGTGGGTGTCAATAATTTCAAAGAGCAAGCATCGCTGCATCATGTGTTCTGACCTTGAATGTAACAGTACTCTTCTGACACTCGTCAGAAAATGGGGGTTGAAAAGTGTGTATGGTAGTGATTGAGTCGCTCAAACATTTTTTGGTTGTATACTGTATCTCGTAACAGCAGAGAGGACATTGAAGACGCTCCACGTACATCAAAGCCAAGAACAACTTGCACTGAAGAAAATGTGAAAAAAGTGACCAAAATCCTTGCATCAGACAGATGTGTTTCTGCAAGACTTATTGAGGAGCTTTTGGGAATACCAAAAAATAGTGTGCATCAAATTTTGACCGAGGAAGGTCTGTGCGCTGTTTGTACCACATGCGCCGTCAGGCGATGAAAAACATGCCAAAGTGGAACACTGCAAAGACATGTTATGGTTGGCCCAAAGTGATACAAAATTTACAAAATCAATTGTTACTGGTGACGAGACATGGTGTTTTCAGTATGAGCCTCTCACAAAGCGGCAGAGTGCAGCCTGGTTGAGCCCAAAGAAGCTGAAACCAAAGAAAGTGCGCATGAAGAAGAGTCGAGTAAAGACACTGTTAACCGTTTTCTTCGATTCCAAAGGAATAATTCACAAGGAATTTCTGCCAGAAGATCAAACAGTGAATCCTGATTATTATCTTGGAGTTCTCAATCATTTGTGGGCGAGAATTCTTCGAATTCGACCTGAATATCAAGAGCAAGGTTCCTGGTCGCTCCTCCATGACAGTGGCCCACCCCACAAATCGAAGATTGTGCACGATTTTTTAGCCAGAAAAGGGATCAAAGTCCTTGATCATCCTCCGTATTCGCCAGATTTGGCTCCAGCAGATTTCTGGTTGTTCCCAAAAGTTAAGTTGGCAGTGAAAGGAGACTGTCACGACACCATCCAGGACATCCAAAGGGAATGTACCACAGTTTTTAATGCGATTCCACAAAAGGAGTACAGTGACTGTTTTCGAAAAATTTTCAATTGATTCCAGCTATGTATTGATTCAGAAGGAGACTATTTTGAACAAAAAGAGTGAAATCTTGAAAGTAATTCATGTCTTGTATTTTTAATGAACACAGTCCTAACAGAACCTGGACACACTGTGTAAGTATATTTATTTCTAGATAAGGTTTTATGATAAAACACTTCCCCATCCATTGCCATCATATGATCATGCATGCATATTTTTACATCTTTGGCTTCATATTTTGTTTTCCCTCACTTTTTTTTCCATGGTCTCACCTATTAGTCATTTATTTTACATTTTAATTTTTATCTCTTGGAAAGAATTTTACTGCCCATGCATATCACACGTCCATATTACTATATTCTTTTCTTCACAAGTTTCTGCAGTGGCGGTTCTGTCGTGATATCTTGGTGTATAAAGTTTGGATTATATCGTTTCTTATTTGTTGTGAGATTATGTACAAACTTCATCACAACTTCAAATTTTTTGCATAATGTGTTTAAAATAGGCAAGTAATATACTTTACCAAACATAATTTCTTGTCTGTGTGTATCAGATCCAGAATCCATACTATTGAGACGTATATAAAAATGTGGTGAATGAATATGACTTGTTGTTTTGTAAATTCTAAATATAATTGATATTGTGACGTATTTGTGCAGAGCATTAAGCTATGGAACCAGAAAATACCTGTGTAAAATTTGAGGCTTTCACGGCGGTGACTATGAAGAAAGCAGTCTTTGGGATTTGGCACCGTGTATATGTGGTGTTAACCAACATTTTGGAGGAATATATCGCCTCCATCTTCAGGATAGAAGGAAAAATATAAGAAATCCGCAAGCGAAGAGACCGTGAGAACCGGTAAAAGCAGACCCAGTTACTTTTCTGCTTTAATATATTTTGGTGTATGGTGCATGGGGGCTTTTGATGTCTTTGGTGTCAGTTTTATTCTGTCAAATATAGGTTGGTTTGTTTAATTATATTATCACCACTGATTAACCTTACTCAAATACATTATAAACCAATATGCACCCTGGCCCCCCAAATACTCTGCCCACCCCAAATCAGAGACCCTTAAAGTAATGTGGGACACTCTATCCTGTAGGTTTATGTTTACCCATGTTGTCATTTCTAAAAAAAAGCTTGCGAGCTTTATGTATGGAGCTTAAATTCACCGCACTTATATGCCAAAATAGATTAATTGGTGTTAGTTATTTGAACATAATGATGGTTGGTAGTTCTGAATATCTGTGTTCTGCTGGCGGCAGGTTTTGTAGTCATTCAATCGAGTTTCTTGTTTGTGTTGGAAAAAGAGTTTGTCGGTTTGTTCCTGTGCTTTCTCAGATAATGAAGATGACCAGTCTGCTTTTACCGGTTCTCATGGTCTCTTCGCTTGCGGATTTCTTATATTTTTCCTTCTACCTTGAAGATGGAGGCGATACGTTCCTCCGAAACGTCGGTTAACACCACATATACACGATGCCAAATCCCAGAAGACTGCTTTCTTCAGAAAATACCTTTTGCTAGGCAAACACATTCTTAATGCAGGCAACAATAGCAAAATTACCGTTTCCATAACAACAGAGGAAAATGATCTTTGCTAGGCAGCAGCTTGGTAAAGATCTTTTCACTTCAGTGCGTGACAAGAATAGGGAGTCCATTTCTAAGCAACAGTGAGGTAAACAAGCTTCATCAACAGTACAGTCTGTGTTTTCTGTTGGGTCTGTGCCCTTTTCTCTGGTCCTTGCCAGCACATTCTTTTTCAGGTCTGCATCCCTTGGGACTCACAACCATATTTTACTGTCTCAGATTTGAGACTTCCCTTTTCGTTGCCTCGTACGACTTGCAGGGTCACGGATGTATTTGACCCCGCCTCCACGCAGGTTACACTACTAGCTTCAAAGTCTAGTAGTGTAACCTGTGTGGAGGTGGGGTCGAATACTTCCACCCTGACCCTGTGCGTCATAGGAGGCAATGAAAAGGGAAGTATCAAATCTGAGACAGTAAAATATGGTTGCGAGTCCTAAGGGACCTGAACTCGAGAAAGACTGCGCTGGTAATGGCCAGCAGCATGTACAAATGACAGACCCATCCTCTCGTCAGAGAGGGCCCCCCACAAAAACAGCCCATAACTGTCAATCTATATAAATAAAGATGTAAATGTTCGTTTGTCTCTGATCGAAGATCTCCGAAAGTTCTTCACCAATTGCTTTGAAATTTTGACACAATGTTGCATTCGAATACACGCGTTTTTTTATATAGCTATTATATAGATGTCACACCTGTGACAGGTAAAAACAGGTAAAAACATGTCACATGTTTTTACATCCAGCAGTCATTTCCATAGTAATGCTAGAACTGTTGCATAGGATAAGAGGTTCCGTTGCGTAACAACGGATGAAACCAGAAAGTATACTTCCATGGAAACGTAATAACAGTGGGCCGTTGCATAGGAATTGCCGAAACAACGAACGCGTTTCCCTGGAGATAAGAGGAGAAGAGGTTCCGTTACGTAACGATGGATGAAACCAAACACTTCTACAGGATGTTCTGTCGTCCATCGAATACCAACAGATCGTTGCCTAGGAATAACCGTGGCAACGAGCACAGAACACGGGAAATCGAACCCTGAGCGAAAGTGCCCTCTATTGCGTCTGAAACCAGGTTATAACAGTCCAGCTCCGAAGAGTTTTTTGGTGATACTGGACGTGATAATAATTGTACTCGCTGGTGTAAAAGTGAGCGTTCAATAACTTCTTCGCTGAATCCGATATGTACGTGGAAGTTATTTGTCGCACTGAATAGGAGACATGTGACCACAACAACATTACATAGATAACACGCGACATATTCTTATTATCAAAGTACACATAAATAATGCAACAATTTAAAGGACATCAAGAATATGTCACTCCTAAAAATATATTTTAAGACTTTATGATGTTAAAATCATGTGTGACATATGTCACACCTGTGACAGGTTGGTTGGTTGTTAAAATATTAATTGTACTCAATATTAATATACTGTAACGTGTTATACGTCGTTCATTTCGTGAGTATAGTTTATTTATCATTGTTCTTCATTTCGTTTTCTTAACTGTTCTCCTTATTTTTCAGTGCAGTTGGTGGTGGGAGTGAGCTGTGTCAATTGATCTGCGTTTGAATTGCAATATTTCGTTGGTATTTTTTATTTTTTTATTTCTTTGTTTTCCAGTTCATGTTCTTTCCTTTTTTAATGTTTTGCAATTTTATGTGTTTTTGTTATAACTTTCTTTCTTCTTCTTCTTCAGTACAATCGATCTGCTTTAGTTCATCCAAATAATGCCTTGCAGAAGATCAAACTTAGGTCGTCGTACTCGCAGAGCAGAAGCAATTCACTCGATCTGCCACAGCAACGCGTGGCTGGGTACAGCTAGTCGGTAATAAATATGGTGCTCGACGCCAAGACTTATTGTCAGTCGCAATGTGACTTTGACTTTGAAGCTAGTAGTAGTTGGAATATATGAGGATGAGACTGGAGCATGTCCTAGTGAATTGTGAAGATCAGCGATAGCGCTAAAATTGATTGTAATTATGAAGAAGTGTTCAATAAACCTAATCTTCAAATCTAGGACCCATTATCAGTCATGCTAACCCTTCATATGTGACAATATCTTTGCATCCAGAGTGGAGTATACAGAGTGACAGATATGACACTTCTCAGTGGGTGAGTTTGAAAACTGAGGATGTTTGCAGGGTCCTTCAGTGTTATTACCAAAATCAGCTACCTCCCGAAAGATGGCTGAAACTCTGAACTCTTCCAACCACAGTGTGAGCAGTCAAATGGGTTGTAAGGAGCAGAGTGCCTTCACAAAATTTGCAAGACAGGAGCGTCCTAAAGGTAACTTTTCACTTGTCCACAAGTAAAAGTGCCCTTACTACAATATAAATTTAAATGAAACTCATTGTGGTACTCCCACACATAATTTTATTGATCTTTGCTGATATTGGTTTACTTATTTCATTTTAAGGGCCATTTTACTCAAAGACTTGTATAAACTTTACACGTTTTGAGTCCTGTGTCAGATTTTATTATAATAAACTTTGTACCTAGGCTGGCTTGTACAACATATGCATAAACCCTTATGATTTCAAGATCATTGCCAGTATAATAAAAATACCTATTAAATATGTGCCATTGAAAGCAGTGTTCAAGCTCTTCTGATTGTCCTGCCATCTTCATTATTTCTATTTGATTTACAATGCATGCCGTACATCTGAACTTCACAGATGCTGTCCTGAAAGTTAAGTTTCTGAACTTGTCTTTGACCATCCATCAGCAATGTGCAGAACATAACTCCATACAATTACTGAATGAACACCCATGAACAGCTGGCAAAGGGTACGCCAGCTTTGGAGTCAGGTTGACTGTTCCTCACTGTAAAAAACTAGACTTAGACATGGAAGACAAAGGCAGTAGTGATCTCCAAAAGATATGCAGTACAGCTTACTACTGTGTGATGCTGTCACCCAGAAATAGAGTCTACATTGTTGTCACGCATGTTTCATCTACAACTACCATAGTAACTTGGACTTTGGTAATCAGCTCAAGCTTTATCATCAATTGTAATCATGAGGTAACTGATTCTAATCTCAACTGCGGTACCAGGTCATCCAACAGAAGTTTTCGTGGCTTCCTTCAGGCAAATCTGAGGATCGCTTTGACTGATTTCTTCCATATCCTTTTCATTTCATAATTAATTGAATCATTCTGAAGTACTGTCACTATCATCACCCTTAAATAAACCACAAAACATAGTAACCTGGATGTCTAATCTGATACCTGCACCCTAACAGTAGTATGATTTTGAATTTACTTCATTTTGCCTTGCTTATGCTTAGTCTAATTAACCGACAGCCATCATCAATTTCAGTCTTAAAAGAGTTCCCTGGTATTGCATTCACCAAAGTTTCTGAGCTCCTTGTGGAACGGTGGCGTGCACTTCCAGTTGAAGAGCACATCAAATATGAGAAGCTGGCAAAAGAAATGGATAAGAAACGCAAGTACAGTGCTGACAGAATTAGTGGGGAACAAGTAATGAGTGTGAAGAGCTTTATGAGTAAAAGTTGGAACAAGAAGATTTGTCAAAGACCATACAGAAGGGAGATGGCCCTGGATGTATCATTAAACAAACTAAAAGAAGATTGTGTTCCAGCACATAATGAATTAATGTGAGTATTGGAAACAAGCTGAAACTTATTTTGTCATTTTTGGCCAGCTTCCTTTATTGTATAAGGACAAACATTGTGGCTATATGATTGTCTTTCCATGTTACATCCACTTCTGATAATTTCCGAACCAGGTGACAGATTTATATGAAACTTGTTACTTAAATATGCCAATAGAGGTCACTCAACCTCCATACATTTAATTTCATACTGTCAATAATATAAGAACTATGGTTGTGAAGACCTTAGAAGTAGAAATAGCACCAAAACCCTTAATTTAGTCTTCAAATTCTGTGTGGTGGTAAATCTTAAAAAAGGATATAACTTTATTTTCATATTTTTGTATAAGGGGCAGTCAAATGAAAACGGGTCACCATGCATAACTTACACAGCGTGCAAGTTGGTAACACTGGAATTTGCTTACGGTAGGAACATCTGGTGGGGACTCGGGAAAGCACGGTGACAACGCGCCCTTGCACAATTGTCGTTTGTTTATTGTGCTGTAAGTAAGGTTAGCGCTACATGTGGTCGTCCAACATCAGTAATGGAGGCGGGTAAAGAAGAACAGCAAAGTGTAGTGCGCTTTTTGACTGCTGAAGGAGTAGGAGGACGAGAAATTCATCATCGCATGTCTGTTGTTCATGGCGAACACAGCATGTCACGTTTGTGTGTGCTGGCATGGCATAAGAGATTCTGAGAGGGACGTGTGTCACTGCAAGATGATGCTTGCCCAGGACAGGCTCATTGTGTCATCACTCCAGATGTTATTGCTGAATTGGATGGTCATATCTGGGCAAACTAACGGATCACTGTTAAAGAAATTGGTCTTTTGTTGGGAATAAGTCATAGTTCCGTACACGCCATGGTGACAAAACACCTGCTGTACCACAAAATCTGTGCACAGTGGGCTCCACATCAGCTCACGGAGGAACAGAAGACTCAGAGAATGGCTTCATCACGGGGTCACTTTCAATGATGCCATGAGGAAGAGTATGCTTTTCTGTCCCGTATTGCCACTGGGGACGAAACTTGGTGCCACCATTTTGAACCTGAGAGCAAACAGCAGAGCCAACAGTCGAAACATGTGAATTCTCCCCCACCGAAGAAATCCAAAGCCATACACACAAGTTCCGGTAAAGTGATGATGACGTTCTTCTTCGATTGCAGGGGCCCTCTGCTTGGCTAATCTCTCGAGCATGGGGCCACAATCAGTGCACAGCCCTATGAAGACACTTTGCAGAAACTGAGACGTGCCATAAAGACAAAACGCCCTGGAATGCTATCGAACGGCATTATCCTTCTTCGTGATAATGCGCGCCCCCACACTGCCAACTCTGTGAGGAATATGCTACAAAGATTTGGTTGGGAAGTGCTTCACCATCCCCCCTACAGCCCAGATCTCTCCCCATGTGTAATTCACATTTTTTGGTGACCTGAAGAGAGACATTCGTGGACATCGGTTTGCATCGGACTAAGATATGGTGGCTGGGTAAAGATGTGGTTCCATAGACGGCCCACAAGCATTTTCAAGGATGGGATTGACCGTCTTATCTCCCAGTGGGATAAATGTATTGACAGTTTTGGAGATTACTTTTGAGGTAAGAAATGTTCTTTAATATGTTTTGGCTTCTGACCCATTTTCATTTGACTGCCCCTCATAGATGTCCACTTGATACTGAACTCTGGGTTATGTTCACAGTACCTGACAGTAGAGATCTGAATTTATAGTGCTGTACAGTACGCAGACACATAACAACTAATATATACATTTCAAGCCAATCTAAAGCAATCTGAGCATGGGAAGGCTTGTTACATACTGATCTGGCACAGAAGTGGCTATTCAGGTCCTGAATTAGTGGACATGCATCTTATGTTATGAAAGTACAATGGAAATACTACAGACGCTGTCAGAACAAATTAGAATCACACAAAAAATAAGGTTTACTTTATACACATTTCTATATCCCATTCTACTTATTTCAAAGTTCACAAAAAGAAATGTAAATCAATAAGGCAGTATAATTTACCAAAAATTAAACACTAATATAACTGTATATACAGTACCATATTTTTGAAGAACATAANATTGTAAGCCGTTACCAGGCAACTGGTGAAGACACAGCAGACTGAGAAGACTCAGTACATGCTGTAATGAACTGCTGAGTATGTGAATTAGCAATAGCGCTATAGTTACTTGTAGTTACGATCTGTAAATGTTCAATAGATCCAGTTACCAATCACAACCCCATCTATAGTCACCCATACATTGAACAATATAAAAAAAGTATGACATGGCTATTACACAAAATTTGTTTTTAGCTGTATGATAATGATAACTATTGAACTATTAAAAACACTGTGACAGTGTGGAACTTTAAGGTTGTATCTGAAAAATACAGTGCTGTTAAGAGTTCATAATAATGGAAGTTATGCACACAAATTGATACTAAATTCTGTAATTATTAGTTTATATTGGAAGGAGACCTAAGAATAGATGGGAGAATAATATTGTCACGTGTTAGTGGCTAAGACACCGTGTTTGAATTGTAAATTGGATTTATTGATTGCTTGTAACCCATAACTACAAGTAACTGTAACAGTCTCACTAATTTACCGTTTGTGGATCACTAAAACTAAAGCATGCAAGTTTTCTGTTTCTTCACTAGTCATTGCTCTAAATAAGTGATGTGCAACAGGATGCTATGATATGTAATGCAGCTGTCACCTCACTTGCTTGTCCAGTTGGTCCTTGTTGTATAACCTCAGCACGGACCATATAGAAAACACCATGTCCTGTAGGCTGTGGTTAGGCGTTAGAAACGCCTGTCTGAGCAACTGTTTACGTCAGTGATTATCTGGTTGCGTACTCAGTTTGTTTACTATATGCATAAATTCCATGAAGGTAATACGCAGACATAGTGCTCACTGACTTTGAAATTGTAGTCCTTTGTGTTTTTGAAGAGGAAAAAAAGAAATGATGTCGCAAGTATTGGATTCCTCCCTTAATTGGCAAAATATAAAATGTGAGCCAATTTCATTTAGTTTATGGGAAACTGAGTAAACATCCAGGTACAATTTTTAATTTTTAATGAATATCAGTAAAATATTTTGATGAACTCACCAGTCTGGTCAGTAAGACAACAAAAAATCTGTTCTAACCAAAATTTGAACCAGATACCCCCACAGTAGATTATTACCATTATTATGAAGATAAATTGATACTGAAGGAAAGGAATACATTTTGGTTTCATTTAAAGTTTAATGAAAATTTTAGAGATATTACAGTATATGTTTTCCGCATAGGAAACCTAGCCAGTATGAGCTATTTCCATGAAGTTTTGTCTCTTAATTTATTACATATTATTTTTGTTTGCAGGGATATAGTTCCTATACTAATTGGGCAACTCCGTCCAAGTGGGACTTGGTTGTACAGGAAAGAGAATGAAATTGGTGTAGTACGTCACTGGGGTTTGCAAGAAACAGTTGTCTATTATAGACTGATGTTGGATCATAGTATTCCTCTGATGAAGCTGGACTCCAGCATCCCTCTTGATGAAAGGTACTTAACTTGTGGCTCACTGGTGAAGTGAATTTTACATATGTATGTAGGATAAAAGTAAGTACTGGTAAGCAAAATCTCCGTCCAGAAAGATTCACAGGACCAAAATATTTTGAAGAGTATCATCATCTGGGATGTGGTGTTGTGTAGTCTGGTAGAGGTTCACCACCATTTCAAAGGAAAACACTGCCTCCATCTTCAGTGTTGAAGATATGCTAAACAGACAATGAACAAGAAGCCAGCAGCAGGTTGTTCAGCTTGCTTCTTGGTTGTTGTGAAAACCTCAAATCCAATGTGCTGGAATTTTGTTCTGTATGAGAATTCTTTATATATATAGGTTTTAACACAAGAAATGTACGTGGTGCAATCCAAAAGTTCCCGAAATATGAATTTTGTGTGTGAATGGTTATGAGTACATCGAAATACCACTAGGTATATCCCCACATACCCTCCTTGAATCAGTGTGGCAAGTGGTGTTGAGTTGAGTGGCTGGGTTTATTGTTGGTGAATGTATTTCCATTGTTGTATTTCCGTGAGTTTGCGGTTTTACAATGGCTGACCTGAGAGAGCAGCATGTCTGTATAAAGTTTTGTTTTAAACGTGGGAAAACCGCTGCAGAAATGCACCAAATGTTGAATCAAGCTTTTGGTGACAACAGTTTAGGCCAGACACAAACTTACGACTGGTATAAGGGTTTAAAAATGGCTGAACATCGACTGATGATGACGATCATTCGGGACGGCTGTCAACTGACACCACACCAGAAAATGTCATGAAAGTTAGGGATCTGATTCTGCAAGATCGTAGACTGACCATCCAGGACCTCGTAACACCTTGGGACTAAGTTATGGTAAAAAGAAAAGTAAAGCTAACCCTGTACCAAGCTGTGAAGGCCCATAGGATTGTGAGACGTTGAGGGTCCCACATTGTCTAGACAGTCGTCTCAAAGATGGCGGTAAGGTTGTCAGCCCTACGCACCGGCCGCGCTTTACCCCCCAGGAAAATTATCTTATTAATTCGCGGTACTCATTTCTGTTAGAAGCTGAGTAAACCCCAGGGCCTAGTGCAACTGGAAGGATTAGGTCAACTGAAAAAATCAAATGACCTCATCGGGACTTGAACCCGCGACCTTCCAGCTTGTAGCATAGCTAAGTTATGGTACATGTCAACGAATTTTGTCAGAGGAACTGAACATGAGGATTGCGGCGAAGTTTGTGCCATGACTGCTGCAAAATGAACAGAAGCAGCATTGCTTGGAAGTCTGCAGGGAACTTCAACAGCAGCTTCAAGAGGATCCAGACTTTATTTCAAAGGTTGTCACTGGTGATGAAAGTTGGGTTTATGGCGACGACCCTGAAAGTAAGCAGCAATTATCACAATGGAAGAGCCGTTCTTCACCTTGGCCAAAAAAGCTCGACAAGTCAAGAGCAACATTAAGTCCATGGTGATCTGTTTTTTTTTTATATTGACGGGATTGTTCATAAGGAATTCATCCCTCCTGGTCAGACAGTCAATAAAGAGTTCTGTCGCGATGTTCTAAGGCATTTGAGGGAGGACATGAGGAGAAAACATCCAGAGAAGTGGCACACGAATGACTGGGTACTCCACCATGACAATGCATGACCGCATATGGCTTACATTGTGCAGGAATTTTTGGCTAAAAACAAGATGGCAGTTGTTCACCACCCACACTACTCGCCAGACTTAGCTCCATGCGACTTCTTTCTCTTCCGCAAGATGAAAATCAAGTTTAAGGAGCGAAGATTTGATACAGTTGAGGAAATTCAAGTGGAAACACAGGTGGCACCACATATTTTAACTTGCCAGGACTAAAGAACTTAAGTGACCATTATTAGAATCCATACAGTAACACAGCCAGACGTTGATAAAGTTAATGTCAAATTAAGAGATGATAGGTATCTTTGTAATCTGCTTAATTTCTTGAACAAACACATTTTAGCCATTACTTTTTACAGAATTCAGCAAGTAGAAATTACGTGTATGTTGTGTATCAGTGATGAATTTAATGAAATCAAATTTAAAATTTACCTAATAATAAAACCAGCAGTTTGACTGTCACAAACTGCTTAATAAGACAAATTTGTAGCAATGGGACTGGGAAAAATGGAACTATTTTCAATACAAATATTTTCTTTCAGCATTCTAGGTCCAGAACTCTGGAAAATTTTACTTTCGTTGAAGAAAACATATGATATAATTAAAAATGCGGTAATTATCACAAGTGATGTCATCTCAAAAAATGGCTTCAGAATTGAATTAACAGAAGGTAAGAGCTTCAGCATTCATCAGAATCCATTAAATGATTAGGAAGATGGAACATGCAAATTGATTGATACAGGAATGGAGAATGCAGAATACTTAAACAGTGATTACATAAATGTGATATTTATGTGAGATGGTTTTTGGTTTAGGGTTTGTATTGTGTGTGAGCTAGGTTCACTGAGTGTCTTAGTTTGTTTAATAATGTTTCCTTAGCTGTGTAGTCTATATCATTAAGGGTAAAAGTTAAAGGTAAAGATATCCTTGCGCTTAACTAATTATTATGCCATGAAGATGTATGGGGGAGTGGATGTATAGAGCCACATTCTCTTGACCTTGTTACTACCTGGAGGTGAGTGCTCAGTTTCATGCCCCGGCTGCTTTACACCCGGTGAAAGATCCCCCAGTATGCATTGGATAGGAGGTTGGGCGGACCTCAGAGCCGGTCTGGATGACATGGAGAAGAGAAAATTCTTGACCCTACTGGGACTCAAACTCCAACCTCTTGGTCATTCAGCCTATAGCCAGTTGCTATACCGACCACCCTATCCTGGCTCATATCATTAAGGGTAGTTTGTTTAATCCTTTAACCCATTCATGTCCTTAAATGCAAACGGAATACTTTTTCCAGAAACACATAAATACGTGAAATGGCATGTTCTTTCATCTTAATGTGTTATTAAGTTTTAATTGTTTTCTTTCCTATGATATTTACCAAAAATGTGGGTACCTGAAAGTCTTTCTGTACTTGTTTTAAAATATTTTTTAGGTTGAAATTTTGTGATTGAAACACATACTTGGGATATCAATCACATACTTGGGATATCACTGGTTATGATCAAATGTCCTGAACTTTTGCAGGATCAGGCAGGGCGTATTGCATGCTGACAGAAACAGCAAGTAATATCAGTTTCTATGGAGTAAATGACTTGAAGGATGTGTTGGAGTTGATCAAGAAAAATGGCTCTAGTTGTTTGGAGAAATGCCGGCCAGAGAGAGTGAAATGTTATATAAGGGTTTGTATTAAATTTAATGTAAGTTCACTTTTTCAGATACACATTCCTGATAGTATATAAAACTTAAAGAATTCTGTCATGGTAATTTTATGCCACACTTTGAGAGCTCTAACTGATGCATTTGGGAGCCATGCAGTCAGTACAGTGATTAGGATATTGACTGGAAGACCAGGCTTTGATTTCCAGCAGGTTGGAGATACTTCTTTTCATAGCCTTTGGTTTCTTTCCCCAGGAAAGGACTGTTTGTTGTTGTACGTCTGTACGTGTGGAAAAACACCACCACCCATTTCATTGATTTTCGTGAAGTTAGTACATATGTATGTGGTCAGTTTTGATACCTGGTTTAAAATGGAATAATAAGTTCATATTTATAGATTTAGATGTTTATTTAATATTGGGAGTCCTTAATAAAATTCAACATAAAATAATTTCAGGTACATTTGTCAAGTGGCCGCTTCATGTGGAAGCTAGAATTCATATTTAGAACATTCGAGTTAAGTGGACAAAATGTATATAACCTATGAGAAAACTGTATGTAACGTATGTTTCTTTGACAAGATGAACAGTCTTTTTGAAAACAGTTGTTAATATCTTAAATGAATTTTGGTTAGATCCAACTTTATCTGGTGGTAACAATCTGAACTGCATTTAATTGTTGTTATGCATGTATGAAGTCAGCGATAAAAATTTATGAAAATCTTGAAGTTTAAAGTTACATTTAAGATAAACTATTTGTATGAATTGAAAAAGTCACAGTGTGGGCAAAGTACCTAATGTTTTCTTCGCTTAGAGTCAGGACCCTTTCTCTTATGGTTACCTGTATTTAATATTTTCTTGTTGGCATGTAGGATGAGGCTGTTCGAATAGCACGCCAGTGCCCAGGAATTATGGAGAGAGAGACATTGCAAGACCTTGTGCACTACTGGCAGTCAAATCTCACTCATTTAGGAGCAACCTGTCTCCATAGGAAGCCATTCTTTTTTGTACTGAAGGACTTGTCAGAAGTGGAGTTACAAAAACAGAAGAATTAAGGTATTGGTGAGAACTGCGGTGTAATAGACCTGAATCTGTAATTTTTATTTTTATTTTCTCAACCGACATGTGATAGCTACACTATTCAGTTATTCTTAGTAAACATTTTCTGTTGCCTATACGTATGTATGGAATAATAAAAATATTTGTATACATTCATGAAATAAATTATCACATTAAGAGAATGAGTGGCACATGGACCCCATGATCCTTTAACTGCTGTGTGCGACAGAATTCTCCCACATGTGAAATGTAAATACTGTATGTTGAACCAACTCCATGGACATAAGATCCAAAAGTTTGTGACGGTGGTATATTAATATAATAATTCAGTTTTGAGTCTGGAGATATGGACTAGCTCTAATGATTGGGCCCAACTGAGTAAGACTTTTACCTGAGGATGTCTTTAAATAAAAAACAGGATGATGGATAATGCCCAGAAACTCACCTATTATAATTCCATGGAACAGAACCTGATGATTCTGTACCCAGGAACCCATCACTGGACCCTATCATGAGCTAGATGAACCTAGTCCACATTGTCATGCACTGTCTAATTAAAATCATTTTTAATATTTTCCTTCCAATTATGCGTAATTGTCCCCAGTGGTCTCTTTCCTTTTGGTTAAGTGCCATAGTTCTGCCATCTGACTGACCTGTACTCTAACTATATGTTGTGTTATGTTATTCTCTTTGCTGCTGCTGTGTTCAGTGAACCTGACTTACACACTCTTGACATGACTATATGTTGAAAGGTAAATATTTTAGACTATTAAAGGACCTAGCATAAACTGATAGCCATAGGTTCAAAACTCTCTAGGATCACAGAAACAAAGTGTAAGTTTGACTGGTACAGGAAATAATTGGACCTAAATTTAAGAACAAAATTATTTAACTCTCTTTCTTGGACACTCAGTGGGACCAACAAAAACGTGATAAAAACTTGTAGAAAATTATCAATTATTTAACCAACGTTACCGATTGTTCATATATTTATAACCATATTTTAAAGAGCACTGTCTTCTGGGATGTAACTCTATGCAGTTTGGTAGAAGTTCACTGGTGTTTTGGACGAAATGACTGCCTTCACCATTAAGGTTGAACAGTAAGCCAAGCAGGTGCCAGTGTGGTTTCTCTGAAACTGTGGCATATCTCTACCAGACTATATGGTGCTGTATCCCAGAAGATCCCACCCTTCATAGTCACCACTGTGAGATCCGCAAATCCGGCAACCTTATTTTAAATTGTAGATGGTTGTGTTCCTAATTTGATGGTGAATCACTAAACTGTGAAGCTTTTCAAGCCTGTGACATGCTTGATTTGCACTTACTGAGGAACAGATGATGTCTGCAGTGAAATAACTGGACATCATAGAAGGGGTTGCTCCCCAATCAGTACCTTACAGTATATTATTACTAGGGACCGGATTTTAATGCAAATGCATATTTCTTTCTTGCAACCAGAAAGTATGCTCGTTTGGATATATGTATGAATTACTTCATTTCTTAAATTTTGGACATGGTTTGATGGTGCATATAAATGCATATTTTGCCTGTTTTATGAATAAGCATCATATTTTCGAAGATCTCTATTTATACTGCGTATTTCCTTTTTTAAAATGTTTATTATATATATTTTTTAATTTTATGTTCAAATTTTCAATCATGGTCATGTGTATACAATTTTTCTTTTCCGTATTAGAATATGTTGCATGTTTGACTTCACATTTCATCATGATTCATGTTTCTGATGCAGTACCTAGGATGGGACTTCCCCGATCCCTCTACTGGTAACTTGCCTCATCTGCATACCATCAAAGTGGCCGCGAAGAGATTAGTTGGAAGCATTCACATGTAGCCGCTATCAACGTAATACTATTCAACTGATAAGGAACTTCACTTATTTATTTCCAAAGTGTCCATGAGGTTCGTTACGCTTCTTCATTTGAAGCTGGGGCCCATTCACATTAGTGGTGACTAGTCTGTAGTTAAGTTTGTTTAGCTTTCTCTAGTCATACCAGAAGTGAAAGTAAGTCAGAAAAATAAATAACAGCTGGATCAGCGGGAGTTTGAAGGAGAGATGATAAATACGGAAATTCTTTATTGCTGAGCGTGTGAAAAACGCTTTCAAGTGCTTCAGCATTTGAACACTAATATACACAAAGAGAATATTAAAATTAAATCCACGAAAAGTGCTCCTGCTCAAAAATTGCTTAGTGAATTTTCTAATAATAGTTTTTCACAGTTTTTCTTTGATTTATGTGAAGCCTTTTTAGCGGCAGATATTCTGCTGTGGAAACTAACCAATCCTACTCTGAGAAACTGCATAGAGAAGTATACACAGTGCAAAGTGCCAGATGAATCTACTGTGTGCAAATATTACATGAAGCAGTGTTACAATTTTACAATTGAAAGCATTAGAGGTAAGATTCAAGATAATTTTGTGTGGGTATCAATCGACGAAACACAAGATTGTGAGGGACGGTTTATTGCAAATTGTATAGTTGGATCCCTTAATAAGAATGAACAATCTACACCCTATCTTCTTGTGGTACAGCAATTTGAAAC
>NW_019723906.1:4220704-4278045 GCF_002891405.2 Cryptotermes secundus
GAATGTACTAAAATACGCAGAACTAGAAACTAATCTTTCCTATATATCTGCTCACTTCTCTCATCTTCCATCTGCCATTTCCTCACTGGAGGCAAGCAATAGCAATACTACTTTTTATCAGTCGTTAAGTGTGTTCAAAACCACTGTTTCCAAATTGAATTCGGTTCCTGGAAGAGTTGGTGAAGTAGTAAAGGAAAAAGTACACAGCATTCTTTAAAAAAATCCAGGATATGAACAAATTTGTGAAATTGTAGAAATTTTAGCTGGTAAACATACTGAACTGCAAAGTAAAAAATCACTAACAGTGGAGCAAATAGCGGCTTTTGTACATGTGCCCCTAAGTTCCTGTGAAAAGGAAAGAAGTGTTTCCCGCTATAAAAACATCTTACGAGACAAATAGGAGGCGACTAACTATGGAAAACTTAAGACATTTAGTAATTGTGAACTGCAACAGAAGAGAAGTTGAAAGTTTGGAGAGCTAAATGTGAGTAACATTGGTTTCTTAAATTTGTATTTAAGTATAGCTTTTTATTGCAAGTGAATCATTCAGTGATTACATAAAATGAACTTAAATATTGAGATGTTGGTCGTAAAATAATGTAAAATCAATTTTAATATTTGGTATAAGTTTTCATGCATAATTGCAGACATAAGGCATAAAAATCTGGTCCCTAATTATTTCATAAAATGCCCTGACTACATGTAAAAATTACTTAGCCTACACCATACTGAGTTACCTGGCATTGGATTTCTTCTGCTGTGAAACTGAAATTAGACTGTACAAAGAACTTTCAGCTATCTTTTGATGTGTGTCCTTAAGTGTTTATATTTTGACTCTATATAGTTCATAATGAAAAATGGATCAAAAGAAAATTTGCTCTTCATGATGTACTTCTATTCAGAGAGCATTTATTTTTGCCAACAAGATTTCAGAAGTTATCTTTTTCACACAATGAAAACAGTGTCACTTTGAATGCTTATGATTTTATGTTCAGGTTCTGCAGTGCCAGGACCACCTTTATGGTCTAGTGATCAGAGTTCCTGGCTAGATACAGACGTCCTGGGTTCGATTCCCAGCACTACCAGATTTTCTGAGAAGTAGTGGGGCCTGGAACAGGGTCCACTCAGCCTCATGAGGATAATTGAGGCGCAATTTCAGGGAAATCTCGGCTCCGGTCTAGAAAACCGAGATTAATGGCTGAGGGGATGTTGCTCTGACCATGCGATACCCTCTATCTGCAAAAGTTGACACTACGCCAATAAGCGGTGGTTGCCGGATTCTGGTTGGTATAGTTTACTTGCAGACTACAGGCCACGTAGTGTTTTTTCTGCATTGCCAGTTTAAGTCAGAAGTAGCAACTTCATTACATATTTGCTGGAATGTCAAAAGAATTCTTGCTTAAGACTGAGGATAAAAAAATCCTCCCAGTTGTCTATTTACAGATGGGCTGTTCTGCAAACAGAGATCAGTTCCCATCCGACCAAAAAAATTAACCGCATACTGATGTGTAGGAGTACTTTTCTTCATATTGGACAGATGATGATGCATAAGAGGGATAGCAGTTTTACGGGAAAGTTTAGGATCAATAGGTTTAATGTTTGTTTTGTATATTTCATTAAAAGAAAATGTCAAAATACACCAGGAAAGCAGTGTGTTCCTTAGTCTTTTCAATATAACTGAATCTATTTGCTTTTTACAAGTAACTCATACATCACTTCCACAAGTAAAAATTTGTCTACTGTCCTCTTAATTCTGTTTGGCAGTATTCATATGCATAACTCAAGTATCTACAGATTATCAAGTACCATTGTCTTTATTTATTAACACCAATATTTGAGATCATACTGAAGGATGGTTGGATAAGGGGTTATTCATGACTTTCAATATATTAAAGGAACAGAAACGTAAGTTTACATAACAAATTTTTGGTAGTGCCTCTTCTTTCACATGCAATTTCTTGTATCCAGGACCAGAACTTCTCCACACGCTGTTAATAGTTAGTACATCACTGTGATCAGGTTGTCAGAACATTGTTAAATGCGGTTCATGTGCAGGTGAAGTTTGCAACTGTACATCATGCTTTGTTGTATATCGAGCTTGCCTATACTGGATCCTATGCCCCATCAGCATATAACACTTGAAATTCACCTACAGAGGCATTTCGAGTTGACATCTGTGTATTTCTTCATCCTTGCATGATTTTCTCTGCCATGTTGAGAATTACAATGGTAAAATAAATTCATCTTCATCAACAACATTCTGGGTATAATTCTCATCTTCTTCCTCTTCCTCTTCCTCCTCCTCCTCCTCCTCCTCTTGTTCAGCAAAGAATTGACCATGTAACATTTCTGTAACAGAATTTGATTCAGATGTATCAAAATGATATAAGGATCAACACACGTTATACACAAAGTTTTGGAGTCTTGTAAATGGTCTGTCAACACTGTGAGATTCATCTTCATTTGATGAATATTTTGAACATTTTAAAGAAGGGTCATACAGCATAACATATAAGGGACTTCAAGGCAGTATATAATATGTCTGATGAATAACTGGATTTCTGTTTTTGTGCTAAAGTTTGTAATACTGTTGAATTAATGCACAATTTATCCTATCTGTGTCAAACATTTGCGGGGACTCTACATTGTGGTTTCCTTTTATTGGCATAGCAGTATGGGCAGTAAATTATTAGGAGCAAGAATCAATATTAAATTTTTTTATGAACTTTGAAAGCAGGTAAAATGACCAGTCACTTAAGCAACAGTGATACAGCACTCCCTCCCACTTCCCTTTACATCCTTAGTGAGGATACTGTTGCAACTAGCAACTGAAATTTTGGTTAGACTTGAAAGGATTCTGACGATGGTGTACACTGTACTTCTTTTGGCTTATTTTGGACTTCACCCATTGTCTGTTATGTAAAAGACAAAAGACCACGACGTTTCGGAGACTGGATCTGTCTCCGTCTTCAGGTGGATAGGGAAGGATAAACCTACTCAGTTGGGCCCGCTAGAAACAGCTAGTCTCAATCACTGGACTAGCTCTTTCTAGTGGGCCCAACTGAGTAGGTTTATCCTTCTCTATCCACCTGAAGACGGAGACAGAGCCAGTCTCTGAAACATCGTGGTCTTTTTGTCTTTTACATACCAGACGATGGGTGAAGTCCAAAATAAGCCAAAAGAAATAACTGAAATTTTGTCTTTACCTGCAACTGTGTGTAACATTTGATGATAGCACAACTTCCTGCATTTGTTTCTCATCTGTTCTGAGATGTTGCAAGCCATGAACCATGTGGACTGTTTTCTGATCCACACTATCACTGAAGCTGTGATGCCACTTAAATCACCCTATACAGGGACATCATTTCTTAAAAATATTGTTAAGCTTGCCACTCATAGTAATTCACTTCCCCACTTCAGTCTTTCTCTCAGTTCTGCTCTTGTTTGTGATCTACTGTAGGCTTCCCAGTCTAATGGAAACTGAACAATTTCCATCTGTAGAGGGCATATACACACTGACATATATTTACAGCATCTGTGGTCAACCCTACCTGCCACATCACTGCATTCGCATTCATCATGGAACTGTTTTGAGATACAGAATATCTTGAAGGAAAATAATATGTCCCCTTATTTTTGTTCTATAATGAATGTAATCATGACTGACAACATCCAACTGTAGAAGAACATGAAGTAATGATATTTCCTTACTGTTCAAAGCAGAAGAAACAGTCAGATCCAACTTCTCTTCATTAATATTCTCTGAATCCATGTCTGTGCTTTCTGCCGGGGCACTACCATTGATGTCTCTTTTTCTGCTTCCATTTTCTCTGAGTAACCCATTTTCTGTCATTATCATGCTGTCCAGCTGCAACTGTTCAATCTGAAATGAAAGATGAAATATTTATAATATGAGGAAGATGAATATGCTACAGATATCCACGTGAAACCCGTTCTCTGGAAGGCCAAATTTGTACCATAACCTACATTATAAAGAACCTAAATTTACTTAGCTTTTAAACAAATGTCAGATTAGGATTCTCTGAGTACCAGTCATGACATTATCACAGTTCTCTTGAAACTTTGAACAATGTTTATGTAACAGAAATAGGTACTTCTGTATTGCAGAATAAATTTTATAATACACTACACTCCAAATTATCTGGCATGTGAGGTATGCTGGTTGCATGAGAAAAATGTACAGAAACCACATAACCTGTACATGACAATATTTCTCTTATGACTGGGAAAGAATTCTGGAAGAAGAAAGCTGCATTTACTAGAACAGGGAAGAGCATCAGTAATAAATAGCTGAGATGTCTGTTAATGTGTATCCTGGGTGACTGATTTAAATATTAAAAGGTTCCACAATATGGTTTAAAAATGAATGCTCCAAGGAACGAAATGGCATCCAGAATAATAGTTGGACAACTGATTAATCATTGTGACAGTGTCACAAATGTAAAAACTATTGTTCTGCAGGGCAGGGTTATGTGACACATTTGCATTGATCATCTAATTGGTTTTGAGTTAAATGCTAGAGCACAGGACGGGTCATCGGATCCTGTTTAACTGCGTAAGTAACGTCGACGCACAAATCTCGCATTATATAATGTATGGCTATATTTCGTGATATATTTATTATTTTATTAAAATCGATTCGCTGGTTTTAGTGCATATAAAACTCTTATCCACGAAATTTGATGTGTTACAAGAACCAATAAATTCACTGTTCCTCCAACCATTTTAATTATATATTACCTGTAATTTGTGCATCTCATCCCTCACTTTTCTGAGGAGGTCTAATATAATAGATTTTTCTACAATTAAATGCCGTTGCTCTGCAATTAAAGAAGGCAAATCTTTCTCCGTCATTCCTTACGCTTCACTTAATCTGTCCTCCTATTATATACAGCTGTCTTTTCTTCCTGAACCACTCTGTACACAACAAACGAGACGACGTCTGCATCACTAAGTCACGAACTGTAGTAAGAATGTTTTACCTCTAGCGCCAATTACATATAAGGCGGCATGTTTCATATTAACTCCAGGTAATTATGATAGCTTTAAATCAATTAATATTTACAACCGGTGTAATCAGTTCTGTTGTGTAAAATTATCGAGAGATAATTTTAGTAAGCGAACATCCTCTGAAATGTACACTATAGATGCTATAGATCAACCGACAGGCTTGTTATGTTGGCAGTACTCTAGTTACCGCAGTCGCAGTAAAAGCTGCTTGAGGGAGTAGAAGATTGAGAGGTTTGAATTGTGAGAGTATCTTAGCTTGTGAATGAGGTTATAATGGTTAGTTCGTTATTTTCCTGTGCTGTACTTTTATTAATTTATGTGATAATGTGTGTAATTTATTTGTATGATTTTTTTTTCAGTTATTCTATTCATTCTTCAAGTCGCTCGTAGGAAAAGATGTGGTAGTGGAGCTGAAAAATGATCTAAGGTAGGTTAGGTTAGGTTTCGGGTAACATCGTTGTATGGTTAATATGCCATGTAAAACAATAATTTAGTATCTTCACATTTTGCTGTATATAGTTTTCAGATGTTAATGATTTACTTGTTATTTTGCGTTATTTGTAAAATTGGATTGCAATTTTATATATTCTTGGTCTTCAGACTCTTTATTTACTTGTACGTCCCAGTCATTGGGGCTTCACAGTTTATCGCTACCTTTCGATAGTTCAGTAAACTTGCCGAGATGACAAGAACGAGGAAATTTTGAACTGGAACTTCGACTTTTTCTGCCATAGTTGGCATCAACGCTCAATCATTTATATATTAAAATACATTTGTGACCTAGTTACTATAGGATTCTGACGATGGTGTATAACACACTGATATATTGGGCTTTTGGACTTCATCCATCGTCCTGGTTTTTAAGATAACTAATAAAAACACGACGTTTCGGAAACTGGCTCTGTTTCCATGAGGCTAGCTCTTTCTAACGGACCCAACAGAATAGGTGTTTTCCTTCACCTGAGGACGGAAACAGATCCAGTTTCCGAAACGTCGTGTTTTTATTATCTTAAAAATCAGGACGATGGATGAAGTCCAAAAACCAAATATATCATTTGTGACCTAGAATGGTATTTTATTTTTTATTGAAGTTTTATAAACTATTGTTATCTTGGTATTTATTTCTCAAACGTGAGGTTATTCTTGGGGTTTGTAAGGATAAATGAAAATTAACAGTATTTAAAAAACATTGAAATGATTGGACTGGTGACATTTGCATGTTTTACAGTCTAAAAAGATACCTTTAAATATATACTTCATACGAGTACATTTGGAACTACTCCATATTGCTTTTTATGGGAAACCAACATTATTCTGTAAATATTTCGTTTGTTGAAATTAGTATTTTGGGGAGGTGGAATAGAAAAATGATTTCTTTCTGTATCTGTAACTAAATCCTTGTAATCCTGTGTATAGTGACCTGTTGCACTGATACAGCTCCCTTCCTTGCATTCTAGAAATATTAACGTTTTGAATTAAATATATTTTATGTCGCTGTTTAATTCTGTATATTTCCTGAGAAGTATCAGTAGAAAGTGAACATGAGGTTTTCAAGCAGTGACCTTGAAGATTATCTTCTGGAATGTTGTGTTTGTGGTAAATATGAACCATATGAAATATGGTACCATGAACAGGAGGACAGCAGGATCCTCTGAAATGTTGATAAACATCTACAAGATTACATGCCATCACATTTCAGAAGGCAGTAATCTTCAAACAACTTTTACTTGAATTTTTGTGGTCTTCAATTTGATCCTTCACTCTTGTATCCATAGATCATTTTGTTGAAGAATAAAATAAATTGTTAAAAATTATATAACTTTATAGCACAATGACCATGTATACCTGTCTCAGAATTCACATTTTATTTATGATTATGAAGCTGTATCAGCCATTGCAGTTTGCCTAATTCACTGTAACTTATTACTGATGGTCACAAACTCAGCTCATTTTCATGTACCTAGTTAGTTATTTAGTGAGGGTGGGTTTCCCCATGCACCGTGACCAGTTTGATCTATTGTGCTTCCCTCTATGATATTCTACCAGTCTCTATACCCTACCGATAAATGGTGCGTACCATCAGTCCCGCCGAGCAAGCGAGTTCGGCCACTTGCTTAGCGGTATCTGTAATGTTTCCCCCATCTAAGAGGCCTTAGAGACTATTGTTGGGCGGGAAGCGTCCTAGAATTCAGCTCAGTGATCCCCTTTGGGGATATGAGGTTCTTTTACGTGCCGTAAAGTTATGACACGGGACGCACAGCTTAAAGTCCCTCCCAGAGGACTTGTTCCCTGAATTTTTCCGCCCTTAAAAATTCGACGACCTTCGCCGGGTATTTGAACCCGCATACCACGAGTCATGAGGTGGGAGCGTTACCTCTTAGACTATGGAGGCCGCTTTCATGTACCTAACTCAGCTGATCAGTGTGTGGTAAGGATATACCAAATATAAACTATATTAAGTAAATATTACTGAAATTTCATATTTCCAGAAATATTATACCTTTTAAATAGTTTGTGGCAAAAGATAAGTAAGAGTGAACACAGTTTTTTTTTTTCAAGTACAGTACAGTGCTGAATAATTACTGGGAATTTGAGTTTATACAATTCATTGTCAAGGGGGCACTCTGTAGCATAGTTGGTTGAGGCACTATGCTACAAGCTGGAACATCGCGGGTTCAAGCCCCAATGAGGTCATTGGATTTTTTTCAATTAATCTATTCCTTCCAACCGCACTATGGCCCTGGGGAGTAAAGCGCAGCTGGCGCATAAGGCTGACAACCTTACCACCATCTTTGAGCCAATTGTCTAGTTAATGTGGGACCCTCAACATCTCACAACCCTATGGGCATTCATGGCCTGTTACAGGGATAGCTTTACTTTTTTTTACTTTTTTACAATTCATTGTCAGTCTTATTATGCACTGCCTGTAGAATCTGCTGTAAGGAAACTCTAGAATTACATCTTACCTAGTCATATTCATTATTGTCTTTGTTGTATCACAACAAAGTTTGTCGAATAATCTTTTAGTACATGGGAAATACTGCACATTTTTCCATTTTCACAATATGATTCTTAGAATTGCAATTGAAAGTCTCTTGAGTGCCCAAAAATGCAGGTCAGAGAATTCAAGGAATTCTTTATCTGTAATTAATTCATGAGGACCATACTTTATACCAGTTATTCTACCCAGGATGGTTATCATGAAATGACCAAACCTTTGGTCAGGTCGTCAAGACAGATTACATTACGAGGCAGGAATGGGAGGGAGTAAAGAAGTCAAGAGAACTCAGTACCGCAATCTGCAAGTTAGCTGATCAGTTCAAATCAGGTGGTTCAAATATGACTGTGACTGATTTTTTTTTAAAAACCATAATTGCCAAACAGTTACACATGTCAGACTTCAACATACTCCCCTCCGGAGTCAGCACATTTTTTCCAGTGTTCTGGAAGCATCCTGATGCCCTTCTAAAAAAAGGCTTGTGGTTGGCGGCACATCCACTCCCGAACAGTCTGGACGACGGCATCGTTGTCCACAAACCGCGTGCCTTGCAAGTCTTATTTGAGCCTTCCAAACAGGTAGAAATCACTTGGGGCCAAATCGGGACTGTACAGCGGATGTGTCATAAGGTTCCATTTCCATTTCTGGAGGGTTTCTATTGTTGTTTTGGCTGTATGGGGGCATGCATTGTATTGAAGGAAGGCTACCCGCTTTCCACCTGTCTTCTGCTTGGATTGGATCTTGTCCTTCACGTCTGTTGCCAGGAGGTCTGAGTAATAAGCTGCATTGACTGTTCTGGCATCTGTCAGAAAGTCTACATGGATAACCCCCTGCCAGTCCCAGAAGAACGTTGCCACCACTTTTCCTGCTGAACGGCTCCTCCGCGCTCTCTTGGGTTTGGGAGAACTGGTATGCTGCCACTCGCGAGATGACTGCTGGGACTCGATAATGAAGTAGTACACCCACGTTTCATCGGTGGTCACTGTAGACTTCAAAAATGCATCACCATCTTCAAACTGCTGTAGGAGATGACTGGCAGCTTGCATGCAAACCATTTTGTTCATGTCCATCAAAGTGCGTGGTACCCACCGTGCATTCACCTTGAGATAGTGCAGGTGGTATTTCACAATGTCTTCTACACTACCAACACTGATGGACAGCATCGCTCCAAGTTCCTTGATAGTGATGCGCCTGTTGTCACGAATAAGCTCGTCTGCACGATCAATGTTTGGCTCGGTGATGGATGTTCGCAGCTGACGATCGTGCGGTTCATTCTCCATGTGCTCTCTGCCCTCTCTGAAGCACTTACACCATTCAAACACACAGTTCCATGAGAGACATTCTTCCCCATACTGTTGTTGGAGTCAGCGGACGGGACGTTTTCTCCAATGAAGAATTTGATCACAATGCGTTGTTCCACACTCTCCAGTACCTTCTGTTCGCTCGTCACTAATAATTCCCAGACAGGACTGAACAAGTTCTAACCCGAACAGGAAGGAGGGTCGCACAGCTGCTAGGCAGTGCAGCTTGTTTACACACAAATCAGTCCCAGTCATATTTGAATGACCTTGTATATATATATATTTATGCTATGTTATTTTGATTGGAGAGTTGCTTATGTGTTTCTGTTTCAGCATATGTGGCACATTGCATTCTGTGGACCAGTACTTGAACATAAAATTGACAGACATTAGTGTCACAGATCCAGATAAATATCCTCACATGGTAAGTGAATTTCTAAGGCTGGTACATTAGTTATTGTAGTATTTACTACCTACTGTGTGTACTTGCTCATTGCACCATCCTTGTTAACTTTTGCTTCAGATCAGATACCAAGGACACAGGTCTGCCATCAAGGAGACATTTTTCAAAACCTATTCCACTGTGTTCATTGAAAGGTTAGATGAAGGTTCCCATATGTTCTTGTTTCTGTATGTTTTATTATGTTACTGCAATGACTGATGTTTAATGACAACAGTAAAATAATTATAAAGAAGATATAATCATAAAAAAAGAAGTGGATGGTGCATTGTCTGTATGACCTTTTTCTTCCATTTTCTCAACAGAGAATATGAATTTACTTTTACTATGTGAAGAATGCATGCACATAGGCAGCAGACTGGCATCATGTGTGAAACAGAAGCACATTTATAATGCCAGCTGCAAATGTTTATTTTCCCATCTTATTGCACTGTCAGTAGTCATAAAAATAATTAATAAAATTACTCATTGCACGTGGAGATCTTGTCTGTGCTCACTACAAAGAAAGGACATATCTTTTCCTTAATAGATGGTGTCAAAATTCCAGATTCCCTGAGTGGTTGATAGTTCCTAACATTGAATAATTTTGATGTTGACAGCAGATACACATATTGAAATGCAAATTCAGTGCATGGAAATAAAATGCAAGTTACCATATAGCGTATTCGGTATAGCGACTGGCTATGGGCTGGATGACTGAGGGGTTGGAACTCAAGTCCTGGCAGGGACAAGAATTTCCTCTTCTCCACGTCTTTCAGATTGGCTCTGGGGACCACCCAGCCTTCAGTCCGATGGGTACCGGGAACTCTTTCTCTAAGGTTAAAGCGCTTGGGACATGAAGCTGGCTAATCACCTCCAGCTAGTACCAAGGTCAAGAAAATGTGGATCTATACATCCACTCCTCCATATTCCTTCATGGCCTAGTGCTTAATTAGTTAAGCACAGGGACAAGTTTACATTTACCTTTTACCATCCAAATACAAGTTTACTACAAATGATTCATTCCATTTCAAAACACTATATTTTCCAAAATATTACACATACAAATATGATTGATACATGAAAAGAACCATATACTCACCAAATTACAAATGTTATATGTATGTCACATGACACACGTCCAAATGGTAGTCGAGTTTGATCCAAACATTTTGTAGCACTCCCTTGTCGATGGTCATCACAGCAGCATTAATGAGTTCCCTGAGCTCTACCAGTGTTGTCGGAAGTGCCAGCTGGTGTATCACGATGCAAACTTGGTGAGTTTGCAGTTCTTTTCATGTATCAATCATATTTGTATGTATAATACTTTGGAAAATATAATGTTCTGAAATGGAATGAATCATTTGTAGTACCCCTGTATATCTCTTTTATTGTCTGAGTAGACTGTGTGTTACAGAGACCCTGACATGTTTTGGTCTTACAAGACCATGAAGTTTAACTCAGTCATGTGGCCAGTGTGAGGTAGAAGGTGACAAAGTCCAGTAAATGTAGTTTTAATCACAAGAGGCATAAGTACTCCTGAGTCAGAATATAATTCCAATGAAGAATACATGTGTATCTCCTAGTAATTTGTATCTTATCATTTCAGTTATCAGTGAAAAACTGCTTTATCCGTGGCTCTGTTGTACGCTATGTTCAGTTACCAGCTGATGAAGTAGATACACAGCTTCTTCAGGATGCTGCAAGGAAAGAAGCAGCTGTACAGTCTCGTTAGTAATGCAGAAGACATTGCTGAATATTCATTTTGCACCACCTGTTTTGTTGATCAGGGAGAGGGAGGGGCTTACAAAACTCATGAAATATGCTGCAAAATGATGATGAAGGGAGAGCTACAAACAGCAGTTTCTGCTCTATTTATTTTCAGTACTGAATGCCTCCTGAAAGATGTGTAATATGCTGTAATTCAGTATGACAGTTATGTTGGAGTGCAGAGAGAAATTAGCAGTTAGTTTTTGAATGTGGTGATTTGAAACATTATAAATGTTGATGTGCTTATTTGGTTTGCAGAAAAGTAAGATAATTTATTTCTCATTAGTTTGTTATTTTGGTGATAAAGAAGTTGTAACATGATGTCATTTTCATTAGCAGGCATTATTAAATCCGTGTTTCTATTATACGTGGGGATATAAGTGTAATTTAAGATAGACACTTGAACGTGAAATTATTTATATGATTAGCTAAACTGTTGTACTTCTGCATAACCATAAGGTTGAAAAATGAATGTATTTGTGACAGTGGATGAGAATACAATATATATTTTATAAGAAAGTGTCTAAATATTTTGCAGGGGTTAGAGATACAGACACCATGTCATCTATTTGAGCAGGTACCGACATTCTGGAGTCCTGCTGCCTGCATCTTCAGAATAAAAAGGTGATCTCTTCTACCCTGAAGAATGAGGTAATAGGTTCCACCAAAATGTCGGTACCTATCAACCAGAGTACATGATGTCACATCCTGGAAGACCATAATAGCAACTTATTTTGTTTATACATTATATTATATTTATTTGTACTGGCTTATTGTTTCCAACCCCAATGTAGGTGCAGGAATTTTTACCCTCTATGAATAAATAGTGTGCCTAAAATTTGATATCCCTTGTATCAACCGCAGATGTTGTGCAGCATTGCGTGTGAAGTAGGGACATTGTTCCTGAGGTGCTGGTTCAAATTCCAGCCAGGAACTCACTGTCTTGACTGGATTTTTGATGATATTTTGCAGTCCCTCCACCAATATGCCGAGGTAGTACCTAGATTAGGACATGACCACTTCAGCATTGTCAAGTGTGGTAGTGTACCCCTTAAAGTAAAGAACTAATATTTTTCAGCATTCTTTAGTGTGAGGAAGATCCTTAAAAAACTTGTAAATCGATAAGTTTTCTATGTATTGTCATATACAGGATGTCCATAAAATGTTCTCCTTAAAATCATTGATTGAGATAGTTGAAATAACTGAGTAGGGTCCTTCCTGCCCTTTTACCTGAAGATAGAAACAGATCCAGCTTCTGAAACATGTTCTTTTACTACGAAAGGTAATGGACAAAATTCTTAAACTCAGTAATCTTGAGTGTAATACACAATCATCAGAACTCTGTAGGAGAAGTTATTTCATAATTTCTTAACCTTTTGAAACACACATTTCATTTCAGTAATATTTAAAGTTCAGTTTTTGTGTGACAAGACACATATGCATCTCTGTTAAAAAAACTAACTGGATTACTCTGTTTATTGAAATACATGTTGTTTACTGTGAGAATCACATTAAACACATTAAACACAATCTGTGTAGAAATGCATGTTGTTTTAATGTTAAATCCAGCATTATTTGCCCCATGTGGGGTCAGGTTGGAATACCTTCACAGGACTTCATCCATCGTCTGGTATGGAAAAGACAAAAAGACCATGACATTTCGGAGACTGGATCTGTCTTCCTTTTCAGGTGGGTAAGGAAAGATAAACCTACTCAGTTGGGCCCATTAGAAAATGCTAGTCTCAATCACTGCACAAAGCCTGGTATGTAGAAAACAACCTATGAACACCCGACAACTGCTTCCATCAGTGGGTGATAAGAATAAAATCACAGTAAAAGACATGATAGAAAATTTGTGCCAAGCATGCACATGTCAACAATGTAAAAAACAGAAGTATACGTTAAATTCCATGAATTCAGTTAAAAACGAAAGTAAAAACTTGGATAATGCATGCCTAATCTGTGTGAATAAAGAATCGTGCCACCAGGGCGACTTCCGGGAATCAGACTAATCCCCGGAGCAAAACTTGTAGAAGCAGTGGAAGCCACAAATATTCATAAAAACGTACATTTTTTATTGTTAACCTCTTCATTGATGAGGGTAATCCATCTGGGAGAAATATCCAAACTGGGTTGGCTGAACGGATTGGTTGAACATGCCATATGAGCTGATTCTTTGTACTTCCTGTATCTAGTGTTACTTTCAACCTCCAAGATCCTAGCTTCATCCCAGCTTACCCTTTGACCTTCATACGCATGCTGAGCCAACCTGGATTTCTCTAGAAGACCCTGCTTGAGATTATGCCTGTGTTCACGGATTCGCACGGCCAGCGGTCTGCCTGTTTCACAAATGTAGCTTCTGCCACATTCACAGGGAATGCTATAGATGCACTGTGCCATATGTTCAGGATCCCTTATCTCCCACTGATGGAACTGGTTGTCGGGTGTTCATAGGTTGTTTTCTACAGACCAGGATTAGTCCAGTGATTGAGACTAGCTCTTTCTAACGGGCTCAACTGAGTAGGTTTATCCTTCCTTGCCCACCTGAAGACAGAGACAGATCCAGTCTCCGAAATGTCATGGTCTTTTGTCTTTTACATACCAGACGATGAATGAAGTCCAAAACAAGCCAAAAGTACAGTATACACCATCGTCAGAATCCTTTCCAGTCTACCTTCACAGTAGTCCCGCAAGTCATAGAAGACAATGGAAAGGGAACCCTGTGCCTCGGAGTATAACTGGGCCATCCTGTGACGGAATAAATACAGAGGCCTGGTCCTCTAGGTTTGGGGTTGTATGCAAGGCTGATGAACTTGCTCTTTAAAAATATTACTGTTGCAAAATCCAAAGACGTGAAAACTAGATGGTCTAATTCACAGTGGAATAGATGAGTCTGACAGAATCTTCTAAGGAAAGCTATGGCTAAAGAAAGGCTGTTTTGCCAATGATGGTGATGAGGTGTTATTTATAGTAACCACAGTGCCCTAAAGGGTAAAACGTATTTTTTACTAACAGGTCTCCTGGTATTTGTTTTGTTTATACACTCATCATTTGTACCAACCAAAAATAGATGATTTTCTTGGTGGATCCATTCTGTATTTACAGAAACTCTCATTGCAGTGTTGCAATAGATTTGCTGTCATGATAACATATAAAATACCTTCTCTAGTCTGGTCACTATTTTGTGATATTGCAGACTGTAGCTCTAAGTATCTAGGATGTGTATTTCTTTTTTTCACTTGGTGTCATGATAATGGATCTGGAACACCATTCCCATATATTTGTCCAGGCAAAAGCTCTGGTCTTATATTTCAGGAAGGTATAAGAAAGAGGTATGAGAACTTCATTAGTGTTTCTGTGTTTATAAATTTATGCCTTTATACTTAATGTTCAAAGAAAATACTGATGCTTCTTTGCTCAGACACGCATGTGGTTACAAAATGTAGGCACACAATAGCGTAGTTGGTTGAGGCACTATGCTACAAGCTGGAAGGTTGCAGGATCAAATCCCAATGAGGTTGATTTTTTAATTTACCTAATCCTTCCAACTGCACTATGGCCCTGAGGTCAACTCAGCCACCAACAGAAATGAGTACCAGGAATATTCCTGGGGTAGTGGGCAGCCGGCATGTAAGGCTGATAACCTCACCGCCATCTGTGAGTTGATTGTCTAGAAAATGTGGGAACCTCAATGTCTCACAGCCCTATGGGCCTTCATGGCCTGTTACAGGGATACCTTTACTTTTACTTACTTGATTATTTCATGATCAGTACTTGCATTTTTTTCAGCAAATGTACTTGTTTGAACTGCACTTAACATATATATTTTCTATCGTAATATATCATGACCAGTATTAACCTTTATATCCATGTGTGGTACTGTTTTAATGGCTTCTTACTGTAATCCAGCATGCCAAGCACTGATTTTTGTCAGTTCTAATACCATTACAATAACATTAACCTTAAACGCCGAACTTTTGAAATGGCAGTAAGCTTGAGCTGGCCAGAGTTTATTTAAATGCCTGCTGCTGGTGCATGTTTAAATGCCCGTTGTTACTCTGTGTTTAAATGTCTGTTCCTGTTAGGGCGCTTAAACAATTTTAAGCGTTGTGTTTAAAAATGCTGTATCTAACATAATTTTTATGATAAATTGATGGAATTAACTTTATTTGTATCAGCAAAGAATATAGTGTCGCATATTATAACAGAATATTTGAAAATTTTTATGGAAAGAATTATGCTCTTTTTTTTTTCAATTTTTTTCTTTTAATTTTAATACGTACTGCAACAATATTTTACCAGTTCTTCACAGAGTTGTTCTGCATTATAAATTCATTTTTGTTGATAACACTTGACNATAACAAAAAAGGTATGTACGTCGAATATTACTATACGAGTATGTTTTTAACACATTATCTGCAGAATCTGCAATAAAAGTACTGGCTCGTGGATGAGTTTGGGGATAACTCATATGTATATTCTTTTTTGCTGTTGTTCACATAGGTATCATTTTAATTCCTCTGGTAGGGTTTTACTCAAGTCTCTCTGGTAATTAATACATATAAAAATAAATATTTAGGATTGTGCATGTGCTTCTACTAGCGGCGTGTCCACGCGCTTCCACTAGCAGAGTTTAAATGCCCGACTGGCCAAAACGGGATAACTTGGCCACGACGACTATACTCATCACTGGCACAAACGGGGCACTTCGGACATTAAAGGTTAAAATTCTTCCACCAGCCTGAGTGTGCTGGAGAATTTAAAATATTCTATTCCTGTATGATAAAGGACAACAACTGTGGTAATAGGTTGCCAAAATGACGAACATTGTGACTGCAAGAAAGTTTTAATATCATCCATGGAAGGAGAATAATTTTTGTTTTGTTTCACATGTCTGTATTCACACTGAAATCTTTCATGAGCAGCACAGTACCACAAAATTCTTTCTAAAGATGTAAAATGCAGCAAAATAGTTAATCTATGTTCACATATTCTTGGAATCTGAAACTTCACTCATAGTTTGATTTTAACTCCCTTGTTTCTTCTTTTTTTACATTTAAAATGTTAACAAAGAAAGTAGCCTTTCTCAATTGTTCTGCAAGCTCACAAGCTGATCATTGAACAGGGATACAAATTGACAGAGGCAGCAGTTATTTTACTTCTGCTATTGTATTAATCACTCAAATTGTGGTTTTAATGGTGATAAGTTTGCATCAATTTGATGATTATAATTTCACAGTCTTCAGTTAGCCAAGTGATGGAAATAAATTCCAATAATCATTGAACTGTTTTAAAGTCTTATACTCTTAAGATATTACTGCGGTCTTGTCTTGGATATTATTTCCATTATGTTGGCATTATTAGTTGGGAGGTAGGCCCTGTGTAAAGAGCAGACATGCACCAAAGATAATTTTTAAACATATTTAAAGAAGAAAAGGTTTCCATTAGTCCCATCAGGTATATGCTGGATAGTACATCAGATTAAGCCATGTCCACCATCTTCTGCAGTCATCTTACCCCTAGCAGTCCAGATTGATTACAGCAATAGGCAAGGGTAAGGTGCACTGGGTCATCATTGTTAAGATATTTTTGACAATAAGCTTGGCAACTTTGTTACTTTAATTTTGTATATGGTATAAAGATTGGAATACATGTTTGAAAATAGATGAACTCTGCAGTTCTAACATTTAAGGGTTCCTCCTTAAGCATGTCAATCTGTAGAAGTATTTTGTGGGTTTTAAATGTGAAATTTAAGTAAAGGAATTTCAGTGAAACCCCTATTTCAGATTTCTTTTGAGACCAGTAGATTTGAACAATAAATTGAGGAATGTCATAAATGGAAGCCATTTAACACTGGAATGATAATCTTGAGATTAATGAGGGTGAGTGTTACATGAGGGATAACCTTAAATCAAGCAACGTCAGCCTTGGGGGCTCCACTGCATTATGCTGTTATAAACACTTTACAGCACTTACAATAACATACAAATCGAAAGAATACATTTTCTTCAAGTTATAAAGAACTGAACTTGAACTTCATTTTTAGAGCTTGAATAGGCCACACATTTCACTAAACAGGAAGCTCTTGCTGTTTCAGATTGTTTCACAGTAGTGACAAAAATGGCTCATATTCTAATTCTTATATCTGTATTACAATTACAGTTGATTTTCATCAGTCAGTATTCCACAATCCTGCACCAAAACCCATGACTTCTTGAAGCCAGAGTAAAATTTCCTGTTTGAGTTAGTACAGGTTATGATAAATCAATACTGGCAGTTATATGGGGTAACATTATTTCTTTATTATATAAGACTTCAAAGTATACTTTCTTTTATTGTGTTTCAAGTTACATGAGTGTAAAGACTTTTCATTATTGAGACCCTGTTATCCAAGACAAGAAACAGTTTATTTTTATCTTTTCGTTCTTTCTATTAGTTCACTGTTCTGTACTGAAATACGAATTCTGCATCAGATATAATTTATCTATGGGGTTGACTTGTACAATGCTTGGCAGAAGACCTTCTGATGGAGGTGGAGGATGTGGGGCCTGCATATCAAGGTTCTGAAGAGAGAGAGTATCTGATCCTCCTTCATCCAGCTGTTCGAAGTTAGTGCTGTCATCTAATGAAATATCTGAGCTACAAAAGCTCTCACCAGAATGTGTAGGATACGTGTCTGAAAAGAGAATAATAATATGCCACTAGTAATGTTATTATTTATTCAGTTATATTTTTTTTATAAATATGTAGCAGTATTTGCTTTAGAGCTATTATGGTTATAATGCATACATTTGTAGATATGCAATTTAAATTTCCATGGCCTATCATTGTACCATTTATTAAAAACGAACTTGCAGTGTCTGTTATATGTTAATCAGAATATATCTCAGGATCTCTATATAAATTAACTAAAAAAATTAATGAACAGTATAAGGTGAATAACTGATATGTTAATATAATATTGTAATTCAGGTTAGTATACAGTGCCCCAAACTGTGTATGAGTTTGTGTTTACAAGCCAACAGTTGGATGGAATGTTCCACATTTTGTAAAATAGCATTTATCAGATTATGATAACAGGTATCAGTCTTACCATCAGGTGAGTATGGAATGTTGGGATTCAGTGGCTGACTACTGGAAGGTGTGTAAGTTGTATCCCCAGCTTCTCGCATGCTGAGTCCATTAAGACCAAGATAATGACCTGGAAATAATAACCAGAGATATGGAGTACAGCATTCAGGTCAGAAAATCTGAAGGAAAGAGACCATTTGGTATATTAAAGAAATAAATAAAAGCTATCCTTGTAACAGGCTGTGGAGGACCATAGGGCTGTGAGACAACGAGGCTCCCACATTTTCTGGGTAATTGGCCCACAGATGGCAGTGAGGTTGTCAACCTTAGTGCTGGCCGCCTTCTGCCCCCAGGAAGATTCCTGGTACTCATTCCTATTAGAGGCTGAGTCAAAAGAAATAGGATGGGCTGTATTCAATTGACTCAGATTAGAGACCAATGGCAGGCTCTTGTTTACGCTAGTGAACCTAAACAATACATGAAAGAAGAGGAATTTGATGATTAGCTGAGTAAGTATTATCTTCTCATAAAGGACTCTGTCCCATGGAGCTACTTGTAATATACAGTAGCAAATGTTTTTCTGTGTGTTTTCCCTTAAATAAGAGGAATTTGATGATTAGATGAGAAAGTATTAGCTTCATGAGAAGGACTCTGATCTTGGAGCTAGTTACAATCCTCTTATAAGACAACAGAGCTGATTTGAAGGTTATGGTCTTCTGGGATGTAATACTGAGTGATTAGTAGATAGGTACCAATGTTTTGGAGAAACTTTGGTTTACCTGTCTGCTAAACTACATGACATCACATTCTAGAAGGCAATAATCTCAAAATAAATACCACTAGTTTTTTCACTTACTATGATCTCCAGAAGGAGGTTCTTGTTTGATGGATTTTTCATCTTTGCTGTCTTTGTCCTTGTCACTTGATGACTTTTGATCTGCTTCTTGTTTTGCTTTCCTCTGTAGTTTCTTCATTTTGGCTCGTTGATTTTGAAACCAGACTTGCACCACGCGAACACTCAACCCTGTTTCTTTTGCCAGTGCCTCTCTCACCTGTGAAATTGTTAACAAATTAGAGGAAATGGATTGTTTATTTTAATGTGCCTATAATACAACGAGGATAATGATAAATTAATCAGAATATGTGAGGAAATGTTCGTAGATATACTTTTCTCTTTACCCTCAAATGATTAAAAACTATGGCATAAGTATAGAAAAGTATTTAGTTGATACACACGTAACTGACACTTGCATGCATGTGCTTAAATATATACACACATACCAAGTGTCAAGCAAATGAAAATGAACTGACATTTCTTCCACATGATGACCGATACAAAATATGAAAGTTTTCGTCTAAACTAGCTTGCCTTTCTTCCATTTTCATGCTGCAGAAATAATCACAACAGCTTAGAGCTATAAGTAACAACAGTAAATTGTTTACATAGGTTCACATTTCATATATTTGCAAAACTGGAATTTCAATGGCATGCTGATGAAATAGAATATAGTATGTCTTAGCAATATTTGAAAATATTCCTTACCATATATACCACTTTTCGTGGCTTGTAATTAATGCCCTAAAAATAGTGTGTTAATTTGGCTATCATCGATTTAGGCATTACCATTCTAGCATGAAAATGTAGCCTTAACACTTANTCGCCTATTTTCATTTAACTAACACTTCTACGTTGTACTTTTGCTACTGAAATGAATAATGCCCTAAAAATAGTGTGTTAATTTGGCTATCATCAATTTAGGCATTACCATTCTAGCATGAAAATGTAGCCTTAACACTTACTGCATCAATAATGATGTCATAGCATCACAATGCAGTTCTTAACACAAGTAAATTGTTACACTTTATGAATTTAAATATTATGAATAAATATGTAAGATGTGATTTTTGTTACCTTTCTGCATGGTTTGGGACTAATTTCAAATGAAGCTTTAAACTGTCTTCTTTGGGTTGAAGTGAGGATTGTTCTAGGCCTTTTTGGTCCTCGTCTTCCATCTCTTGGTCTACTGTTCTCATCTATTAAGTCATCAGCTGTGTAATAAGAAACATTTTTAGACATGTATGAAACTTAAATGTATTTGAGAGTATGTTGATGATTATTGAAATTTCAGTTGTTTTTATATACCATAATATTGGTTTAGTTTATAAAACTTTTATATTTAAATTTCAAGTATTTTGAGTATTATGAAGTCATTAACAGTGAACACAAGCTAAGATTTAAGTAATGACAGACTGCAATTTCAAGAGAAAAAATTTCACTAAGAACACATCTAAGGCAGAGATATGGTAACAGACCTACTTGACAGTGCAGAAATTAAGAAAATGAAATATTTGGTCATGATGGTACCTGATGGGCTGGCCTGTTGCATCATATACAACTCCTTCTCAAATTCCTGTTTACAGAAGAGTTGTCCACCTCGAAGAACAAACTCTGCACCTTTCACTAAGGGTTGACAGCACACCACACAAACAAAGCATTGCAGGTGAAACACATGTGACTGGACCCTCATCACCTCTGCGCGTGGCAGCAGCCGGTCCCCACATCGTGAACACTTCACACCAAACTTTCTGCAATATAAGCAGGGACCAGTCATATGAAACAAGAATATAAAATTATGAAATGAATTCATTATGAACATATCATTTCACAAAAGGGTTATGGAAGTGTCTTGTTGATGACTGAAATATCATTGAGTTGGTGTTACCACTGATGTGACCTTAGTATGTTTTCAGTAGTGTATGTCCCTGAAGACCTATGAGATGACCTGAAACAAGCTAGTTCAGGTAGATTCTGGAAGGAAGGAAAGAGCTGGCAAGAAATGGGGGAGGAGAAGTTATGGGAAGATAGAGGCAATTGGAGATATTTCATCAATTTACTTGTGTAAGACAGAAACAATGTTACAAGAAGAAGAAGCAGGGCAGGAGAAGAAGATATAACACAAGTTAATGTTTTGGTGTGGGTTATGATATATCACTTGAATAGTTCTGCATGAGGTAATACTTTTGAGAAGATGTGGAATCATACTTTATGCTAATAGCATTGATGTAACTTGAATTGTTTCTAATAATCATCAGATGAAGTTTAAGGCTCAAAAGATATAATTCAAATATAATTCTAATTCCAGTTAATTAAGAGGACTGAACAAACCTTGCCCAATGTAATGAAGCAGAATTTCCCATACTGTATCATAAGAATTTATCATTTGTTTTTAGGATATGCCTCAGACAGTTTACTCGTAAATTCGACTTAGTATGAAGCTATGTATATTTTCAAAATGGATGTGCAGGGTTGTAATCGCAGGAATGCAACTACTGTACAAGATTTTAAATCTATTAAAGATCTCCTTTGTCCTTTAGCCTCAGTGCATTCAGTCTGTCCATACCAAGTAAATAAAATGATCTAGCAGCACACAAGAAATAACTTTCCAGAATGTTAGACAGTACTAGAGGCAGAAGCTGTTTCTTATTCATGCACTGACCTTTCACTCCTTTGATGCAGCTTCAACATTGATAGCTAAACCTGTGTGTAAGCGTCACTAAATTCTGTGGAGTCCTGTAAGACATGTTCATATCAGATATTTTGCTCTTTGCTAGAAGCATAAGATCATATTTAGGCACGTTTTGAGAAAGAATTGTGTAATAACTTATTAACTTGGCTTCTTGTCCACCCTTCCCTCTACCCAACCAGTCATATGCCTGCATGTAAGAGAGCCCAAACTACAGGTTACATTATGAACAAACTAGGTATAGTAGAATACTAAATTTTGTTAAACCATTTTGGTTTTGGTTTAGTTCAGGACTTTGGGGTAGTTCTAAGGCCACGTTCCTCGGGGCACAAATGGAATGTTACACATATCTTCTGAGTATTTTTGCAGACTTTGATAAATTCCAATACACAGCACATCTGTCACACAAGTATTAGACATGTTTCTTTAACCTCAATCCATTTGATGGGCCACTTTATGTATAGGTCAAATTGAATTTTCATCTATACTACTTTACTCTTTTGACAGATTTTGGTGAATCTTAATATATGACATGGTATATGTTACTGTGTGTAAGTTTGATTTGTTCTAATTCACTTTAAAGAATATTTTACTCAAGGGTCTAAATTAAATTTCACACTTACTCGAACTGTTTCAGTTCCTTGAGAGTTTGGTTTAGATTATATTACAAGTTATGAGTATTGCAATGTCTAAATTTAATTCACTCTAATTTGGATTAAGAACCACGTTTTTTTTAATTCGCATAGTGGGGGTGGAGTACAACTGGGTCCACTCGGCACGGCGGCCATTGATTGGCCTATTGTAGCCTGTCCCGGGTGATTATGATGATGGAGAATTTGGTGGAATGAAGATTGGCAGGGGAAACCGAAGTACTCGGAGAAAACCCGCCCCAGCGCCACTTTGTCCACCACAAATCCCACTTGATCAGATCCAGGATCGAACCTGGGCCGCCGTGGTGGGAAGCCAGCAACTAACTGCTTGAGCTATGGCACGGCCTAAGAACCATGTCACTTAAGGGCCTGAATGTAAATATTTGGACATGTATTGTGCTAACCTTAGAAGGGGGGAGAAGGCCTGGAATAGAAGTTACAGAGTTCCATATGCTATCTCTTGTGCAATATTTGTATAAAACTCACCAATTTCAAGAATATAATTAATGTAATAGCAATACCTGTTAAGTGTGCACAACTGGAATTGTTGTTAGATGTCCTGCCATTTCCTTACCACGTGGCTTATGTTCGATCAATTTACAATGACTTACATAAGTACTTAAGAGCAGACATATGTCATGAATAAACAAACGCACCTTTTCTAATGCCACCCCAATAGCACATTTGCCCATTCTTGTAGAGGTCTGTAATCACTGGATGAGGCCATCCAGTTGAGAGATCAGCTTAATTTCCTCTTTGATTGCATGAGAGATGGCAGAGTCTAGTTGGCATGAATGTCAAGTATGTTACCTAGGCCAGCAAGTAAGGGAATCACACCGCAATTTAGAGAACATTGTCTTTATGAGAGAGATTGTTTACCCTTAAATTAGAAAGGTATTTTTATGACCCTTTTCTTTTTGCATAGGATACTAATTTCAAATTTGTTTTGAGGGATGAAAAGAAAAGATATGGGACTTAATTCTGGGTAACATGTTACCGAATTTGATCCAGTGACCTGCCGAAGATAAAACATTTTCAAAAGGAACCTGTGAAGATACTCGTAGATGTTTGTTTAGAAGGATTTAAGATAAGTGTAGGGCAAAATGATTAAATGGAACACATCAGCTGTTGGTCTATGCTGATGATGTGAATCTACTGGGTGATAATAGAGATACCATAAAGAGAATCACTTACTTACTTATGGAGGTGAGCCCTTCTACACAAAATTTAATTGACACTCGTAAGGAGATTGGTCTGGAAGTAAACACAGAGAAAACTAAGAATATGTTGGTATCTTGTCACCAAAATGCGTGGCAATATCAGGACATAAAGATAGGTAACAAATGTTTTAAAAATGTGGCGCAGTTCAGATATTTGGGAACGACTATAAGAAATAAAAACCTGATTCAGGAGGAAATTAAGAGGAGATTGAACTCAGGTAATGCTTGCTACCATTGAGTCCAGAGCCTTATATCTTCTCGTCTGCTGTCTAAATGCATAAAAATAGAATATACAGAACTATAATTGGGCCTGTGGTTCTGTATGGGTGTGAAACGTGGTCTGTGACATTAAGGGAGAAACATAGACTGAGGGTGTTTGAGAACAGGGTGTTGAGAATATTTGGATTGAAGAAAGATGAAGTGACAGGAGGATGGAGAAAAATGCATAATGAGGAGCTTCATAAGTTTTACTCTTCTCCAAATATAATTAGAATGATCAAGTCAAGGAGGATGAGGTGGGCAAGGCATGTAGCTCGAATGGGGAAGAAGAGGAATGCATATAGGATTTTGGTGGGAAAATCAGAAGGAAAGAGACCACTGGGAAGACCAAGGCATAGGTGGGTGGACAATATAAAAATGGATCTTAGAGAGACAGTATGGTATGGTATGGTTTGGATTGATCTGGCTCAGGATAGGGATGGCTGGAGGGCTCTTTTGAACACAGTAACGAACCTTCAGGTTCCATAAAATGCTGTGAAGTTCTTGAGTAGCTGCACAATTGGCAGCTTCTCAAGAAGGGCTCAGCTCCATGTGTGAGTGAGTAGGGGAAAATGATCTCTTTGCTTAGTGCCATGCCAGGAAAGTGCAGAGAGATCATCAAGGTAAAGTGTCTTGCATGCTTAGACTATGGATTATATGGAAGTCAATCTTCAGCTTTATATGAGCACTTACAGAACCAGCTCTGTGCAAACCCACAATTTTTCTAAATACAGTGGCAAACAAAGAAATTTCATTATCCCTACTGGGACTGCCACCTGCCCAGTTCATAGCCTATCACTTTACAGGGAGAGTTGTCATAGCTAATACTTGGATTTGTATTTTATAACTTAAAGAGTTTCAATTTCTTAACGTAGAAAAGTACTTTGTATATGTGGTGGTTGACTGAAGGGACAATGAATGAAACAAAGAAAATTTAAAAATTGTGTTTTATTCACTTAATTTATATAAGGCTGTTGCTGTGCAGTATTAAGTCTGTATGAACAGCAGAGATGATCAATGTACTATATTCCTCAGGGTGTTACAGAATTTAAAGTACAGTACAAGGTGACAAGAGTGACTGATACGAATTTTTATGGTTAAAGAGTACTGTATTTTAGTATTCCCTTAAACATGACAAATAATATATAATATAACTGTTATTCAAAACTGTGTGCACTACATTTATGCACAAAATCGATACTTGTGTAACCGTTCCATTATTTTCAGTCATTACTTGATAAATATTTAGGTTTAAGAAATTTCAGTACTACCATTTATCATTATGAGAGACATAACTACACTCAAAATGGAATGTGTAAAACATGTCATCTTCAGTTCTAAAATTACATACAAAGCTGAAAATCTGTCACTCATTTAGGTCTTCATTGAAACAATGCTGGATCATAAAGCAGAAATCTTAAACTTATGCTAAAAATTTATATATCCTCATACCCTTTATTCTCATTCATACATCCTCTTGAAACGAATTAGTTGTGAATAATCTGGTTACAGAACAAAAGCTAAATAAATTAAAAGCTATTGGAGGTTATGACTGCCTTAATCATAATTCCTTGTTATATAGTTTTTTCTGTTATAGAAGTTGAATTGATGAACATCTTTATAGTAGCTGCAAAGCATTCATTTAATTTCAATTAGTATTTGGCTTAGAGCACGATATTTATTTGCTTCTAAGTGTATGAAATGTATTGAGAAAGAGTCCCTTATTTTTACTATCAGAACTGACTTCATCTTGATCATAATTAAATTCTTTTCCAAGATGTTTTGTTGCTATGGAGATACAAAGCGAATTTTCCTCAAAAGGTCTATCATCTGAGAAACTACGTACCATTTCAGAAGGTAAAGGAGAAATAAGAGAGAAAAAACAACAGGTTTTTAGCATCTGAGACAATGAATATGGTTGTTGATTTTTGATGTATGTTAACTGTTCTACTGTCAGCTTTAACAAAGGAAAAAATGTCTTTACTGTGACCTATACATAGTTGATATACATCCTTTGTCATACTTTAAAGTAGGAAAATATTATTATTTGTTTTATGAAACAAGGCACTCAGGCTACATATATTATATTACACTATAGAACCTGTGCATATTATAACCATTTACATGTATCTTATACTAATTAAAATGTAGAAGGTCCTGCAAAGACAGAAAGACAGACACCATCATGGTTCTTATTGGTTAAGAGACGGCAGGTTTAGACAATTTTCATTATGAGCATAACAGTTGGTGGGTAAACAGAATGTCGATTTCTTCTTCTTCTTTTCCTCCTCCTCCTCTTTTTCTTCTTCTGCACCACCACCAACTTCCTCCTCTGGCATTTCCAGTTTAGGTGGGTCATCTCAAGACCAGGCATTTCCATCTGTCCCTGTCTTTCCACACCTTGTGCTCCTGAACTTCTTTTGACATTCTTCCTTCTTGGTGTATGACAACTTTCATACTCTGTTGTTTCATATTGTTCTTGATCTTCCTCTTAGGTATTTTCTTTTTACTTTAAAAATCTTCTTTAGGATTCTGTCATAATTCTTAAAATACATTCATTCTCTCTATTCTATTTTTATTAATTTATCTACCAAGGCATTTACTTTTATGTACTCCCTAATTTATTTCATTTCCCATTCTCTCTTTTCTTGTTTTCCTTCTGTACATCTTAAAAATCTCATTCCTGCTGCCTCCTGAAGTTTGACCCTATGTCCACACTGTAGGAGTGGTACAGTGTTGAAGTAGGGGAAAGCCTAACAGGGGAAAATTTACTGGGGACCTAGTCTCTGGTACTTTAAAGGTATTTGAGATCTGGTAAGAACCTTGAAAATTAATGGCTAATGGGACAAGCCCAGCATGCTGATAGTGGATTTTGAAACTGATTCCTAGTCTAGAAACAGTCTTGGAAAAGCAATGATGATTTGGTTGCATTGTAAACATGTACAGGAATTATATAAACTGGTCTCTATCCTTGTCATTGGTACTTCTTTGAATAAAATGGTTATCATATATTTTTATTAAACGCAATAATCATCATCCTAAATACTGGATGACATTAATTAACACAGCCAAACATGTTTCTGGAAAATAAATAATAATTATGCACACAGTGATGGAAATGGACATAATGAAAACATGGTTTCTCAAGAAATAAACACATTGCACTATGTTGACTTTAAACTGAATTTTGAGATTCAGCCATTTGGAAATATTTTAGAACATGTAGTGAATTTCATGCAAGAAACTGACATCTTTGAAATTGTCTGAAATGATCTATTCTGTTCTGGTTTCCTGATGTGTATGCATTTCTCACCTCCCCATATGTGCTATATGCCTGGCATAACTTGACCTCATTGATTTGGACTTCCTGGTGAAGAGTACAAATTATGAAACTTTTCATTATGCCATTCTCCGTAGCATCCTGTTACTTCATCTGTCTCGGATCCAAATAATTTTTGAGCATCCTACCCTCATGTACAATCAATTTAGGCTCTTCTTATAATGTGATTGACCAAATTTCATACACATATGAAACCACACATAAAATTATAGTTCACTTCCTTATTTCCACGCTAAGAGGGTTCCTTGCCACTATGGCGTGGTGCCTCCTTGGATTTTGGATGGAGGGAATGACCTTCAGATATGGACTGTAACTGCGACTATATCGTGTAAGTAGTCGCCGACAGCCGATAAGTGGTGGTCCGCCAGCTTCGGGGTTTGGCGTGAGGCTAACAACTCATCACCGTAAAACATAATTTTGTTACGAAACGGGCCACGGGTGACTTGTCAAAAAGGAATTAGTTTCGAGGAGCTAGTAAGTTTTCCCAAATATTCTTCACAATTTGTTCTCCTGAAGAATAAGGGACCAATTTCATACAAAAAAAAAAACAAAAAAACAACAAACTTCGTGGTTTTGGTCCGCAAGCGAACTATACCGACTGAGCGACCGCCGCTTGTCGGCGAAGTTAGTGCCAACTTGAGCGGATAGAGGGTGCCGCGTGGTCAGCGCAACGAATCCCCACGGTCGTTAATTTCGGTTTTCTAGACCGGAGTCGCCATTTCCTTGAAATAGCTCCTCAGTTATCATCACAAAGCTGAGTGGACCCCGTTTCCAGACTCACTAATTATCAGAAAAAATCTGGTAGCTCCGGGAATCGAACCCGGACCTCTGAATCTGACCACTAGACCACAGAGGCAGTCGGACCAATTGAACGGACCCCGTTCCAGACCCACTACTTCTCAGAAAAAAATCTGTTAGCCCCGGGACTCACACCCGGACCTCTGGATCTCTAGCCAGGAAATCTGACCACTAGACCACAGAGGCAGTCGAACCAATTTCATACACAACGGATAAAATTACATTATTATGTACATTTGATATTTAGATTTTCAGAAATGAGAGAGGAGGATAAAAAACCATACGGTGAACTGAATTTAATTTCACAGTGAACATACATTCGTCACAGAAGAAATCAAAAGATACTCTACCATATACCACAACCGACTAATGGGACACGAAAACAGCTGCGTAACTGAACTAAGCAACCCATTAAACATCAGACGAAGACTAAAACGTCAATGGCCCTCAGACTTAAAAGAACACAGTGTTGAAGATGGGTAGCCGTACTCAACAACATAATGCAGAGTATACTACATAGGAGAATCATCACTGGATGATCACTCCGCACAAGTGATTTCTTACAACATATTTACTTATTGCTCCCTTGTAGAGTAGATTGTAAATTGCGATAAATTAAAAAAAAACAGTGAACATAATTTCTGCCCTTCAACTCCTTTGTTTATACCGTCTTCTCCATAGATGGCACTCAATGCGGTTTTTTTGTTTTTTTGTTTTTTTTGTTTTTTACTTTTCCACGAACTTTAATGTGGACTTCTCTGCCATCTGTATGCAGGTTTTGAATTAAGACGTTTCCGGTTAGTAGCAACAGAAACGTGATATGTGCGCGTCACGAAAACAGTTTCTTCGTGTGCAAGAATGAATTTTCTTACAGTTATATATTTTTGTGAAGGTGAAATATTTTGTGATAAAGCATGATAAATTATGTACATTCAGAGAAAAATACTGTTATGCAAATCAGAACTATTAATCCTACAGACTGGTGGAATGACTTTCTTTTTCTTCGTCACACACATCCAAGCTGAAGTATAGGTGAGTTATGAGTCTTAGAACTATTTGCGAAACTTTGATGAGATGTTCTCACTGTCTCTTCGCTTGCGGATTTTCTTATTTTTCCTTATACCCTGAAGATGGAGCCGATACCTTCCTCCGAAACGTCGGTTAACACCGCATCTACACGGTGCCACATCCCAGAAGACTGCATTCTTCATAGTCACTGCCGTGAAAACCTCAAATCTTACAAGATGTAGTATAGCTGGGGGATTACCGATAGGGAGAAGACCTTAAGGCCATTATCCAGGAGCCAGTCCCATTATACACTACAAATTTAGAAATGTTAGAATTATATTTCATGTTTTAACATTAGCTTTAATAAATGGATATTAGACGGGCCTGGTTATGCGTATACAGGTTGAATGGCCATTTGCGCTACATAAATTAGAATTGGTTTTGTTGGGATTAGTGACCAAAATTTTCTGAGTAAAATGTAAACGGTCCTCTGTTGTGAAGTGTCTATGTCTACAGTACCTATAATTTGTATTTGCGAAGTTATCTGTGACCTATGTAATTGTGATCCCTAATGTTTACTAATACTCTGCATGCCGAACCTTCGTTTTATACTAACTAAAGAAACTGTCAACCTTGGAGTGGTTATTACCTGTCGCTGGTCTAATTGGTCAACTTAAGAAAATGCTTAAAATTGACTGGCCACAATTAATGTATAAATAGAATGAAGCTGAAAAACTGTTACATAACCAGTTTTTTTGTTAAAACGAGACAAAATGTCAGTAAATTGTCCATCATTATCACCATCTGTCATCATCATTGTCTGTGTTAATGTTCTGCGAAAAGATTTGTGTTGAATAAGCATTCATGGACTGCCGACAAGGGGCGCAATTCCGTCTTGGGGAATAGCTTGGGGCTAAAAACAATCGGCCGGTCACGGTAGCCGAGCGGTCTAAGGAATGTACTCTCTTCGCTCGCTTGGAAACCGGGATCGTGTGTTCGAATCACACTCAGGGCATGGATGTTTTGTTTGTGTTTGTGCGTTTTTCTGTGTCTGTGTACAGGTAGAGGGCTTGCGACGAGCTGATCACCCGCCCAAGGAGTCCTACCGAATGTGTAAGATCTAGAAAAACCGAAGTGAACGGAGAAGTTCATGGAGGTAGGCCTAGGCCCACTGGGGCTGTAGTGCCAAGGGGGGGGAACAAAAGAAAACAACAACAACTCCAGGTAAAAAGCATCTAGTTTTTTACGAAAAGTTAGGCCTTTGATGAAGAAATAGGCTTTGCCTTTGTAGGCTGGATTCATATATGCCATCTAAAGCTAATAATTATAAGAGTTAAGAATTATCTTGTGATGAGTTCGTTTCTTGTAAAAATCTGCTTGAGTTAAGCGTAGTATTCGTGCAGTGAATGTGTTGTAGCCTGTTTCATAACAGAAGGCGCAGCGGTCGTATCGCCGCTGGTTCCTTGGGAAGGGGGTGGCCACTACAGAGAGTCGTTATAACATATATATATATATCGAATTTGTTTTCTTATATAAAATTCTACTCGGAGCTTACATTGGTGTACGATCTTTCAATTTTTATTTCCAAGATATCCAAATCATTATTAGAGGACAATAACGTTATAGATCCGGCTTATACCTAAAGTAAATTTATGGGTGCCTGATGCCCTACCGCAGAATAAAGAACACTTTTTAGCCTACGTTCCTCACTTTGAAAGAAAAATGGAAGTAGGCTTATCCGACCTCCATGCTGTGTGACCTCTCCCCCTTACCAATTTTTGAATGCCGGAACCAATATTTGTGATTATTGGTATGTACAGTACATCATGGCACCTGAGCCCATGTCAACAGCGTACTTCATAAATCCATCCCATTAGTCTGTGTGTCTATGTATATCCCTCCTACCGTTGCTAGGCAAAGGCTCGGAAAAATATATCCCTCCTTCCATTGCTAGGCAGCGGCCCGATAAACAGGTTCCAAAAACAAAGAATGCAAGCAACAATAGAAGAATTGTTTGACGCGTGTCTATGTATCCTCCTTTCGTTGCTAGATAACAACTCGGTAAAGACATTTCCGCGGAGATGAAGAATTTTTGGAGGAGTCGTTTTCTATGTGGCCAATTAAGACACGAAATTGAAAAAACCACAAAAAGAGTCGCGGGTCTCAAGGAAATCAATATTTAAGGCCACACTCTTAGATTTATAATATACGAAACACAGTTTTTGAGAAAGTTTATTAGCTTCAGTTTGAGCAAGCTGTAGGATACTGGAGAAGTTCGTTTTTCCAACTTTGTCTTTTCTTTTGCATAGGGGGGTTGAGTCCAGTTGGGTCCACTCGGCACGGCGGCCACTGATTGGCCTATTGTACTTGCCCCTGGTGATTATGATGACGGAGAAATTGGTGGAATGAAGATTGGCAGGGGAAACCGAAGTACTCTGAAGAAAAACCTACCCCAGCGCCACTTTGTCCACCACAAATCCCACTTGATCAGATCCGGGTTTGAACCCGGGACTCCGCAGTGGGAAGCCGGCGACTAACCGCTTGAGCTATGGCGCGACCTCACCTTTGTCTTATTATGTAATTAAGTAGAGAGACAAAGAGGGATATTGTGTCACGTATATTTTACCTGTCATAGTCCGCCTTGCAGTAGAGTTTGGCGTTGCGACAGTAACAGGAGTGACTGAGGAGGACCCCGCACTCGCTGCAGGCCAAGCAGTGTTCGTGCCAGCTTGCGTCAGCCACTCTCATCAGGAAACGATCGTGGATCTTCTGCCCACAACCCTCACACACTTCATACGTCTTCTCACACTTGATCGTCGTGGTGGCTCCGACGGGACCTCCACTACCACCACCGCCTCCAGTACCTCCGCCTGCAGCACCCACCTCTGCGTAAGGAAGATTATACACATGAAGGATCTTAGGTTCCGACAGCGGCGGTTATAAAGAATTGTATCCTCTGGGTAGATATCGCTGTGTAGTACTGCATATAGTATTTACAGACGTTTCGGAAGAAATTACTGTGTGTAAGCAGAGTTCTGCTTGATGCTTGCTTCATGATGGTTTCTTTTTTGACTGATTCTTCAACCCTAAACATGACGGCGATAAGTTCTTCCGAAACGTCGGCTGATTTTCAGCAGACTGCACGGCATTATATCCTGGAAGACAGAACTATTTAAGGTGACATTTGTTTCAAAAAATAAATATCGAATATTGGGCTTAGTGGTAAAACAGGTCCTTGATAGTTACAGGGCCGTTCCTGCAATAATGCAGGACCTTGAATAAATCGGCTTAAGCCGGTTGTTAGTATGAATGACGTCTTTGATTGTGACGTCATATGTTGTAGGAATATGTCCTTGATGTATCGCAGCAAATTCTGCCCCAAGATCGATGTAACGAAATTCTTATATATTCTTACATATCTCCCAACACTACAATGCATTAATTCAGGAACTCATAATGTATTTTTCCGCATTTAGGATAATGTTCATCAACTTGTCCCTGAGTTCTTGAAAGCCAGTACACTCTCTCTCTCGACCAATCAGCTACACACCCATATGCAAAATATTGATTGATATCCAAGACAACCTTCGTCTTCTGGCAGGGGCAGGAGGTTTTCTCTTCTCCGTATCGTCCAGATCAGCTCTAGGAGATACCCGGTCTCCTGTACAGTGGGTATCAGGGACTATTCGCCTGTGGGTAAAGCGGCCAACGGGTGAAAATGACCAATTTTCTCCATATTGTTGTGCCGAGGACAAGATTGGCGGGGATGTACCTCCACTCCCCTGCATACCTTCATGGCGTGGTGCTTAATTAATTGAACCATGGTTAACTGTACCTTCATCCAAGAAAATCAAATGAGACATTGCCTGCAAGAGCTATTAAACAGTCAGTACAGTGTAGTTCTGACGAATGAACAATTGCCTTGAGTTTTGTATTCAGCAAAACCTTCGCGGGATGTAGGTCAGTCATCTGTACAAACATTTTCGTAAATTCTCCTTATTGTGCCTATTGCAGGAATATTTTAAGTCATACGGACGGAGGGTGGGGCACTTCTCAGACGTGCAGGCAGCTGTAAGAAATTTATTACCAAAATAATAGAGCACGATTCTCCGTAGCTTGTGTTGCTAAGCAACCACATTTCAAATGTTGATACTGTAAAGTATAGAACTGTCACTTGTTCATTCCGAGTTAAATTATTAAAATATTTTCTTACACCTGACCGGTTGATTTTAACCACCAGTTTTACCACAATGCGAATAAATAACAATACACATACACATATATATTTCTTATTCATTACTTACTTACAGTGTTACGGGGCACGCGGTAGCGTAGTTGATTGAGGTACTATGTTACAAGCTGGAAGGTCGCGGGATTTTATCCAGATGAGGTGAACTTTCCAATTTACCTAATCTATCCAGACGCACTATGGCCCTGGAATCAACTCAGCCTCTAACAGAAATTAGTATCAGGTATCTTCCTGGGGAGTAAAGGGCGGCCGGTGCGTAAGGCTGACAACCGTACCGCCATCTATGAGCGGATTGTCTAGAAAATGTGGGAGCCTCAACATCTCACAACCCTATGGGCCCCCACGGTCTGTTACAGCGATACATTTACTTTTTTTATAGTATTATAATCCTGGCAGAAACATGTGTTAATTTATTTATAGGATGTTAGTTCCTATCGAATGTTTTCCTGTTAAAGCTAACATTTAGGCCTTTCTTGTTTGAATATAGACTAACTTCATATTATAATTTAATTTTTTGAAATTCCTTTGTATTTGCAGATAGTTTTCTATAGAATTTAATCGGAATTTGCTTCGACAACCTGGTCGTTGGAATAAAGAGAAAAATCAAATTCTTTGTCATTATAGACTAAAGTTGTGCGTGCTTTTACTCATGACATGGCCTTATACAAAATATGAAACACAATAATACATAGGACTTCAATTTTCTCGTAAGATCCAAGGCTTCTACTCTCAGTTTTAGTCCCATCTGGCTTACACATATCCGGAAATATCACACTAACAATTTGCTGCAACTAGCAAACTCTCTGCTCCTAGGTGCTGATCCTATTCTCTTAAAATGAACCCTTTGCAGGGGATGACAGCCATTTCTGGTTTGAAGAAATTATAGAAATACACAATCGTCCATTGGTGCAACGTCACTCTTCCGCCATCTAACCTCGTGTAGACGCCCACAAATACTGAAGTACAGTTTGCACATTCTCCTGCTTATATATTCAGTGTATATTTCGTTGAAGTTTCAAATTTCAAATACAGCTTCATTTTTCCTTTGCCTAAGTCCTACCAACACGCCGCGACGCCAGGATTCGATCCCGGGTGTGGTCAAGTGGGATCTCTGGTGAACAAAGTGGCGCTGGGGCGGGTTTTCTCCGAGTACTTCGGTTTCCCCTGCCAATCTTCATTCCACCAAATTCTCCATCATCATAATCACCCGGGGCAGGCTACAATAGGCCAATCAGTGGCCGTCGTTCCGAGTGGACCCAGCTGGACTCTACCCCCCACTAAGCGAATTTAAAAAAAAAGTCCTAAGAAATGACCCATCCAATTTCGTGATTTTTTGTGACAATTACTAAACTTTTAGTTTCACGCAGAATAATCACAGAAATTTAATTAAAATTAGCAACGAATGAAAAATGTCGCTTGGAGTCCCCTGTCATAGTGTCGTATCGTAGTGTGTTCTGTGGTTCTGTGCAGCAGTGTTCTCAAACCTTTCTGCACCTGCGGCACACCCGAATTTTTCAAAAACACATGACGGTATACCACAAAATAATAAAAACTTAATACTGAATAATATAATTGTGACTATTGCATTTTCTCTAATTATAACATGCGAATGTATAATTTCTTATGACAACTCGTTGCACACCAAATACTTTGCTGAACACTGCTCTGAGAATTTCTGACGAAGAACTATTGCAGACGGAATATTTTCTTCCTACTTGGAAATTTTACCGAGACAATGAAAGTTATTGACAGGAATCGATACTAAGTTTCAGAATTCGAAATAACAACACGAGTATCGTGCTTTGGCCTGCATTCAACAAAACACGTGCGCTGTGATGATCTTTCCGAAACCAGTTTCAGGCGCCGGAAATACTGGATTTTTGAACTTTGTCCAACTTCCGGTATTCTAAAAAATAGCAAACACAACGTTTCGGAAACTGGATCTGTTTCCTTCTTCAGGTGAGAAGGGGGAAGACACCTACTCTTTTGGGTCCCCTAGACAGAGCTAACATAAATCACTGGACAACCCCTGTCAATTCACTAGAGCTATTTCATTACCTGACCCCAGGTTAATTCGGTTAGACGTAACAGGAAAATATGCATTTTATTGAATATTTTCCTACCATCTCCTTCCGCATTAGCCTTGTCTCAGGTAATAAAACAGCTATAGTGAATCCGACATTGGTTGCCCAGTGATTTAGGTTAACTCTTTCTAAGGCACCCAACAGAGTAGGTGTCTCCCCTCCACCTGAGGACGGAAATAGATCCAGTTTCCGAAACATCGCGTTTAGTAGTCTTTCGAATACTGGATGATGGACAGAGCCCGAAAACACAGTAATTCTGAGTGTTATACAGCATCGTCAGAACCCTTTAGAATCTATACCTGTAGCACTTGTCAGCTACCAAGACGCGATATTTTGAAGTACCGATGCAATGACAGGATTTTAAAGATCAGATGCAGTTAGTTAGTTATTGGAGAGGGTGGGTTTCCCCATGCACTGAGATCTGTATTGGTCATTGTGCTTCCCTCTATGATTTCTACCAGTCTCTATATCCTACCGGTACTGGTGCTTACGATCAGTCCCGCCCAGCCAGCGAGACCGGCTCTACTAACTGAGAGGTACCTATAATGCTTCCCCCATCTACCAGAGGTATTAGAGACTGCTGTTGGGCGGGAAACGTCCGTTCATTTGGCTCAGTGACCTCCTTTGGAGATATGAGGTTCTTTTAGGTGCCGTAAAGTTACGACACGGGACCCACGGCTTAAAGTCCCTCCCGGAGGACTTGTTTCTGAATTTTTCCGCCCTTAAAAATTCGACGACCTCCGCCGGGTATTTGAACCCGCGTACTACGAGTCATGAGGTGGGAACGTTACCTCTAGACTACGGAGGCCGCTTAAGATCAAATGTAAATCGGGTTCTCTTCTATCACTCCTTCGATTCCTCTCCCCTCTTGCTGGAGGTGCTTAATATTGAGAGAATCGATAGAATTGCTGCTTTCTCCTCATTCTTCCGTCGCTATTTGACTTGTGATTCAAGAACATCAAAAGACCTGTCCGAACTCATCCATTCTGCTGTACAGCATTCATCAAGCGACAGGGCATAGGGCGGTTGTCCTATTAACTGTGCTACTTTACACTAAAGTCACACCACTCCGAAATATGGACGCTACAGTGGTAACAGCATGGGATGGAGTCAGTTGATTAAGCTGAAAGTAATTACTCCGCCGTTTAATGACGACACCAGGGAGCAAGGTTAATTCGATGTGTCGTGTACCCCTTCTCGTCTCCTCTTTCTACAGGAGCTCTGGACCAATTAAGTTGCCTGGGTAATTAACGAGATGACGTCACACGAGCCATTGGTCTATAACGTGGATGCTACCCTGTTACGATAGAAGCTTTGAATAGTAATTGTCAATGTGACGTCTGTACTATCTTCATTGTGACTCAATTGACAGAGTAGGGAGTTATGGCAGGACATGAAGTTGCTCAAGACTTGGTCGACACGAGAGTGTGGGATTGCGTTCAATTGCGTTTCGTTCAATGAAGAACATTGTCGCCGGTAGTTATGTGAACAGGTAAACCAATCACATCTTAACCCTTTTCAGCAGAGTGGTTACCATTTTTACCACCTGCTTTGTTATTAAGAACCTCAGAACTTTGCTGTTTATTGCTTCTGTATGATTGTTAGAATATGAGACTACAGAGAAGTGTGTTTTCTTTGAGGCAGGAAGTGAATTTTTAGATGTTATTTAGACGAACTCTATGGTCTAGTGGTCAGAGTTCCTGGCTACAATTCCAGAGGTCCCGGGTTAGATTCCCAGCGCTACCAGATTTTCTAAGAAGTCGTGGCTCTGAAACGGGGTCGACTCAGCCTCGTGAGGATAACTGAGGAGCTACTTGAATGGAAAAGTAGCGGCTCCGGTCTCGGATGCCGAGATTAACGGACGAGGGGATCCGTTGCGCTGACCACGCGGCACCCTCTCTCCACTAAAGTTGGCACTAACTTCGTGGACAATCGGCGGTTGCTCGGTCAGTATAGTTCGCTTGCAGACTAATAGTCACGGAGTTTTATTTAGAAGAATTTCGTGCTTCAGAAGATTCAGACGGCACTCGTCAATAATTTTTTTGACACTCACGGAAGTTACTTGGTTATTCTCAGTGAGACTAATCAGCAGTTCAGTTTACAGAATTGTCACAAATTTTTGACATTATAATAAGTCGACAATTTAATACTCGTAGGCTGAAAAGTTTGAGAATGTTAGAAGCGAGGCGAATCGGATGGTATCGGTTTTGTTAATTAGAAGCAGTTTGCTCACCATAAACTGCTCTATTCTCGAATTAAATGTGTTTTCCTCACTTTGGGGTTTATGGCTTGTTCTCGAGTGCTATGAAATTGTCGCCTCGAAGGATGCCATGCACCACAAAAGGAAGAGAACAATAACCGTCAGCTTCACGGCACCACTTTGTCCTTCAGATTAGTCTTCAAAGAGATTCCGAGGGGAAATGATAGCAAAAGTCTTGGATGCTGTTACTAGGAAACAGCCGGATACACAGTACACAGTACTGCTTCGGAACTCCGTGTTCTGTGCATGCGGTCAGTGGCTCCGAACTGAAGGAGCACCTAACCTTTCCAAATTGCATTGGTCACCGCGAGTGGAAACTTCTGCCCAAACATTGGAATTTATTCTGAACCAACCAATTAAATTACCTGACGTTTCGTAACAACCGCATCGACTTGGAGTTTGAAAAATTAACACAGCAGTAAACAGCAAACTGTGATTTCTTTTAAGTGTGACTTATTCGTAATTAATTTATTGTACATGTTTCATATTCTCACTAAGATTCCGTTATCTGCGCTGCTATCCCATCCCGTTTATACGAGCTGCAAGCTCAGGCTTACAGATTGGCTGGACGATAAACTCTGAACATGATCCCCCTAGTTAACCTAGTTCAGGAGGGGACGGCTACGTTCTTCTGATTACTGTAATAATATGTTAGCATTGGTGCAGGGATGTCTCTAAGCAGATAATTGTTATTTAGCTGATCAGGAAGTTCATAGATATTGAAATACCCTGATTAGGAAGGCAGGATATTCAACCGAAACGTTGGTAAAGATATCACAGGTAGCACGGTGTCATAACTCAGAAGACGATAATTTAAAAGCTCACACTGTTAACAAACTCACACGTTATAATTTGATCACGTCTCGACTGAGGTTGAGAGGCCGAGTGTCACCCCTCAACAAAATAAAGTATATTCTTGTATACAGTAAACCCTCGTTATAACGGAACCGGATATGATGCATTTCGGATATGACGGAGACAATCTGACTGTGTGCAATTATGAATTTTAGAGGTGTTCACGCATTAAGCGTTAGGTCGGCAAAGTTCGCTTGCGGACTACAGGCCACGGAGTTTATTTTTTGTTTGTTTGTTAAGGCACTAAGAAGATATATTCGGAAAACTATTTAAAATAAAAAAAAACGACCCCAATATAAACAACTTTATGTAATCTCACTGTGTGTTTCTATGTTTATTGTGTGTACTGGCTATGTATCCTGTCACGCGCTTCCCTGAATACATCTTCACTCGGTTATAGCGGACATCGGTGATAGCGAACACATTGTCCTCCTTAGGGTTCGATTCTCGATGAGGTCATTACATTTTTTAATTTAACTAATCCTTCCAGCTCCAGTATGGTCCTGGGGTCGACTCAGCCTCTAACAGAAATGAGTACCAGGATTTTCTTGGGGTTAAAGGGCAGCCGGCGCATAAGGCTAACGTCACCGCCATCTGTGAGTCGATTTTCTAGAAAATATGGTAGCCTCGACGTCTCACAACCCTATGGGCCTTCACGGCCTATTAAGGGGATAGCTTTAATTTTAACCTTTTATTAGTCGATTACAAAGAAGTTTTACTGTATTTAATTTTTTATAATTTTATGCGTGGTTTGGAATCAATCCCAGGTCAAGTAATGTGGGATTTGTAGCGAATAAAGTGACGCTGGGGTAGGTTTTCTCCGAGTACTTCGGTTTCCCCTGCCAATTCTCATTCGACCGACTGTTCCAAACTCATCATCAACCATCCGGGGCTGGTACAGTAGGCCAGTTAGTGGCAGACGTACCAAGTGGACTCAGTCTCACCCCACCCCAACAAACTTAAAAGAACTACTTAGTTCACGATGCTGCTTTATACTGAATCACGAGAAATCATACAAATTTATAAAGGGCAAAGAAAAACCGAATTAGGTGACGATGGATCTGACTGGGCCATGGGGGGTCTAAAGGGTTGGATTAGGTGGACAGAAGTTAGATAGGCCTATAAAAGTAAACGGGCTTGGCAGAATTCCACATTAACGATTCCTCATTGTAACAGACGGCGACTTCTCCGCTGTGGAATTAATTACAGCCAGAACCCGATGGTTGATGGGGATGTGAAAATCTTTACATTTACAGCTGAGAGAATGTACAAGGAAAGCGTTTTCTGGGACATGCATAATGACTTAAGGGAGACCCTGTGCCTATGCACATATAGCTATCGCGTGAGTGATTAACTAACTTCCTGGAAGGGTCCCACTTAGCGACCCATTAGCGACAGACACCTCGACATGGTGCAGCTCTATTTTATAACACTCCGTTACCCTCCTTCACTGAGCCACTCGACGGTGAGTGTGCTGCCACATCAGTCAACACACCACAGTCGCATCATCACACACCCTTCGATTGTCACTTACGGATGAATAACTTCTCAATAGGCACTTTTACGCTTCTTGGACTTAATGCTACGTTAGAATTCTGGTAGCTGCGCCGAGCTGCTCGCCTCAGCGCGTCTGTAACGAATGGTTCTTGACTGCTGTGTCATATGCAAGGCTGGGACGGTACTGGCTCAGTCAGAAATGCAGCAACAAAGCTCCGACTGAAGATCATGAAATTACAAGGGAATTATTAAGCATTTAAAGACCGAGTCAGCGTCAGGGTTGCTTTACGACTGGCCGTTTTCCGCCAATCAGTTCTTCTTGGCACTAAGCCCCTTGAGGTTCACGACCAGATATATTTTTTTTTTGCAGCTGAATCCTTGCGGTTATAGTCATCATGTAACATCTTCTCTGACGAGAAGATGGGTAATTGGTCTGTCGGGGAAAATTGCTGCTGGCCCTCACCAGCACAGTAATTCTTGTTTCCGGGTCTCACGGGTATCGTGACCATATTTACCTCTCTCACGACTCTGGGAGCGGAGCGACATCTCAGAATGGACGAATTTCTTTGCAGTTTTATATAAGAATTCGTACCTCACAGGAAGCACTTTACTTCTTCGATACAAAGACTAATCGGTTAATACTGTTAAGAGAAAAATTCACTCTTTATTGTGAGAACCATGCAAAAAAGACGAATATACTCTGTGGGCAGAATTCAGAGTTTTGTTACTTTAAAGAATGTAGTAAACACTGTGCTTGAAACAGTTAAACACACTTGATGACGAGAAGACGGGAAAGCTCAGTCGGTACAGGGACGGTATACAGGCTGGACGGCCGGGGTTTTATTCCCGGGGGGAGTAAGAGATTTTTCTCTACTCAACAGCGTCCAGACCGGCTCTGGAGCCCACCTAGCCTTCTAGCCAATGAGTATTTGGGGCTCTCGCTCTCTGGCGGTATAGCCGCCGGGGCGTGAAGCTGACCCCTGACCTCCAACTACTGACGAGGGCGACAATGGTGCAGCTATACCTCCACTGCCCCATATATTTTCATGGCGTGTTGCTTAATTAAGTAGAGAACAACGTTATTTTTTTCTACTTTTACAAGCTCGAAGATGCCAGAATTTTGTCGAAATATGTAGGAGGAAGTATTAAAAAATAGATAAATATATCTGTACCAGTTGGTTATGCCAAGTCGACGTGTCACGTAAATATTATTTAAAAATCATTTCCGACATCACAGAAAACATATAGTGCCTCTATTACAAACATTAATCTGTCAATGCTTCATAGTTAAGTAATAGCTGTTTATTATCAGGTTCATGAGAAGTACACACATCTTGAATTCAGTCTGAGGAGAAACGGCGGAATTTTGATAATATTAAAGCAGGTGGTACACTTGTAGTAATTATTGTGCTTTAAATAGTTTGCTTATATTCGTGTATCCTTCATGTATTTACATTGTAAGAACACTGAATGCTATTCTGCATTATGAATGTTTTTACTGGTTCATGAACGTGATCTATAAAATATAAATAACAGTGTTGTAGTACAGATAGGCGATCTTGAATTTTTATCAGTAAATAAACTATCAGACAAAATCTTATTCCAAGATGAAGCCCCTACCTCTGCGTTCTAAATGCTCTCCAATTCGTCATTCATCTATCGTTTCGCCATCCGACGCTATATAGTATCAGTACTGAAAACGTCGTTATATAATAACTGCATGGAGCTCAGCCCACCTAGCGAAGCCGCAAGTAGCTTAGCTACTCAAGAGCTTCCTAATATTTTATGGAACCCGAAGATTCACTACCGTGTTCACAAGAGCCCTCCATAGGTCCTTATCCTGAGCCAGACCAGTCCAGTCAATACCACCTCACACTATCTCTCTAAGATCAATCTTAATACTATCCAGTCACCTATGTTTAGGTCTTCTTAGTGGTCTTTTTCCTTCTGGCTTTCACACCAAAATCGTATATGCATTCGTCTTCTTTCCGATACGGGCTACATTCCCTGCCCATCTTATCCTTCTTGAATTTATCATCCTAATTACACTTGGAGAAGAGTACAAGTTATGAAGCTCCTCATTATGCAGTTTTTTCCAACCTCCCATCACTTCTTCACTCCTCGGTCCAAATATTCTCCTCAGCACCCTTTTCTCAGACACTCTCAGCTTGTGTTCTTTCTTCACGTTAGGGACCAAGTTTCATTCTCATAGAAAACGACAGGAAAAATTGTAGTTTCTTTTTGTATTCTAATTATTACGTATTTAAACAGCAGACGAGAAAACAAAAAAGTTCTGGACTGAATTGTAGCAAGCATTACCGGATTTTATTCTCCTCTTAATTTCCCTCTTAATCAAATTTGGCATAAAATTTTGATTTTGGTCGTTATATAATGCACGAAAAAAATACTAAAATACGCATGCGAGCAACATATAACGATATATTATTTGCCATTTTTTACCTGACACATCCTCACGACTGGCATGTGCTTCATATATTGGAGAATTAAGTTCTTCTTAGTGACAGTACAGACTGGACAGAAAGTAATCGATTTAATATGCATCATTTTTTTTTATTGCTAGCGGGGTGGGACTAAGTCCCTTGCACTGCGGCCTTTTCTGGCCTGTTATACCAGCCCCAGATGACAGGTGAGGGTGATTGTGGCGCAATTGGTAGAATGAAGATTGGCAGGAGAAACCGAAGTACTCGGAGAAAACCTGCCTCAGCGCCACTTTGTCTACCACAAATCCCATTTGACCAGACCCGGATCTGAACCCGGGCCTTCGCGGTGGGAAGCCAGCGACTAACCGCTTGAGCTATGGCGCTGCCTAGTATGCATCACACTAGCGTGAATAACTGCCGACGCGCAGACATGCTTTATAGACAAGGATGCATATCGACAAGACGGCTCGGTGTGTTATGTTATAAGATGTGAACATTATTTAATTTAATGAAATTTTAGGAGGCTGAGATATAAGACCAATATTTCCGGTATACATTTTAAGTCATGACTATTCATTATCTTCCTGTGACAAATGCCTCAGCGTCGAAGCCTGGACGCTTGATTCCCGTGGCCTCCTCCGGCTTTGTGACGGAATATATTGAAGTCAGGATTACATCTGTTACTTCCTTCAGCGATGAGCACGTGTGGATGCCACATAAAACCTTCCCACAGCTTCGTCTTCCAGCAAGTGTGAATGATAATTTTTTGCTTCCCTCAATATTTACAGATGAAGACGTCTTTTCATCTCGCGAAACGGAGGAATATATTGATATTGACAATGCAGATTTTTAAGGGAAAGAAGCAAGGGGGTGGGGTGACGTCTGGGATGAATACATTCAATCCTAGATTCACAAGTCGAGCTTCCCAAATACAAGAAGAAGCCTTAGATTCTTTTTAAAAAGAGCCATGCTATAACGGAGATATTTTTAGTCCCGAATTTTTGGATTACATTCTTTTGAAAAGAGTTGGATGCTTCAGAAGCGTGTAATTATCTAGAATAGTGGCAGACAGAGCGTTATGCATGCAAAAAATTCCCGTCAGAAAAATTCTTCCAGTGTTTATTACGGAAGGAACGGAGTAGTTGGTCGGAATGTATTACATTCATCAGTTAAAAATGTCCGCACGAAGAACATTCTGCTTCCTTTTCAAATAACTTAATTTTAATCTTTGAAAAATCCGGCAGGAGTGGAGATAGCTCATTACGTATAGCGGCGGACTACAGACTGGACGTCCGGTGTTCGATTCTTGGCATGGGTAAGATTTTTCTCTTCTACAAAGCGTCCAGATCGGCTCTGGGCCTCTCCCTGGACTAATTTGTTTTTATCATTTGTGTTATTTGACTTGTAGAAATATCACCCAATTTTTTGGTCTAATGCTGAGCCGCCTCTGGCAATATCAAACTACGTGACTTAGTCGAATGTTGCTCAGGTAGGAAGACGCATGAACACAAAGGAGTGTTTTAAATCTTACTTTGAATGGTGGAAGTCGGGAAACATAATCGATTTTAGAAATATCAGTTGTGTTTGTTCAACTTATGTAAAGTTTGGTAGTAGCTACACGTGATACTCGGAGAAATCTATTGAAATATTACGGCTGCTTGTTTGCCCTGTCTCAGAATGTGAAGACACTAAATATTATGAATAATCATGACCTAAAACCCTAAAGGAACCTCGCTTTCTATCTTAATCCGTCCGATAACATTTACAGTTAAGTTTGTAATTTCCCTCAGCCTGTAGCTGTAAGCTGAGCTAGATGAATTCAGTGCGTACCCTTATACTTGGGGCAATATGGTACTAGCCGGAAGGTCGTGAGTTCGGTTCCCAATCAGGTCATTCGATTTTTTAAATTTACCTAGTCTTTCCAGCCGCACTATAGTCCTGGCGCTGACGCAGCCTCTAACAGAAATGAGTGCCAAGAATCATCTTCCTTGGGGGTAAAGGGCTGCCAACAGTTAATGCTGACAACCTCACCGTCATCTGTGAGCCGATTGTCTAGAAGATGTGGAAGCCTCGACGTCTCACAATCCTATGGGCCTTCATGGCATGTTAGGGATAGCTTTACATTTTTACACATATACTAATCTAAGATCGAGTTTCATATTTTTCTACCATCTACGCATAATCTCGCAAGAGGCTCGTTCCCTTCTGATTTTCTGAATGAAATGCTTTTAGTCACGTCTCGTGTTAGAGTCAGAATTCTTGACGTAAAATGGTGTTACGATGTTTGCACCACATGCGGTGAAGTTAAATACTAACAGCGTCGCATTGCATCGTTTTCATTTCTCTGGCTCCGCTCCAGAAGACCGACTAAATTTATGAATCATAAAACTATTTACAAGCTAATCTACACGAAATTCAGTGTTCAGTCCGACTGACTACGCGATACTTGACTTGTGTTATGCGTTCCCTGAAGACATCCATAGAATTATCACTAAGATCATTACAGAATTCCAGTGAGGGATCCTTTGCCACCTTCATGCACATCTGCATGTTGAAAAGGTAGAGATTAAGATTCTGAAGTGATACAACGTACATATTAAGAAAAGACTTAAATAATAAATACAAGATGTAAGAGAAGCTCTTACAATTCTACCTTAAAAGGAGCTTTAAACACTGAAACATAGAAATAAGTATAGTTGAAAATTTATAAAACGGTAGATGCGCCAACTTCGCTACGTGAATGTGGATGACGGGAAGTTAATCAAGTGGACATACGTAGAATATAATTTGTAAATAATATTTTATTTGAGCATCCTGTTGCATTGTTTAATACTTAATATGCATACACACAGTATAATCTTCAAACTCAAATTCAGATCTCTAAGGATCCTATGTTTCCACTCCCACTCAGACCATCACCTGATGATGAAAAACACACGATATATTTCGACCACACAGGCTACCACCTGACAGGATAAAGTCGCGATAAGTTTCGGCCACATATGTCACACACACACCTGATGATGGCTTTGTACTGACGCAGTCATTTCTAACAAGATATGTGTTAGTAAAAAAAAGTAAAGGTATCCCTGTAAGAGGCCTTGGAGGCCCATAGGTTTGTGAGATGTTGAGGTTCTCACATCTTCCAGATAATCGCTTCAGAGATGGCGGTAAGGTTGTCAGCCTTACTCGCTGGCCGCCCTTTACCCCAAGAACATTCCAAGAATATTCCTGGTACTCATTTCTTTTAGAGGCTGAGTCGAACCCAGAGCCATAGTGCAGCTGGAAGTATTAGATCAATTGAAAAATCCACCTCATCAGAATTCGATCCCGCGACCTTCCGGCTTGTAGCATAGTGCATCAACCAAATGCGCTACCGCGTGCTCCCTTAAACTCAGTAGTGATTTGAAGTTATGTTTAAAGACTGTATATATGTGTGTGTGTTGAACAATATAGTGGAAACACTACAGACACTGTATACATTTCTTGAATTATATGGTGCTGGATCACATCTTGTCTTCAATACAGCGCAATCCTTCATGGAATGGAATCGTACAAGTTTTGAACAGTCTCTAGATGAATTTTATACGTCTTCAAGTAGCTTTAGAGAAGTTTGAGGTGGGAATTTGTTCCTCACTCCAGTCTCCAAAACAGACCAGAGTTGTTCAATATTGTTCAGATCTGGTGATTGTGCTGCCCAGGGAAGATGCTGAAGTTCACCTTCATGCTCTTCAAACCATAAGTGAACAGTTTCAACTGTGTGAATGTGGGTGCTGTGTTTTTGGAAAATTGCATAGTTGTTCGGAAATAACATCTGGATCATGGGCCACACCTAATTACTCAACCTGTCCACGTACCCCCTTGCACTAATTCGGCCATGAAGGGTAATAATGTGACCTGCAGAACACTGTATCACGACATTGCTGCCCAACCATCACAGAACCTGCTCCGTGTCTCAGAGTGTGAACCAGGCATTCCGGACTGTAGGCTTCCTTGGGTCTTCTCGAAACGTAAACACTTCCTGATGTAGGGAACAGCGTGAAGGAGGATTCATCTGACCATATCACGCGCGCGTTTCCGGCTGCCTGATGTCCAGATTTCATGGTCGTGACACTTTCGTTTATGCATCTGGGAGTTACTTTCACTGATCACAGGTTTAATAATTGCAGCCCTACAGTGGATGTTGGATTTGTGAAGCCCACGTCGGACATTTTTTGAGAAAACAAAATCTTCAAGATGAATGTTCAGTTCTGCTGTCACATGTGCTGCAGTAGCTCTCTGATTTTTGGAAACAATGACGATCTCTTTCTGTTAATGTTGGTTTTCAGCACTGGTGTTGTCTTCCCACATTTCATCTATGCCGACATAACCTTAGAAACTGTCGCTCTCAGTACACGTAATAAGATGACAATTTTCTTTTGTCACAGATGTTGCAGCTAAACGCACACCAAGGATCGGTCCTCTTTCAAAATCAGACAAGCCTCACATTTTGCGATTATTTCACACGGAATAACACTCAACGCAATCGATAATGTACTGACTAAACCATATTAAGAAAGGAGGTTTTAGGAACGAATTGAACATACGATCAGTCCAAAATAAAATGGATTAACTGAGACAAAATTGAATAAACTGTTTGGTTGTGATGATTGAACAGGGAAACGGATTCTACAGCATAAACCAGATAACCGGGAATGACATCAGAAAAGATGGAATGAGATTGTGAAGTCAGAATAAGGTTGATTGCCTGTATCTGAAACGAAAAAGACGAAGAGACGATTTTCTGAAGGTCTGTGACAGTGGTTGATTCATTATACGAATATTATGCTGGACACTGCTTGATGTCAGAAGTACAAGCTGATTCCATGTGGGTTCCAGAACCTTGCTCCAATTGGTTCTAAGATTATCCCTGTCGTCCGGCGATTGTCATTAAACTGATAGGTTCGTTAGCCTGTTGCTTTTCGAATGTTAATAATAGTGGCCACTAGTGGTTACTAATATGCGAAAGATCTCTGGTTCAATTCCGATTCTTGCCACTGTCATAAACATAAAGAAAGCGATAACAAAACCTGTCATTATAAACAAACTCACTGAAAATTGGAGTAGAACTATTTCCTGAGACGTCGCATATATGAAGTGAAGGGTAGGCAATGAGCAGTACCCAACACAATATTCGTATAACATAGATATTTTACAAAATTGGCTACAGTTTTTAATACTGAATTTTATATTGACTAATTCTGTAATAGGCTCAGGTCCATATGTACCATACTATTGCTACATTAACTGGTAGTAAGACCAAACACCTATCTGAACTCTAAAAATGTTGCTATTTCTAGCATTTAAGGATTCGGGAAGGCAAGTCTACAACGAGAAACAAAATAGAGAATATCCAAACTCTGGAAATGGGGCAGAAAGAAATAAATTTTACTGACGCACAAAAATGTTTCTTCTGATAGGTTCATTCCCCGACTGCGGAGTCTTGACATGGTCTAAATCCTTATAAATTGATTCTGACTCGAAAGTAAATCAGAGAGCTCTATGGAGAACACAAATATTAAGAAAGATTGATAATATCTATAACCTTCTCATCTTGCGGGGATTAAGCTACGAAAGTCTTCCAATGCATATCAGGAGGTGTTCTGTTCTTCGCATTTTGAAGCCGAATATTCATGTAAATATTACTGAAGAATTTAATTTTTACCTCACAGAAAACACAGTTTGTCTCCACTTGGGGTGTCCACTTGGTTAAAGCTATTTAGAAAAATATGATTAATTGCTGCTTATTATTATGAAATTAATGAGTTGCATACATACGTATACGCTGTGGAAAGAAATTAAGGACTTTTAACGTTAAAGCAGACATGTGTATTGTAATCACTGTGATTTAAAGAGCCGATCCTTTTTATTTTGCCTTCTTTCTAAAGAATCAATTTTCAGTCCACATTTTGAATGCATGTTATGGACTTGCTGGTATCTATTTGCCTTTCATTCATTTCATTTCATTCATTACTCAGTTCCATCCACTGCATTAACATATACGTACATTCTTTCAATTTTATTTAACTTCTCGATCATTTCCAACTTACTTAGCTCGAAAATGATAAATTACATTCTTCCTATAAAATGTTTTCGTTTTTTTATTTTTCTCTGTCCTACTGTTATTCTGCTGTCATGGTGTATATTTTATAACATTTCAGAATATTAACATGGCTTCTTCAGTCTCTCATATTTAAGTCCATGATTTATTTAAACCGTCTTGCAGTGCATACACTCATTTATCTCCTTCTCTCCCTCGCACTACATGTTTCGGCATAATAATGCCATCTTCAGGTGCTTACTTATCCACGCCAAACTAGTTCATTGCATGCCTTGTTCTCATATTAAAATAACTAAAATATGTATCTATCATATACATTGTCAAACGTTAAAAATATTAAAATTGTTCAGGATACCACATCGCTACGTCGCACCTCACTACGCCAGTCACGCCCATTCTCCTCTGTTGGAGCACTCCTTCACTATCTTGTGTNTATGCACTGCAAGACGGTTTAAATAAATCATGGACTTAAATCAGTGCAACAGGACGCTAAAATATAACACTCTCATATTTAGTTTAGCCTTCTTACTAACATCTGGTCACGGTCATATTGTACGAATATTCTGATTTCCAGAGGCTCCTGTTGATGGTGTACGCTCGAAATTATTGGGTATTTGGACTTTATCCATCATCCGCTGTTCCAAAAAGCACTAAAAAACACAACATTTCGGAAACCGGATCTCTTTCCGTCCTCAGTTGAGGGGGTGCGAGACACCTACTCTGTTTGGTATTTTAGAAGAGCTAACCTCAGTCACTGGACCTGGGTTAGCTCTTTCTAAGGGACCCAGCAGGGAGGGTATCTCAGACCCCTTCATCTGACGGAAACATTCAGTTTCCGAAAAACAGTGTGTTCTTTGGTGTTTTTGGAATACAAGACAATGGACAAAATCCAAAAATCCAGGAATTCAGAGGATTCTCCTTTCTTATTGAGGGGTCGTTTTTCAATTCATATAAATGCTGAATTATTTATAATTCAAATAATAATCCTCTTATGAACGACGGAATAGCTCATTCGGTACAGCGACTGGCTACGGGCTGGACGGCCGAGGGGTCGGAGTTCGAGTCCCGGTAGAGGCAAGATTTGTCATCTCTCCACGAAGTGGAGACCGGTTCTGGGACCCGCCGAGCCTCCTATCCAATGAGTAAAAGTAAAGCTATCCCTGTTCCAGGCTGTGAAGGCCCATAGGGTTGTGAGACGTTGAGGGGCCCACATTTTATAGACAATCGGCTCAAAGATGGCGGTAAGGTTATCAGCCTTATGCGCCGGCCGCGCTTTATTCCCCAGGAAAATTATTTAATTAATTCCTGGTACTCATTTCTGTTAGAGGCTAGTAAACCTCAGGGCCTAGTGCAGCTGGGAGGATTAGGTCAACTGAAAAAAATCCAATGACCTCATCGGAACTTGAACCCGCGACCTTCCGGCTTGTATCCAGTGAGTACCGGATACATTTTCCCGGGGGTTAGAGCGGTCTGGGAGTGAAGCTGACAACTCATCTCAAACTAATTCCGAAGTTAAGAATACATACGATATCTATGCATGCAGTCCTTCCATACCTCTTGATGACGTAGCGTTCAGTTAAGCACAGGGCGACTTAACTTTTACGTTTTTGGTTCTTGTACACAGTTTATGAATGAGGTTCGAAATTAGGCACGTGTTCTGTGAAGAGGGAGGATCCAGATGACGTAATTTATTGAAGTTACGCAGCCCCCCAATTATCACGCATACAGCCAATCACGGAGCAGTGTGTTCTCCCGATAAAAGCGCCGTGGCCATAAGCGGTTTGGTCCTGCAGCCTACGGAGCCCGTTACCACGGACTTCGCAGATAAACACGTAGTAGTAATTGTATGCTCGTGCTGTCTAACTTAGTTTCGGACTGGGTCATCGATCAACCGAAATGTAATGTTACAGTAGGCCTTAGGCGAAGTGCCAACTTCAGAATGGCTTCGTCTTATGTCCCGGTTGTTTTCACCGTGCTCACATTTTTGCGTCTCGTAAGTTACGAAACATTCCTTTATGTTATGATGATGGGGTTTACGACTGGGGAATGTTCAATGTTTCATGTTCGACTTTGTTTATTCAGTTTGTTGACTAGTGGAGCTTCGCGTGATGAAAATTGTGGTTGTTATCTTAAGCAAAATCGTAAGTAACCGTGAAACTATTTCATCTAATTTTAAATTGTTTAATGCACACGAACATATATATTTCGTTTCTTATATGAAACAGCAATTTATAGTTACCAATGAAATAATGTATTTATAACATTGTCATGATTTATGGGTGACTATAAGCAGGGTTCGGATTGGTGAATGGATTTATTGACCGCTTATAGACACCACTCGGAACTACAAGTAATGACAGTGCTAACGCTGATCTCCACACTCTACACATTACCACAGCACTTGATAAGCCTTTTCTAGACTGCACTGTCTTCACCAGCCGTTCCCAGGCAACGGCTTCTAACGGTGGAGATTCTTCAAATTCACACTCTCAGGTCCTCTTGTCACAGCCAGTCATGGAGAACTCTTGTCAACTGCCAACTCAACTATAGCGCCATCTCTTCTCTGCCTCCATTGTACAGCTCAACTGAACTGGTTGCCTCAGTTATCTTCTTTATAACCACTTCCCACGGACCGAAAGAAAACACCGTTTCCAACAATAACCCTATTTTTGTAGAGAAGTGTGTACCGATCCGTTAGTTAGAAACGGGTTGCGTAATCCCATTCTATTGTTGCTTGCGTGTACATATCGGGCTTTGCGTAGCAACGGCCGCTATTTAGAGTCACCGCTCAGCAACTTATCTATACGCCACAGTATCAACGTGATCACATAACCGCCACAATCTATACAATTTATATTTATTTTCAGGGTGTTAAGTCGAGGATTTGATGGATGAGACATGTAGCATGAATGGGGGATTTGGGGAGATAGGCACAAAATTTTATTTGGAAATATTGAAGAGAAAAGGCCACTTGAGGGACCGAAAAGTAGATGGAAGTGTAACAACTTAATAAATGTATCTTAAAGAAATAGGATTGAAGGGCATGAACAGAATTCTTCTGATTCCGAATGGGTTCCAGTGGCCAGGGCTCTTGCGAACACGGAAACATACCTTCTGATTCCGAATAGGTTCCAGTGGCCAGGGTTCTTGCGAACATGGAAACATACCTTCTGATTCCGAATAGGTTCCGGTGGCCAGGGCTCTTGCGAACATGGAAACATACCTTCTGATTCCGAATAGGTTCCGGTGGCCAGGGCTCTTGCGAACACGGAAACATCTTCTGATTCCGAATAGGTTCCAGTGGCCAGGGCTCTTGCGAACACGGAAACATGCCTTCTGATTCCGAATAGGTTCCAGTGGCCAGGGCTCTTGCGAACACGGAAACATACCTTCTGATTCCGAATAGGTTCCAGTGGCCAGGGCTCTTGCGAACACGGAAACATACCTTCTGATTCCGAATAGGTTCCAGTGGCCAGGGCTCTTGCGAACACGGAAACATACCTTCTGATTCCGAATAGGTTCCAGTGGCCAGGGCTCTTGCGAACACGGAAACATACCTTCTGATTCCGAATAGGTTCCAGTGGCCAGGGCTCTTGCGAACACGGAAACATACCTTCTGATTCCGAATAGGTTCCAGTGGCCAGGGCTCTTGCGAACACGGAAACATACCTTCTGATTCCGCAAGAGAAAGAGAATATTAGAGAATAGTTTCTCAAGTTCGACTTTATGGAGTTAGTGTGCTGTGTAATAGCTATATCAACAAGCAATTCATGCTTATGTTAACAACATACGAAGGTTAGGCCTCGAATGTGTAATGTGATTGTGAGATATATTGAAGGCAGGATATGCAGAAGGTGCAGTTTATAGCTTAATGGAATATTGTGTCTGAAGTAAAGTAAAAGCGTAGGTTGTTTTGTGCAGAATATCCCAACAAATCCATTTAGTCTAGCTTGTTTCCAAAAACTGTTTCCAAACATTTTTCCAGTCAAATTGATATCTCCCCTTAGCCACCCAAGATAGGTTTAATTTACGGGTTTTTACTATATTTTACTATATCTTCAGGGAAATTCTGACCCAGGTAAATTGTGGACTGCGGAAAGAAGTAACCGCATCCAGGAGGAAGTTTACACGCTGTGCAGGACACAGGCACATGGAACGAAAAAAGACTATGTCACACCAAGAAGCCCGAAAGGAGGAACGTTCGGCAAGAGACTGTGGAAAGGCCCGGAATGCAACGCTGGCATAAGGGACCGAGGCCTCAGACAGCAACTACAACGCGGAAATGAAGTGAAGGACCTAGACGGCGGAGAGCCGCGATAGGTGAAGAAACGAGACCCGAAGAAGGTACAAGCGAAAAGCACGGGAAATTTTGAAATGAATTTCACGAAAACTGCAAGAGTGGAGATCGCCAAGCGAATTGTCAGATCTGCTGTTGAGTTGCAGACAAGAAAGAATTGGGCCTTGTGGAGGGGTCGACCCCCTCCAAAACGAAAAAGAAGCAGAGCACGGAAGAGGAGCCGGTAAAATAGAAGCACCGGCCTCCCCAGAGAGCGTGAATGTGCGGGACGAATGTGATACAACTGGATCTCCTGACAAGTTAACAGGAAACCACTCGAGACGAGCTGGTATTAAGAAGGGAGCGGATGTAGCGGTTGAAGAACGGACAACGGGAAGAAAGAAAACATCAAGCAAAAAAAAAAAAGAAAAAAGAAAGAAAACGTCATAAGCATAGCCTCGGAAGAAAATGATCGGCGATGCACTGTGAGGCTATTCGGGACGAACAGCCTTAAAAGAAGGGAGCAGTGTGACATGTCTAACCGTTGCTGAGCAACTGGAGGTGGAAGGAGATACCACGAAGACAGACCCTTAATAAACGGTCGGTTGCCAAGTTACGCAACACTAAGGAAAGATGTGTTTGTCCGACCCGAGCCGAGCCGAAGCGCGCTGGTTGCTACACAGCGTTTCCCAGCAACGCCATTGTAAACACGGCGTCACGAAACAGGGGAACCCGTGCAGCGACTGTTGCTAGGCAATCATTAAACACGACGTTACGCAACAGCGGTACCTATCACGTAACTGCTTTCTGTGTTGTCCGTGCCGAGCCCAACTAAGGAGCAGCGAACACTATTCAGAGTGAGTGAGTTACTAGAGAGAGAGTAACCAGTCAGTTGCAGTCTAGCATTCGCCGGAGTGAATGGGAGCAGGAGAAGTAATTGTAATACTGCCGATGGCAGTAGTGGTGTAATTGTGAATTCTGTAAATGTAAGAACGAATGTGTAATAAATTTGCTAGATCCAGAACGGCGTGAAGTTATTTGTCACGTGTCAGAGACCCAACACGTGACAATATGTTTTATTGTGTTTGAGACATATTAATTAGACGTTAAGAATTTTTTAATATACACGCTATGCCGTATAATCTGTAAGTGACAAGGGGACAAGCTTTTAAACCGTCGATTAAAATCAACATCTCACGAATTACAAGTAAAAAAAAAGTAAAGCTCTCCTTGTACCAGGCCGTGGAGGCCCATAGGGTTGTGAGACGTTGAGGCTCCCACATTATCTAGACAATCAGCTCCAAGATGGCGGTAAGGTTGTCAGCCTTACGCTCCGGCCGCACTTTACTCCCCAGGAAAATAATTTCTATAAGGTCGCGCCATAGCTCAAGGGGTTAGTTTCTGGCTTCCCACCGCGGCGGCCCAGGTTCGATCCCGGGTCTTGTCAGGTGGAATTTGTTGTGGACAAAGTGGCGATGGGGCGGTTTTCCTCCTAGTACTTCGGTTTCCCTTGCCAATCTTCATTCCACCAAATTCTCCATCATCATAATGATCATAATCACCCTGGGCAGGCTACAATAGGCCAATCAGTGGCCGCCGTGCCGAGTGGACCCAGTTGGACTTCACCCCCCCTTAGCGAATTAAAAAATCTATAAGGTCGGTTATCAGACTATATTACAAATATATTAGTTCATGAGCGAAGGCTTTATCTAAGAAACTGGCGAAATTAGAGGCCTAGAACCACAATTTTTAATATTACATTTATGACTTACAAAATAAATAAGTTATTCAACGCGTTTTATTTAAAAAAATTGCTATACAGAGAAAGTTCACTACTCATGTATATAGCGCATACAATTTGATGATGATTAGTAAAAGAATTGAATTTCAGAATCATATTCGCTTAAGACTCTAGATCAGATTAAATATTCGATGTCAGTTTTCTTCGAGTTCATTATAATCAGTAATCACAATAAGATTTATATAATTGGTATGCACCTAATCGTTATTGTTTCAACTTCTGCCTATACTAACCTTAAAAAAGAAAATGAAACCCATAGTGATGTTTTTACCCCCTTAAATACTGAATTTCTTCTAAATGATATAAAAGGATACAGTTCATACCTCACAGGAAACACACCATGTCCCCGCTACAAAGACCAAACGGTTAATACTGTTTAGAGAAAAGGTCGCTGTTTAGTGTGAGAATCATACTAACACAAATACATTCTGTGGGCAGAACGCTGAATATCTTTTTGTTAAAAGTTGTGTTTTCTATATAGTAATGACAAAACTGTTCTTCTGTGTGCTGCCTTGAAAATTCAGAACGTCAAGGGTGTGAGAATGTAGCTACTGAGGCGCTTCCAACCGCTTACAAGATCACAGAGCGTTGAATTTTTGAGTTAACGGTCAGGTATCGATCTTCACTTTGGCCCCCTCCACTAGGTCGACGTTGAATGGGGGCTGACTGGTGACTTGTTCAAGTGAGACTGATAAAGAATCGGTTCGCATTTGAGATAATGGCATCCAGTGTCAAAGATAATACACTTTATGCGCATCATGTAATGAGGGATCATATTATCCGGAGCGGCAAGCTTGGGCAAGTGACAGTCCAGAGTAGGTTTTTCAGAACATTATATAGGTTACTTAGAGCTTGGAGTCGTACAGGTTGTAATTGGAAATTGTTTGTTTGAAAGCCCAAAGGTGATGTGAACAGTTAAGAAACACGTGACGGAAAGACAGGCACGTAAGCACTTTGAGGTTCTCAAAGCGTTGACTGTGAAGGAATTGTTGCGCCATGTAGTCAAAAGTATGTGGTACATATCTCAGAAATTGTTCATATTAATTCATGACTGTATCTGCGGTGTTAAGAATAAGGATTATTGGTATAATTCTTTGGAAGGTTAAAATTTCCGTAATGGCACCCAGAGAAGCATCTTCCCAGGTTTTACGTTCATTGTAGTGAAATGACAGTGAAATTCATAAGAAACAAAGCCTTTTAATTGTTAAGAATTTCAACTACGAAACCGATAGAAATTTTGAGATGGACAGTAGCATTAAGAAACTTTTTCTAGAAAAAGTTTCCTTCTGCATGTAATTTTTTTTAATTCGCTTAGTGGTGGTGGAGTCCAACTGGGTCCACTCGGCACGGCGGCCAATGATTGGCCTATTGTAGCCTGCCCGGTGTGATTATGTTGATGGAGAATTTGGTGGAATGAAGAACGGCAGGGGAAACCGAAATACTCGGAGAAACCCCGCCCCAGCGCCACTTTGTCCACCTCAAATTCCACTTGACCAGACCCGGGATCGAATCCGGGCCGCCGCGGTGGGAAGCCAGCGACTAACCGCTTGAGCTATGGCGTGACCTTTCCCTCTGCATGTAACAAAGTTTTGTAACATGAGCGAAAACTCTTAAACTATAAAATTTAGGATAACAATAGCAAGGAATTTTTGAGGATTAAAATGTTACATGAACGTAAGTTATTTTGTGCTTTTTTTTCTGTGAGAAATTTCTTTCGCTGGAAACAGGCAGCTTGTGAAAAATAGTATTCGTAATTTTCCGTTGATTTCAGAGGGCTGTATTTGAGTAAAGGGTAGGCCTACATGCCTCCGGTTTACTTCAGGATCCTTCAGCAGCGAAAGATTACTATCATGTGAGACGTACCTGTATGTCAGGTGTCACTGTTCGCCTTGGCAGTAAACCTTACTAGGAAGTAAGCAGGAATACGCTGCGCGTATTGGATATGACTTGAAATTCTACTGGAAAATGAATGTTCACAGAAAATCTGTATACAGTGAAAGTCTACATGTATTTTAATTTGTGTGTCAAAGTGCTGAGGACTTCTACACTGATGTGGTCGACATTTCCTGAGCATTTAATTGCTTTGCTAGTGCAATAAGTGAAATCAGTTGGCACGTTTGAATGCCTATTTGCATGTATGGATCACATTGCTCTCCATTATAATAAACTCTTAGACGCTAATCTTCCTTCTCCTTGTTTCCATTCTACGTTTTATTTGTGTTTCTTCTGATTCGGAATATCTTTATCTGGAAGCAGTCTGTAAGATTCCTACATCAATGTTTTAAGGTTACCGTTAACTTGAACAGGCCGTTCTCTAGTAATCGATAATACAGTTAACCGTACTGACCGACTTAGCAAACGAATGATGGT
>NW_019723906.1:4278793-4322975 GCF_002891405.2 Cryptotermes secundus
TTTCGCTCACGGTGTAAGCCTATTGAGTACATAAATTTTCATTTCTCGTCTCCCGGTGAATGCTGAGATATTTCAGTAACTATAGGTATCTCTCGAATCCAACCCGGCTTATCGCTACAAAACTTTTGTCAGTTCTTTCATATAAACTCCGCAAAGCGCGAATCCATAGTACGCAGTCCTTGTTGAGAAGGGAATACGCGTTCAGTTTAAAGAAGATATTCTCCGCCTTTTATTGAATTCAGTTGTTCAGCACCGTATTCATAACAGCCCGCTGTTAGACCCTGTTCCATGCCGGGTGACTCAAGTCTGCAGCCTGAGAGCCTATTTAATTAATATCCATTTCAATATTTTCCTTGCTGGGGCTCCTTTAGCTTTTCCAATGAAATTCCAGTTTGCGTTTGAGGGGCTATACTACAAGGCGGAAGGTCGCGGGTTCAAGTCCCGATGAGGTCATTTGATTTTTTTTCAGTTGACCTAATCCTTCCAGCCGCACTAGGCCCTGGGGTTTACTCAACCTCTAACAGAAATGAGTACCAGGAATTAATTAAATAATTTTCCTGGGGAGTAAAGCGCGGCCGGTGCGTAAGGCTGACAACTTTACCGCCATCTTTGAGCCGATTGTCTAGATAGTGTGGGACCCTCAACGTCTCACAACCCTATGGGCCTTCACAGCCTGGTACAGGGATAGCTTTACTTTTTTTATTCCAGTTTGCGTTTTGGGTGAGATCACACTGGCGAAGCTAGGTGTACAGGCATATATAAGTAAGTAATGACTATAATAAACAGTCAATTATGCCGTAGTGAAAAATAATAAAGGTTGTACTGCTCACTTTGGATCGCGTTTCACACAGCGGTAGCTGGTGAGTTCTATCTCATGGGGTGAAACACTGCTTAGCTCAGTACAAGACAACTGACGTTTCTGAAGTCCGTTGAAAGACAACCGAAGTTTTCGGAGGAATATGTTACCTCCATCAACAGGTCGAAGAATAGGTCGGGCAAGAAACCGGAATGAAATATGTAGCAGACGCTGCTTTCAACTTGAAATTTCAACGGGCTACACTGCGTTACTTTCCCCAAAATAGAACTATAGAACCATTCACACTGCGTAAACCGTAAAAAGATAAAGCTATTCCTCTAACAGGCCGTGAAGCCCCATAGAGTTGTGAGACGTCGAGGCTCCCACATTTTCTAAACAATCGGCTCACAGATGGCGGTAAGGTTGTCAGCCTTACGCGCCGGCCGCCCTTTATCCCCCAGGAAGGTTCCTGGTACTCATTTCTGTTAGAGGCTGAGTCGACCTGATGGCCATAGTGCGGCTGGAAAGATTAGGTAAATTGAAAAATAAATCCACCTCATCGGGATTCGAACCCGCCACCGTCTGGCTTGTAGCATTCGCACTATATTCTGCATATTCAATTGATCAAAATATGCCTATATATGGCAAGATATTAAAAACTTTGATATATAATGGGCAAATTTTATTGTTTAGATATAAAACGAAAGAATTTATGGGCCTAAATTTGTATCCCTACCTTCAATATATATGATAATTACTTATACAAAGTATCACTATCTCAAACATGCTTCGAAACTTATAACGACATCCCTTAAAGTGAAAAATAGTTGTAGAATTGTAAGTAACCAGTGTAGCCTATTACAGTGGAACCTTTTCACCATCTTCTTACGTCTCTGTAACAGTGTGGATCGAAAACTGCAAACATATGAGCGGGTAGGTTTGTGGTGAGCATGTGGTGCAGATCTTATCGACAATGCAGGAAGTCTTGTGTTTTCATTGGAGAAATTTTGAGACGTAGCTAAATATGCCGACCGCGCAAAATAAGTATATAAAATAATAAAAAATATGCAAACATTCTGTAAAATATATCTGTGAATACAAGGGGCTCAAAATAATGTATACACAATCCAACGTACAAAATACATGTACATACTTGCATAATTTATTGGTATGTCTTCGGTTCAACTTTGAAAGTATCTGAAAAGACCCCTCTTAAAATGTGTTCTAGAGTTTATTTACTCATCCACTAAAATAGGGACCTGTTTCTTCCAGACGTGTATGAGAAAAACAAGTCCAGGGAACTCAGAGATATGCATTTATTATGTGACGCAAATTACACATGGGTGCTCCGGCCTCATCTTAAAAAAGGTAAGGAGGAGTTAGAAAACTTTCGTACAAAGTTAAGCTGAAGTCGTTTGCGACTCTATTTGCTGATCACCAGAGAGTATTTTGGATTCCAGAACAGTCAAAATTTTGGTATTAATTTTTTTTTGTATTTTCTTTTTAAATTTTGATTTTCTGTTTTAAAAAATCCAGGAGTGAAGCAGATTCTTGGCTAATCCCCCTCCCATCCACCTGCCCCAACGACCTTTCGCTGTGTGAGTCCCAGAAGTGTATTAGAACATACCTGATCGTCCGTTACACGGGTGCGTAGACTGCAGAAAGTCCGTATCTTGCACCATTTTATTGTAGTTATTATTGTTGTTGTTGTTGTTGTTATTATTGTTGTTGTAAAACTCAATCATTTATGTAGCAAATGTTAACAGTTTTTTTAAATGGATTTTGTGTCCGTTTTCCTTCACTTGCTGTCACTTCGTGCGTCTAGACGTCACTTTCTTTTTAATCACATTTGTCTTGAGCTTTCGAGTAAAGTAAACTTTAAAGGATCGTATCTATAACACAGGAAAATGTTCATCAGGGACCAGGATATTGATTTACGCAAATTATGCAGTTAAGCAGTTTGGCTTGTTGAAACTCTAACAGATGTGGTAATGTTACTTCACTTCACATTTCGCACATAAATTTTATCGCGTATTTCAGAGACCGTTGTTTATAGTTTGCTAACCTCATCTCACACTCAATTTGGAACTGTGCTGGCTACGCTGGACACGATCACAACTTTATTGTCGATCACAGAGGATCGTCACATTTCTTGTGGTCATCTTAAATGCCTTGGCGCATCCAAGTTTCTGGGCAACTACTTTCATGATGTCTACCTTAGGGGAAGAGTGGAAAATTAAACTTGCTGTGCGTATGTCTTCTCGTTGGTAAGTTTTCGGCGGCGAGGAGAAATGTAACCACGACACCACACGACCCAAACCATCATCACCACCGCCACACCACCACTATTACTACTACTACTATCACCACCACCACCACCACCACCAACACCACCACCACCACTACCACCACCACCAATACCCCAGAAAATACGGGCGTCACGGCATCTGGTCCTGTGGTGATCGCCTTGTGGCAGTCGTCACCAAGGTTGATGCTTCCTATTTCTTTTTCTATTTTTCCTTAACTCGTGGGGATGCCTTCCTTTCTTCCGTCGTCACAGTCGTATCGTACACAGCATGACACACATACACACACATAACACGACCAAAGTTCCAACCCAACGCAAATTCTTCTCTGCCCCCCCCCTCCCGCAGTTCAGGACCAGAATTCTCCTCTTTCTCCCCTCTCCTTGTCTCAGCATCTGACAACCCCTGTGCGTATTTCTAACTCCACGTCGTGGATAATCTTCTGGATGGGGGTGAGGTTCCCCTCTCCTCCCCCTGGAATCTTCCACATTGCGCATACTCCTAGGTCTCAGGGTCTTACAAACGTGGGATGTAGAAAACAGGTTTGCATCCGCGTTTAGAAAATAGTGCCCCCTTCCCACGAGTGGCTCCACCCAGAGAAGCGGGATTGGTGGAAATGAGCAGTTTAATTTCCCCGCCCTGTCACACGTTATGAAAGGAGGGGGAGGGTGACGGCGACGTCGCTGGTTGACGTGCACTGCAACGTCGCTCTCTTCTCAGTGCGTACTGGGCGTCGGATTCTTACAAATAGGATTGCTTTTATTCTGCTCACTTAATCTTCGTACATATATCATTCAGTCAGAAGCCGTTGCTGTATTGTAATCGAAGATGGAGCTGATTATGTCAACGGTGCCAGACCACGTGGGTGATGTTAGTACGCAATGCGCAGTCTCAATTCCTGTGGTCACGGGTTTTAGTCCCGTTCATGACATGTGCGACCTTATTTACCTGATGTGCTTCAACTTCATTGTCGTGGTTATTACCACCATCNCTCAGTTGAAAATACGATCAGCTTTTCCTAAACCTCGTCCAAGTTAGCCTAATAAAGCGAAATTTCAGACGCTTGGGCTTAGACAGAAAAACTGTCATGAGTGTCTTAATTCTGAGAAGTTTTATTTAGGCAATTCATTGCATAGCATGCTTATATCACTGCAAATTAATTAAATTAAACAACGTTTCGGAGACTAGATCTGTCTCCATCCTCAGGTGGATGGGGCAGAATAGACCTACTCATTTGGGCTCGTTAGAAAGTGATTGTCCAGTGAATGAGACTAGCTCTTTCTAACGGGCCCAACTGAGTAGGTCTGTCCTGCCCCATCCACCTGAGGACGGAGACACATCCAGTCTCCGAAACGTGGTTTTTCCTCTTATACAATATACACCAGACGATGGATAGAGTCGAAAATAAGCCTAATAGTTCTGTACTGCATATACCATCTTCAGAATCCTTTCAAGTCTTTCACACATAAAGTCTTCTCTTCATAGCCGGACTTTCAACTGAGCACTATTGTAACTAACTCTTTTCTTCACAGACTCCGATACAGAATTGAACGAACCTCTAACCTTGTCTCTTGCTTACATCTCAGCACGGACCATGTCGAAAACACAGTTCCTTTGTTGCATGCGTATCAGTTGCCCCGCGAACATGTTTAACGAACCTTTGCTCAGAAACGGCCCTGGTATATCCGCATAGCAACGGCTCTACACGCTACAATACTCATTGACTCTCCCGAGAGAATTGACTCACGAGGTGGCAATTTTGGCCTGTACTCAGGAGAAGAAACTACGTCGAGAGACAGACTATCCTGACTGAAGCTTTTCATGGCTTACCTCAGTCCTTCCAGGGAAATTCAGGATAAAAATCCTGCCTTTAAATGGGTCACGACCGCTTCCTTCTTCATGTTTTCAATTTGTCATTCAATAATCGTCCTACCATTCGGAGCGATGTAGGCTCAGCTACTGACAACATCGCGAAATAAATCATAAATAAGCATAAACATATAATTCGTTCATTTTCTAAATGGTTCTGACGATGGTGTATGATACTCTGGAATATTGGGGTTCTGGGCTTTGTCCATCTCCCGTTATTCTAAAGAACCTTAGAGAACTCAGCGTTTAGGAAACTACTTCCGTCCTCAGGTGAAGGGGAGGGAGACGCTGTTGGTTCCGTCAGAAAGAGCTAACCTCAGTCATTGTTCGAGTGAAATATAAGAGGTTAGGTTGCCCAGTTCGTTTCTGTATGCAACGAATGTCTGATATTACAGTGAGTACAAGAATAAGTGTACTTCTGTCTGTCATATTGTGAAGGATGCTTAGAGCTTCGTAGCTTTGTTCGCTCTACTTGCTGGCCTTCCCCTCAGTTCGTATAAGCTTAGAGTTGTATTTATACTATCCTCTTGAAAAACAGCTGGGACGTGAGCCATATAAGCCAATAATGCATGACTTCAACAGGCTAGGTGTAACTTATAGTATTGAATTGCACTGCAGAGGGGAGTGCAGCTTATCAGCTGTAGGGGCTCCTGAATGTAGCCAGCAACTGAGTAGGACTCTTACTGAGAGGAGCATCGCTGCAGCACTAAAGCGGAGAAGGAAACATGAAGTTGTCCCTGTGTTTTATCAGTTAAGCACTATGCCATGAATTCAGAGGGGGGAGTGGAGGTACATCTCTACCATTCTGGACGACGGCACTAAGTAGAGGTGAGTGGTTAGCTTCAAGCCCCGGCCTCTTTTTTCTGATACAGGTATCTACGAAACGATTTTACAATATGGCCTATATTTGCAGAATTTACTTTCTCCGGATTTTAGAAACTTTAGCCTTATAGGCCTATTGTAGTGCCAAGCAGAGGCGAATCGAGAGCTTACAAGACTCGAGGCCAGTGATCAGTGTGGAGCCCAAGGGCTCTAAAAATTTGGTGTGGGGGAAGCTGAGTGTTAGATGCTGTATTATTTGTTGGAATCAATGAAGATATTGAAAACAATTTTTTCTTTTGTCTACCTGGAAGTCTGAAGGGTACGTGTACCGTCTCATACTATACATGTTGCTTGCCCACTTCGCGAGGGTCCCTAGGCTGTGGCCTACTTTACCCATGCTTTATTCTGCCTCTGATAGTATACCTATTACTTTTCTTTTATTGCTAGTGGGGTGGGACTAAGTCCCTTGTACTTCGGCCACTTCTGGCCTATTGTACCAGCCCCAGATGATAGGTGAGGGTGATTGTGGAGCAATTGGTGGAATCAAGGTTAGCAGGGGAAACCGAAGTACTCGGAGAAAACCTGCCCCAGCGCCACTTTGTCCACCACAAATCCCACTTGACCAGCCCCGGGATCGAACCCATAATATACGTACCATAGATATACTTTACTCCACGCTCTAAGAAATCTGATTCCAGAGATATCCAACAACAAAGAAAGTGGTGGATATGAACATTCGTTGGGTAGTTGAGAGGAATTTTCTTCATTGCATATCAACTTAAAATCTCCACGGTCTTGAAAATATAAGTACCACAGACTTTAAAAAACTGAATGCAATTTAATATTGTTACGATTTAAGGTGTGACTACAGACGCGGCACGGACCGCATAGAAAAAACAGTTCTATTGTTGACGTCACCGCTTTCATAACACGGTTCGACAAGCGGAAATGTGTTTACTCAGCTGTCGCTTATAAACAGATCGCATAACCCCGTTATTCTACTGTTGCTTGGCGCAGACCGCATAGAAAACACTTTCCCCTGTATTGTTGCATATTTGGAAAGGTTTACTGATTCGTTGCCTGGCAATGTGTTGCTCAATTCTGTTACAATATTGATAAGCAAGCTTATATTGAAACAGTGGCGGGAGAAAAAAGTCTGAATTATGGAGGTACACTTCAAAAAATTCTCCAACCACGAGGAAATTTCTTCAGACTTTTCATTTATTACATTATTTGAAAATAATGTTCTTAACACAGTTTAAGAAGACATGCTTTGCTGTAAATGAAACAGATGCTATGTAACGTAGACCCACAATAAATATGTTTGAACTTTAAAACATTTTTGCACTGTTTAGAAAGCATTCAGTGCTGATGCGACAGAAAAACGTGGACTTTGTCTCACCTTCGAACAGGAATATGCAGCTGCTTTGGTGTTGGCGCCAAGTGCGTTCCCGCCCACTAGCATCGATTCCTGGGTGACCTCTTCAACTGTAGAACACACAGTAGATGGGTTGACATGTCGATAGGCCTTCCCCAGAAGTTTGACGTGCTAGAATTCCTCAGCAGACATGTAGTAGCATCAGACACAAGAGTCTGAATATTTTGAATGTTAGAAAAAAATTCGTGTGTTCGAATGTATCAGAATAAAAATATTCTTCACTGAAAACAATGTTGTTATCTAGAAAGTGACGCGGTGTAGTTTGGTAGCATAACAAGCCGAGGAACGAAGAAGCAAAGTGGAAGCAGACCTGATCATTGCCTGGCTTACTCTCCCACCCTGAAGATGGAGGCAGTGCTTTTCTCTGAAACGTCAGTAAAGTACGAGAACACACGGCGTCATATCATTCATAGTCATCGCTTTGAGAGCGATTCCCACACGTTTTTTACTATCCCACAAAAATAAATAATTAATGGTAGTGCAAAATATTTCATTGAATGATAAAAACGATGAATATTAACTTTGGGAATATGGCGCCATATTCCGATAGAAGCTCGCAGATGTATCGGAGGAACATCTTGCGGCAATCTTCAACGTCAGGGAGTGGACCAAGACAGAAGTCAGTAAGAATCAAGCGGCAAGAACAGCATTATGGAGACAGTATATTCCTCCGAAACGTCGGTGAACTTGTAACGGACTATATAGCGACATATGCTACACGAGAGTACGCTTCATACTAAATTAAAAAAAATTCGCTTAGTGGGCGGTGGAGTCCAACTGGGTCCACTCGGCACAGCGGCCACTGATTGGCCTATTGTAGCCTGCCCCGGGTGATTATGATGATGAGGAATTTGGTGGAATGAAGATTGGCAGGGGAAACCGAAGTACTCGGAGAAAACCCGCCCAGCGCCACTTTGTCCACCACAAATCCCACTTGACCAGACCCGGGATCGAACCTGGGCCGCCACGGTGGTAAGCCAGCGACTAACCCCTTGAGCTATGGCGCGGCCACGCTTCATACTAACTCTAGGTCCAATTTATAAGTAATATTTCCCGAATTAGCGAAGGGTGAGCTCTCACCCTTGAAGATGACATAATCAGCCACTAAATGTTATTTTCAGAAAATCTCCATAATTTTGCACCAAGAAAATAAAGCAAATAAATAAAAGAAAATAAAGAAACGAATTGCAGAATTAGGAATTTTATTAATGAAATTATTTATACCCTGAAGATGGAGGCAGCTGATTCCTCACAGACTTCTATAACCACATATGAAATTATACGGCGTCATATTCTGAAGACCAGAAGCTTGCTAGTGATAGCTTTCTTAATTAGAAGGATAAATTTGCTCCTGTGCTTAACTAATTAAGCACTGTGCCAAGAAGACGCGTGGGGGAGTGTATGTACATCTCCACCATTCTTGACCTCGGCGCTAGATAGAGATGAGTGGTCATCAAGCGTCTGTCGGTTTGTCCCAGGTGAAAGAGCCTTCAGTTGTCATTGGTCGGGACCCCGAGTCGGTCTGGACGCTGTTGAGTCAAGAAATATCTTCTGCCTCTGCCGAAAATCGATCCCTGGCAGTCCAGCAAGTAGCTTGTTGCTGCTTTGACTGAGCTATCCCGGCTCCGCAAGTTTTGTCAGTTCATATTTTAAATTTAGAATCTGGCACCAGCAGAACAGAACACAAACGAAAATTATGTTTTGATTTCCAGTTCAATTTTCTTCTGATAATGATTATTCATGAACTTTTACGAAGCTTAAAATTTCTACAATTAAAGAATTGGTGTGGCCAAAAAATAGTTGAACAGCCATTCTTGGTGAGACCTGCATGAGGCGTCCATCACTTTCCAACTGTTACCTGCCGATTCTCAGCCGTGATTGTAGACTCTCTGGTCCCAGGGCTGTTCTAGCACAACGTTACCACAAAATTCCTGCCTTAAATTCCCAATACATAGTTCGTCTACACATTTTGTTATTGTAGTTATGTGTGTGACGGTTATATTTGTGTATAGAGTGGTTAATTTTCCCGCAAAACTGCACTCATTGTGAGCACAGGCATTCCTCCGTTTTGTCTATAGGGCACACCAAAATTATTGTCACACTTCCCCACTCCAAGCTTAAAATGAGGCCTATAAGCTTATTCTAATTGGAAAATTTGGAACAGAATAATAAGCAACTGTTAGTAACTGCAACCCTTGTTATTCATTATATGGAATCTTACTTTCTCATGGAGGTTGCTATGAAGAATATTCCCTTCTGAGGTGTTAAAACGTGTAGTAGTCTTGCCTCCAACTTCAGGGTAGAAGAGTAATCCCGTTCTTAAATTTCTGCTCTAAAGACTGGGACAGCGTTTTCGTCCGAAACGTCGCTGAGAATCTACCAGCATACATGGCTCCACATCCCAGATGATAGTGGGTACTTTTCGTTTCTCATGCCCACATTTCCATTTCCTGACTATTGAGAAAGTTTCTGCGGGTAAAATTTCCCTTAGCAGAGCATGGAAATTCCACAATAGGCCTCGATTAAAATATGTATTTCGTTTTTAAGACACCTTCAAAATTAAAACGAGAAACGAACCGGAAGCCATATAACGAAAAAAACTCAGTGTTCACTGTATATATCCGTGAGACATGAAGTGCGTAACATGGTGAATATTGAAATTGCGATATTTCTGGTTCTGACACCGTGTAGCCTTGTAGATTTGTACGAACTTTCCGCATGAACATGTAGCTTCCATGACTTGTCCTGAAAATGGAGGTAGCAGGTGGGTCCGAAACGTGGTATTTGTGTACTAAATTAAGCGGTGTAATGTATCCTGTACCACCGCGAGGATCTCAGACCTCTCAAGGCTACGTTTTTCGAAATTGCCTTTTTATTCTGAAGTTGGGATGAGACTGAGTCCCTTGATAACTGGACTGGAAATCGTCCATTGTACTAGCCCCTGATAACAGACGAGTGAAATTGAGCATCTTATGGAATGATAGTTGGAAGACGATATCTCAGTATTTTGAGAAAATCTGCTCCTATGCCGCTTTGTCCACCACAAATCCCACATGAACTGACATGGGACAGAAATCGGGCCACGACGGTGGGAAGCCGGCCGCAGTAAGCCTGATTTTGCAGTTCATGGATTTGTTGAGTAGCCTACCGATATATGTTCCAATTGTTATGATATTTTGCGTTTCACTTATGCGAAGTTAAACCTTAATAAATAAACAAATAAATTGGAAGGATTGAAATACTTTTGAAAACAGAGTGGGACTAGTGAAAGCGGTTTCTGTCAGCGAAATTTACGATAATTTTTTTCGAGAACCTTTGTAACGATCGTCATAGGATAAGTATTAAACTTTCACTTTATGTTATTGCGTTATCTCTACTTGTTCCTGAGTTGTCATGTTTTATATTGTCATTGCCACGTTCAGCCCACTCCCGATTAACCTGGGGCGAATTATCCGGTTTAGAATTATCTTGGGGCTTCCTTTATAGAAGTCAGTTACGTGTCTACTGTCGAAAGAAAAAAAATTCATTTGAAAATGCTTTTTAAAAATGAAAAAGGACAAAAGGAAGGGATTTTTATTTCGAGTTTGAATATGTACTTGGACAATGGAGAGAAGGCTATTTTAAAACAAGTCTATATACAGGGTATCCCAGGATGAAAGGTCAATAATCTTGGAGGTCACAGTATCGGTCATTCTAAGCACAAATTTATATAGACAGTATATACCGAGCGGTTTCCGAGATGGGGTTATTTCACTGTATATTTTCAAAGCTGTTGATAAGAAAAAGATATTACGTACTGTTTTTAATACCCGTATTTATTGTTTAAATGACAACGCTATTACAGTTTATCTACTACAATGCATTTTCGAAAATTCCACCATCAACATCAACGCACTTTGCAACTCGTGTGAGGACAGCATAAAACGTACAACATATCAGCATATTCGGCATTTGTGAAGATGTGAGGCATTTTCACAACACTCCTACAATATCACTATCAGAGTCACAACGGCCGACTGACGCTTCACACTGTTTCACATTCAGGAATGAAGGAAAATATTTGTCGCCAAATCCAAATTGATGTAATTTGAACTAGCTGTATCTAGGAAACTGTTCGGAATAGGATACACACAGACACACACACACACACACACATATATATATATATTGTCGCGTGTCGGGCGTATATCGCGACAAATAACTTCACGCTGTATTTGATGTAGCGAATTTTATTTCACATTCGCTCTTACAATCACCCAAATTACAATCTGACGATTACTGCTATCTGCAGTATCACAAATAGTACACTCCCAATGCCACAATACAACTGACTGGTTGCTGGCTAACTCGACGATAGGTCCAGGACTCGCTGACTGACTCAGTACAACTCTGCGGTAGCCACACTAGAACTGACTGTGAATAGCCTTCGCTGCTCCGTATGTAGCCTCGATCGGACAGTACGGGAAAACGGCCACGTAATAGGCACCCTTTTTGCCTGGCGCTGTGTTGCTATGTAATGCTAGCGGAAGTAACCGCTGTTACTATCGTAACGTCGCCGCTGTTGACTCGCGTTGCCTAGCGACCGCGATATCCCTCGGTGACGTCACCGCGGAGGGGAGTGGCGGGGCGGGAACTCGCCTGTTACCGTAAGAACGCGAGCGTTACGTTACCGCCACGTACCGCTGGGGAGGTGGGGGTCAACATGTCACAATATATATATAGTTCACTCGTATATATTCTTTTGCTTAGAATGACCGATATTTCGGCCTCCCAGAATATTTACTTTTCCTCCTGGGGCATTCTGTATAATACAGAAATGTAAACGCAACATTTTCCTTACGTTCTGGTTAGAACAGTTACTAGCCAATATTTTCATATATATATATATGCGGGTATGTACGACATATTTCGGCCATGTGGGGCTATCATCAATTTCGGATTTTCTTTTTCAATATGTGTAAATCGGGCAGGCAGGAGCTTCATAGGTTAGTAACACATTTCCTTTACATATTTTCCGGGTTTACCATTGTCAGGGGAAGTTCATTTCCCTTCACTCACACATACTTGAGAAGCTGACAATTATGCAGTAATTTCTCATATAAATAATTTACTAAGCAGTGTAGTTGGCATGTGGTAGCGCAGTTGGTTGAGGCGCTATGCTACAAGCCGGAGGTTCATTGGGGTTTTCAATTGACCTAATACTTCAAGCAGCACTATATCCTTAGGGTCGACTCAGCCTCTATCGGAAATGAATACGACGAGTCTTCGTGGAGGTAAAGGGCGGCCGGCGCATAAGGTTAACAACATTACAGCCAGCTGTGGGCCGATTATCTAGATGATGTGGGAGCCTCGAACTCTCAGATTGCCCTCCACGGCCTGTTACAGGTATAGCTTTACTTTTACGAGACAACATAGAAGTTCACCAGAAGAGCAAAGCATTCTTATGAATTTCGAGTATGTCTACGTCTTTCATGGTTAGCCATCAAGTTAGTCTTATAAAATGTTCTTCAACTGACGTAGGGAAGCATAAGAAAGACTCGTTATTATTAGAACTGGCCGTTTAATTTGTATTAGCAAACACAGCTCTGGTCTTTTGTGTTGTGGTTATGTGGTGGGCGCTTCTTGCAGTCAACGCACAAACTATTTAAGTACTGACATCTGTTGCCGCAGAGTAGAATATGTGGCAGATAAATTTTAGCGGAACTGTACTCTTCTTTAAATCATACCGCTTTTCTAGCTTCCATAATTTCAGTAGTTATTTTGTATGTCACATTTTTTTTTTCATTTTTCATATTTGGATTAATTTCTTATATATTTTTTCCTTGGCACTACAGTCCCAGTGGGCCTAGGCCTACCTCCACGAACTCCGTTCACTTCGGTTTTTCTAGCTCTTACACATTCGGTAGGACTCCTTGGGCGAGTGATCAGCTCGTCGCAAGGCCTCTACCTGTACACAAACACAGAACAACGCACACAAACATCCATGTCCTGAGTGGGATTCGAACCCACGATCCCGGCTTCCGAGCGAGCGAAGACAGTTCCTATATTTTAATGACCTATAATTTATGGTTTTGTAAGTGACTGCAATCAATTAAAAATAACTTAAATTAAATGCGAAGTCAGTTGAGACTTCCTACCTTCTTCAGTTTCCATGTACTGCGTATTGTTCTTAACGAAAAATATCTAATCGAATATATCGATTCAAGACCTGAGATATTCTTGTCTGATCGGTGTTAGAAAGAAATATGTCGACATCAAATTTTCTTCCATTAGATCCGAGGTCGAGTATTTCATAATCACCTTATTGCTATCAGTTTTGCTTCAGAATACTGACACGGTGTCACTAGGCCAGTCCCATCCGGCACTGTGCATTGCATATACTCGTGCAGGGTGTCTCGCGACTTTAGGGCATAACTGCAGGAGGTGATTTCCTAGGTCTTTGTGATCAAGAAAGTTCATATAAACATGTGTCCGATTTTTGACGGTTACGGAGTTATGACCGTTTTAAACTCAGAATAGAAGGTAACGATTACTGACAATAAACGGAACAAAATAATAAACCAGCATAATACATGATACATTTAAAGTATGAATGTAAAGTTAACTTCGTGAAATTACCTTTAATTTGAATTGATTGGTGCTTAAAGCTGATTTCCGAAAATGCCACCGCCGGCCGCAACACAGGCTGCCACTCGGTTGTGAACCGCGCGGGTAGCACGTAGAAGCTTCAGCTGGCTGTTTCTTATGTGGTCAGCGGCGTCCAGAATGCGACCGATCAAAGCATCTCTCGTTGCCACCTTCACATTGTAAACCAGTTCTTTCATCCATCCCCACACACTATAATCCAGTGGGCTTAAGTCTGGAGACCTGGCTGGCAATTCTTCGCGTACGTGGACTGCACTGTACCATACGAACAATGCCTTCTTCATTGATGCCTTCATTAACACCACGCTCGGCTGCAATACGAACGCCGGGAAGTCTACCAGTATCTCGCAATGCCTGGTAAACTCCAGTAAACATTCTCCGGTTCGGTATTCTACGATTCGGACACCGTTGCTGATATTCAGCTACGGCAAGAACAGAGTTACGGTCACAAAACCCGTACACATAAATCATATCTGCATACTCCTCAAATGAAAATGTAAATGACATCGTGAACGTAACAGACGCACCGAGATGAGAACTGTTCTGAACACCAGTAGCCGCCACACTAGCCGTGGCTGGACATACCAACCCACCACGCCTTACGTACCTCTCAAGTGTCGAGATAACGAGAACTCTCTGTCTGTAGCTGGCTAAAAATAGCCACCCACCAGATGATAGACGCGGTTCACACGAGGGCGTGTACGGGAATGAAAAAACGGTCATAACTCCGTAACCGTCCAAAATCGGACCCATGTTTATATGAACTATTTTGATCACAAAGACCTAGGAAATAACCTCCTGCAGTTATGCCCTAAAGTCGTGAAATACCCTGCATATGGCCAGTCTTTGCATTAAGGGAGGAACAGAGACTGAGCGTGTTTGAGAACAAGGTGGTGAGGAGAATATTTGGATCGAAGAGAGATTAAGTTACGGAAGGCTGGAGAAAACTATAATGAGGAGCTTCATAACTTGTACGCTTCGTCAAGTATAATTAGAATGATCAACTCAAGGAGGACGAGGTGGGCAGGGCATGTAGCACGAATGGGGGAAGAGGAATGCATATAGGATATTGGTCGGAAAGCCAAACGAATAGATATCACTAGTAAGACAAAGACGTATGTGGGTGGATATTACTAAAATGGATCCTGGAGAGATAGGATGAGACTGGATAGACCTGGCTCAGGATAGGGATCAGTGGAGGGCTCTTGTGAACACGGAAATGAACTCTCGGGGTCCATAAAATGCAGGAAAGTTCTTGAGTAGCTGCACAATTGGCGGCTTCAGAAGAAGGATTTAGCTCCATGAATTATGATGATGAAATTGCTCTTCCTTCATAATATCTGGCGTCTGGTTAATTTTTAATGTTGGATGTCATATTAATGCAGCTACCTGGGCACAACTAAAGAGGAAGTATCTAAATTTAAAACCACATTCATGAATTTTCCAAACATGGATTAAAGAAGCCAGAACAAATCAGATCGTAATTGAAGTCGGATTCAGTTGTGTCATCTTATTATACCGCATATGCACAACACAAATATCGGGACTCTATAATCACTGAAAACGATAAATGTCATTAAATAACCAAAATATTGATGATTAATCAGCGCTGGGCTGATTTCCATCGATGTGACATTTTGGTAGTAATATTACAAGCTTAATATTCGTAATGAGATAAAGTATCTTATGTCCCATTATCCCATCGCCTCACATTTCGATGAAGTATGGTAATATTTTGTCGTGCCCTCATTAAAAATAAAAACTTACTGGTGATCAGTGTAGCTCTGAGAGAAATGTAGCTTACCATAAGCTCAATTTAGGTTTAGCAGGGTCCATATCATACTCTGGAGACTTCTAAAATGAGAGTAGCAAATTCTACTGCCCTACACGTGTTAAAACGTCAGTTCCGATTCACCTTGTATTATTATAGTTGCTGTGCATTTGAACTGTTAATCTGACAAGTGTTTGTGGTTATTGGGTGTAGGAAGCGAATGCCTCTGTATGATGCAAACGTATCTGCGAGTGTTACGGGCTAACGCATGGTTTTAATGTTAAGTCAATATTATCTTGGTGAAGCTGGAGGCACGATACAAAGGAATGTGAGACGCAAGTGAGCACTGCAGATTTATGTCTCTGACGGAAATCTTGAATATTTTGTATTGCACATTTGAGAAGGTTTGATGCTTCTGACAAATTCTGCTGTCTAGTCCGTGAGCTGATGATCTAATACGTCTCAGAAAAGAGCGTTCATGATCTTTTAACCTATGTGTTTTAGACAGGGGTCGGTCACAGTAGCCGAGCGGTCTAAGGCATGCACTGTCTTCGCTCGCTCGGAAGCCTGGATCGTGGGTTCGAATCCCACATAAAGCATGGATTATTGGTATGTGTATGCGTTTCTTCTGTGTTTGTAATGTCCTGTGTTTTTTTAATGCTAGTTGGTCGGGATTAAGTCCCTCGTACTGCCGCCACTTCTGGCCTATTGTACCAGCCCCAGATGATAGGTGAGGGTGATGCTGGAGCAATTGGTGGAATGAAAATTGGCAGGGGAAACCGAAGTACTAGGAGAAAACCTGACCCAGGGACACTTTGTCCACCACAAATCCCACTTGACCAGACCCGGGATCGAACCCGGACCGCCGTCCTTTGTTTAGGTAGAGACCTTGCGACGAACTGATCAGCCGTTCAAGGAGTCCTGCCGTAAAATGATGAAAATGAAAAATAGCCTCGAAACCGTAAGTTATAAGAGGAACGGATTAAGTAAGTAAGTTCTGGGAAGGAACCCCTTTCAGAACATTGTTTCTCATTTACTCAATATTTACATGCCTCAGTCTCATGTCTGACTTACGGAAGGGACGAACGCAAAACTAATTATGACACATTTGAACACTGTTCTCAGGTTAGGCGTATTTAACAACTTTTATTAACTACTGACGTTATGCAGATAAAGAATAATAGGAAAAATAGAGAGTATTGTCACGTGTAAGGGGTTACGCGTGACGAAAATAGCTGGTTCTAGATCGGATGATTGGATTTAATAGCACGTCAGTTACAAGCTCTATTTTTTCCCCCTTTGGTGCTACAGCCCCAATTTTGGCCTTGGGCTACCTCCATGAAACTCTTCGTTTTACTTCGGTTTACTAGATCTTAGACATTCGATAGGACTCCTTGGGAGGGTGATCAGCTCGTCACAAGGCCTCTACCTGTGCACAAACACAGGAAAACGCACACACACACACACACACACACACACACACACACACACAAACACTAAACATTCATGCCCTAAGTGGGATTCGAAACCATGATCCCGGCTTCCGAGCGTGCGAAGACAGTGCTCGGCTACCGTGACCGGCTTACCGTCTCTCTTAATTACAGTTAGTAGAGCGCTAACGCTGATTTCAACACTTTCCAGTTCACCGTTGCACACGCACTAGGATTCTCTCTTTCCGCTGATCGTCTCCTGGCAATGGATATCAACACAGATAGTTTCACTTCAAATCGCCATGAAGTCTTTCTTGTCGTCAATCACTTTGTGCTCCTCTGTTCTAATCTGTATTCAAGTAATCTTCGCAATTCACTAAGGACATGCTCCATTTTCGTCCTTGTACTCTCAAGTGCTCATTTCCATGACGGCTTCGTGTCCTTGACTCGCGATTCCTCAGCACGGCCGATAGCAAATGACCTTTGTTGTCCTCTATAAAACTTCAGCTCGGACCACGCATAGAAAACACCTTCTGTTGTTGTAGACGTCTTTATATTTCTGTTGCCTAACATTTGGCATGGCGCGGATCAAATTGAAAATATTTCTTCTCTTTTCAGAATTGTTGCTTAACCTAGCAACGGGCTGTTTACCAAGAATATGTCTTCGCGGAACTTATTAATCGAGCTGTTGCCTAGCAATAGGAAAGCTCTTGTTCGTTGCTATTCCGACTTTTTAGGCAGTGTTTACCTAGTCGTTGCTTAGAAATGGTCCATATGTCACTCTATGATTTTAAATTACCTTAGGTCCTGTCTGAGAATAGCAGGCCGGGAGGTAGGCCTAGTGAATGGAAACAAGAGTTCCGAAGTTGTCCTTAGACAAACTTTAAAAGAAGTTGTTGGTATGATGATCCTTCCCCTCCAGACTTGAACATGAGATCTCTTGATTAAGCAGACAAATTGGTAACCAGGGATATTGGATTCTTCGGGATGGAAATGGAATTTATTACGAGACTCAAGCTCATAGTTTAAAATATTTTAGGGCAGAGTATTCAGTCTAAACGTACGTTGTGTTATTTTCTTTATTGTGGGTTATAAATACGATGCGTGCTTGTGCGCGTGTGTATGTGATCACGCAGATGGGATTTAGTTATATCAAAAATATTCAAACAGCTGAGTCGATTTAATACTGACGGGAAGAATATGTGTATATACCCGTATTTTAACTCTAGGTAGACACAATGTTATAACGTCATTATATCAAATTCTACCATAAACGCAGAATATCTAAAACTCTCATTGCCACAACTACGTATGTAAAATTAGAAAATTGGTAGGTTTCATGAGCCTATGTCTTAAGGTCCGCGTATCTCATAATATTGATGATGATGATAATGATGGCTGTGATAAGAATAAATGAATGAATGAATGTATAAGGGGTGGGCCTTCTTGGTCCTTTCACCGCGACCACAGTGATCTTTTGTGCCTCGTTAAGAATACTTACTTACTTACTCATGGAGCTGAGCCCTTCTTGAGGAGCCGCCAATTCTGCAGCTACTCAAGAATTTCCTACAATTTTATGGAATCCGAAGGTTCATTACGGTGTTCACAAGAGCCCTCCACTGGTCCCTATCCTGAGCAAGATCTATCCAATCCATACCATCCCATCCTATCTCTCTATGATCCATTCTAATATTGTCCACCCACCTACGCCTTGGTCGTCCCTGTGGTCTCTTTCCTTCCGGCCTTCCCACCAATATCCTATACGCATTCCTCGTCTCCCCCATTAGTGCTACATGACCTGCGCACCTCATCCTCCTTGACTTGATCATTCTAATTATACTTGGAGAAGAGTACAAGTTATGAAGCTCCTCATTATGCAGTTTTCTCCAATTTCCTGTCACTTCATCTCTCTTCGGTCCAAATAGTTTCCTTAACACCCTGTTCTCAAACATGCTCAGTCTATTTCCCTCCCTTAATGTCAGAAAAGAAGAATACTACTTGTTATAAAATTTAAATATTTTCTAATGGTATTCAGACTACGATTAGGATTTATTAATACTGTCACGTGATTTAGTGTGATAATAAACGGACTTTGGATTGATGATCGGATTTGTTGGACTCCTTGGTACAGCTCGCACCTACACTTCCCAATTCACCATTACACACACACTAGTATTCCCAGTCTGTTACAGTCTCCACTCGCTGTTGCTTTGTAGCGGCTTACAGCGGCGGACGTTCCCCTTCTACTGGGTTCCCGAACGTTCTCCGACCTCAACTACTTGATTCTAGCAGCAACAGCTTACAACGACTGTGCTCCAGTAGTCCCTTAGCTCACTAACTCACCAACAAACTACATATCACTGACCGACCTATCTCATTAACTTGTTCTGTTTATAACATCTCGGCACGGGCATCACAGAAGACACCATTTCATTATTACTGTGCAATTGTTGAAGTGGAAATATGCTTGTTTGAGGAGTCGTTACTTAGCAACGGCTGTCGTATAGGCGTTTTTTTCGCTGTCGTTTAATAGCAACTGGTCTACCTGCCACAGTATTGAAGAGAGGAGAAGAAACTGAAGGACGGCAGAACCCTTTCCCCCTTAAATACAATAGCTTTTGAATTGAAGTTGAGGAAAGGTTTGAAGTCTGGATCTCCTAAATTAATTCTTCTGAGTTCATTAGAGGAGTTAAAAGTTTGGTACAGCCGAAGGGGAGAAGTTGAGAAGATACAAGCTAGGATTAAAAATACGCATGTGACGTTGAACGATCGACTTGATAAAACTACGGCCAATTTTTAATTGGAATTTTTAATTCCTTTTATTGGCGTTTTCTTCTTTTTAAGAATTAATTTTATACTAATTTGAAATGTTGATATCTCTTTCAACTTACACTTTAATTATTCGATGGCTGGAAATTAAAAGAAATATTCAAGGAATGACATCTGATTGACAGGAGGGAATTCAGAAAGAGGGAAGTTTTTGTCCAGGCCAACAAAGCCCCCCCCCCCGCAAGCCCGTCAGATTGCAGTAAGAAAGAGAAATGCACCACTAGTGCTGCTCTAACTGCAGGAACCACCGCGCCATGACACTGATGACTTCTGAGTTTTATTGAAATATTAAAATCCCTATGTATTCCTGTAATATCAAAAGGCAAAAAGTCGAAATAGAAAGACGAAGTACTATTGTCGGGGACATTTCTTTGGTCATTCAAAATCATGAACCCCCACACCAACCACTCCATTGTAGGGTGAGCAAGTAGGTAAGCCATGCCATAGCTTTGCCGGTTAGTCGCCGGCTTTCCAAAGCGGCGGCTCCGAGTTACCCCCCATGCCGGGTCATGTGTAATTTGTGGTGGACGAAGTGGCACTAGGATAGGCTTTCTCCAAGTATTTCGGTTTCTTCTACAGAATCTTATTCTATTGATTGCTCCGTACTCACAATCATCCAGATCTGGTGGCCGGCGTACCAACCGGTTGTATTGTCTCTACTGGGGTGGACTGGATTGAGCTGCCTTAGGATACAGACCAGTGGAGGGTTCTTTTGTACACGATAGTGAACATTTGGGTTGTATAAAATATTGTGAATTTGTCGAGTAGCTGAGCGATTGACGGCTTCTCAAGAAGGACTCAGCTCCATGGGGTTAGGGAGGGTAGACCTACAGGTCAGTAGTAGCAGATGATGGAATGACTTTGACCAAATAAGGGAAATGTCCATGATTGAAGGTGCTACCGGAAAGTAACAAGATGATATATATATATATATATATGTGGCTCTGAAGTTAACGAATTGTGATGGGCAGGCATTGTAGCATGTTAGTCGAATAGGGGTATATAGGTTCAAGTTTTGCTACTTTTGAGTCACATCTCGTTTGGAATTATGCTGGATAGGAATCAGTTGTGTTCAAACTTGCGAAACAAATACAAATTAATTTAATATTAGGCCTATGTTACACGTGGCTTTAAAATATTTCTTTTTTTTATGTTGTGAGTTTTGTCATTTTGGACTATTTGCTATACAGCCATAAAGTTACAGCTGCAATCCTAATACTCGTAATTATCAGCAGTTGGATCCTGCATGAGGGAAAGACAAAACAGATAATTCAGTTGAACTGCCATAATTTTACTAGAAATTCTCATGAGGTGTGGAGAGGACTAGCTTCACGTTGACGTCATTCAGCTAATTCATAACAAACCGAATATTATGTTGGATAAATGAAAACCGCATAAAATTCATGTGTTTTTATTTATAATGGCATACGAAGCAGAGGACAATAAATTTCTTTTGATGATAATATCGGGAAATGCCTGAAATTAACTATTTCATCAGTTTGTAACATAATAATCGGTTCGGTTTACACTTTGCTAGAATTAATGTAGGAATGATGTATCGCATACTCATATAGACAGTTTTATATTAGAGATCCAGAAATAAATAAAATACTCATTAGAATTATTTTTTTTAATTTTCCGCACGGGTGATATACTCATGAAATTAAATGAAGTTGTAATGTAATTTTTATAGTAATACAAATTATTTGCTCATTTTGGTGTTGTTAGAATCCTATTAACTGAAGTATCTAACACATCTGTACATGATGTATGTTTCATGGTTTCATTTTAATATTGTAGGCCATAATTAATAAAATATATTCCCTAAAATTGGAGTGTGTGTTACACCTCAGGGGGGGAGGGGGTGAGAAATAATAATTACTTNGTATACTTCCTGTTGTTCAAATTAATATAAATACAGGGTGTTTCACGACTTTAGGGCATAACTGCAGGAGGTGATTTCCTAGGTCTTTGTGATCAAGAAAGTTCATATAAACATGTGTCCGATTTTGGACGGTTACGGAGTTATGACCGTTTTCAACTCAGAAGAGAAGGTAATGATTACTGACACTAAACGGAACAAAATAATAAACCAGCATAATAAATGATACATTTAAAGTATGAATGTAAAGTTGACTTCGTGAATTTACCTTTAATTTGAATTGATTGGTGCTTAAAGCTGATTTTCGAAAATGCCACCGCCGGCCGCAACACAGGGAACCGCTCGGTTGTGAACCGCGTGGGCAGCACGTAGCAGCTTCAGCTGGCTGTTTCTTATGTGGTCAGCGGCGTCCAGAATGCGACCGAGCAAAGCAGCTCGCGTTGCCACCTTCACATTGTAAACCAGTTCTTTCATCCATCCCCACACACAATAATCCAGTGGGCTTAAGTCTGGAGACCTGGCTGGCAATTCTTCGCGTACGTGGACTGCACTGTACCATACGAACAATGCCTTCTTCATTGACGCCTTCATTAACACCACGCTCGGCTGCAATACGAACGCCGGGAAGTCTACCGGTATCTCGCAATGCCTGGTAAACTCCAGTAAACACTCTCCGGTTCGGTATTCTACGATTCGGACACCGTTGCTGATATTCAGCTACGGCAAGAACTGAGTTACCGTCACAAAACCCGTACACATAAATCATATCTGCATACTCCTCAAATGAAAATGTAAATGGCATCGTGAACGTAACAGACGCACCGAGATGAGAACTGTTCCGAACACCAGTAGCCGCCACACTAGCCGTGGCCTTACATACCAACCCACCACGCCTTAGGTACCTCTCAAGTGTCGAGATAACGAGAACGCTCTGTCTGTAGCTGGCTAAAAATAGCGACCCGCCAGATGATAGACGAGGTTCACACGAGGGCGTGTACGGGAGTGAGAAAAGGGTCATAACTCCGTAACCGTCCAAAATCGGACACATGTTTATATGAACTTTTTGATCACAAAGACCTAGGAAATCACCTCCTGCAGTTATGCCCTAAAGTCTTGAAACACCCTGTATTTACGCTGCTGTAATATACATACTAGGTTTTTGTCGCATTTTTCCTTTAGTTTTATTAATAGCATTTAATGATAATGAGAAGAATGATAATTAACATTAGATTTAAGGTTTAAATATGCAGTTAATGTGAAAGGATGCTTTCAAAAAGTGGCAAGTATTTTGTTTTTGTTTCCGATGGTGCACTTTATCATCTGTTGTTTCGGTCCGTATCCAAAAATATGCGGTCGATAAAGAGCTTAACTCCCTAAAATATTGAGCATAAAGAGAGTTTATGAAACAGTTTATAGATAATCTATAAATGGGTTGTTTGTGAAAGTGGTGTGGTTGACTATAGGGTTGTAAAAACCTTCTTTTATAAAAGGCAGAGTGGTTGGGGGTACATAACGATCTATAATGTTACATATCATATTTAAACTATGTAGGATGAGAGTGTATCCCCCCAATAGAGGCCTAGTTGAAAACCCTTTTGCTTTAATTTAAAGTCGTATAAATTTAAAGAACAGAAAATGAATGTTTAACGATAGAAAAATGGAATTATTAAATACAGTTTCGGCCTTCAATAGATGGTGCAGTTGAAGCAAAAATAATGAGGCCTGGCGCGATGTTGGGAGGGCTTGTGAAGGCAGACGTTGCATAGAGGCAAACACGTCACCAGTATTGTTGTTGATTAGACTCGCTGGGACGCTTCTGCACAAGCCCCTCGTCAATGCGATGCTTTAGATGCAAGGAACTGCAGCAGCTGCTGTGTGAAGCCCTTGCCGGAATACACGTCCGGCGAAGCGCATTAAAGAAATTGAGGTCACGAAGAGCTCTATCTTCTGGGATATAATGCCGTGTATTTCGTTGAGTGTCAACCGACGTTTAGGAGGAAGATGTCGCCTCTATCTTCAGAGTCGAAAACAAAATGGCAAACAACAAATCTGCGTGAAGCAAGTAGCAAACAGATATCTGCTTCAAGAAAGCAGTTTTCTGGGATTTGGTACCGTGTATATGTGGTGTTAACCGACGTTTCGGAGGAACGTCGGTTAACACCGCATATACACGGTGCCAAATCCCAGAAGACTGCTTTCTTCATAGTCACCGCCGTGAAAACCTCAAATCTTAGATTTCTTCTTCTTTGGTTTCCTGCTTGGGTTATTCTTCGATGCTGAAGGTGGAGGTGATATGTTCCTCTGAAACGTCGGTTGACTTTGCACGGACTACACGGTGTTATATCTCAGAAGGTAGGCCTCTAACTAACCTCCACTGTGAGAACCTCAAGTCTTACAAAGTGAGGTACTATTTGTAGAGATGAGTAACTGAGAAGCAGTTCTTGATGTAGAGGTGTCAAGCAGAGGGCAAAGCCCTCGATTTTAAGGCTGAAGCGCGGAATTTCCGCAGGGTACAGCTAGATTCGGCGTTCCAAGCGCTGATTTTGGAACTACAATGATGGGACATGTTTTGTGTGGGTTTTTGTATTTCTCGTTATTCTTTCCCTTGTCATTTTGTCATCATCCGTTAGCTTAGAGTAAATGAACTGCATATGTAAGATAGCAGAGTAACTAAGGCCCAGAATCCTTCGTGAAAAGCTAATAGTCATTCAGTTGGTCAAGAAGTATTCTGCCAACAGGTAAACGGACCTTGCCCTCAACCAGATAAATCCTGTCGACATATTCATATTTTTTTATGAAGATCCGGTTTAGTAAACCGAGATTAACGACCGTGCGGATTCGTTGCGCTCACCACGCAACACCCTCTATCCGCTAAATTTGGTAATAACTTCGCCGACAAGCGACGGTCGCTCGGTCGGTATAGTTCGCTTGCGGACTACAGGCCACGGAGTTTTTTTCATTTCATGAAGATAAATTTTAATATCTTCTTTTAATCTACATTTTGGTCTACCAAGCGACCACTTTCCTTCAGATTTTCATACTAAAATTTTGTACGGACTTCTTATCTCTCACACGTTTGCTACGCTCTCCGACTGTCTTATCATCACTGGTATATTAAAGTATTATCAGTGTAAATATAATTAGGTCTAGGGCCTGGGATACCTCAGTCAGTATAGCGACGGACTAGTGGGTGGACGAGCCGGGGTTTCGTGGTTCTATTCCTGTCAGGAATAAGTGATTTTTTTCGTCTTCGCAGAGCGCAAACCAGCTCTGGGGCTCACCCAGTCCCCTTTCCGATGGATACTGGGAGCTCTTTCCCCGGACGCTAAAGCGGCCGTGGCGTGAAGCTGACCAGTCAACTATATCGAATACAGAATTGAAGAATACATGGATCTGTACCTCTGCCCCATTATGCGTCATCTTGATGTGGTGCTTAATTAATTGACACAGAGGCAATTATACGTATTTTACCTTATAATTAGATTTATTTTCGGGCTTGTGTTAGAAATGACTGCCAATTACAATGGTCCCGCTGTCTAAGACATGAACGGTTTTCGCTCGCTCGAACACTAGGGTCGTGGGTTCGAATCCCACTCAACGTATGAATGTCTATGTGCGATTATTCTGTGTTTGTATTGTTCTGCGTGCAGATAGCGGCCTTGCGACAGGATGATTCCCCGTCAGAGGAGTCCGAAAGCGTGTGTATAGGATTAAGAAACAGAAATAGCTGCCAATGACTAACAAAGGGCTGTAGAATCATAGGTAAATAGAAAGATTAGAAATTACTGTGGCGAGCTGATACGTACTCCGTGATATAAGTATATAAATAGATTTCGTAAAACCGAAAATAATTGCAAAGAATATGATAGCACTGAGGTTCTAATATCGGTGGTTGTGAAGAATTCTTTCTACTGTGATATAACTACATGTAATACTTTGAAAGTTAACAGACGATGAGGAGGAACATTTATTCATCTTTAAGGCTGATGAGTAAGGCAAGGAAACTGCCTGCTTCCTGCTGATTCCTTTTTGGTTTCAACCCTGAAGATGGCGGCGACATGTTCCTGTGAAACGCTGGCTGACTTTAAACGAATGTGTATCCCTGAATATAGATAGGACTTTCGTGCCCCATATGTTCAGCTGACTGGAACTCTAATGTGGTCTATAGAGTTCAACATTGCTTCAGATTTCTGCTGTGACGAACGAGTGAAAAGCGAAAAATTGGTCACCGCCTTCACGGCAAGCAGTGGAACAGATTTCGGGAGCGAGATGCGTGGGGAAGTGGCTGACGGGTCTGTACAGCAGCAGGTGATCATGCGCAAGCCACGTGTTGGCAATTGTGAGGGTCACGTGCCTCCAACAATAGGATGAGAAGCTGGAGAGAAAGAGAGGCGAATAATAGGATCAGCTATGCCGAAACAATGAGGGAGCCTTCCGGCAGGAATTCATACTTCACCTGCTTTCAATAGAACGAGAGGCAGGCTGTCTTCTGAGCGAAATAGATCAGTGGATTCTGCGTTGCCAGGACAACCGTGTCACATGTTAGTTGTCCTTGTTTTGTTTTTATCTGTTTGCCAGGGCATATGAATGTGATTTCTAGATTTGTCTTTTTAAATAGAACAGTTATATTAGAATTATCTGATTTCAATCTCACAGTCCCCCAAATCGAAACATATATAATTAATTTACAGTACTGTATAAAACCGGTAAAATTGTCCTTGTGCTTAATTAATTGAAGACACATGAAGGATTGGAGGTACAACTCCACCATTCTTGATCTCGGTGTTGGCTGGATGTGAGTGGTCAGCTTCAGGCCCCTGCCGCTTTTTTTTTATCAGTAATCTGTCAGACGACAGGTCCACAGCCTCTTCCAAAACAGTTCCTCCACTTAATGCGATCTTCTGTTTTTGGAAGGAGACTATCCAGGAAAAGTGATAATGTGGTAGTTTTTCCATTTGCTTTCCACATCGCAGTACAACAACCGTTCAAACCACTCTGGTCATGCCTGTTGCTATACGAACTTGAACCATCTCGAGCATCATTTGCTCTGTGCTTCAAGTCGCTGCTGATGACGCTGCTTCCGGCATCAGTTTTTGGTTTTTGATGTCTCTCTTTGTCTGATGCCTACCCTTTGACCTGTCCAGCAAGGGAGGCCCTACCAGTAGCTACGCTACCGCTGGTATAGCTCTCAGGGTCCTTGGCATACTCAAACCCCCTCACCACGATAAGGTGAGACACCAACGAGGGGGCCTGCCGCTTTACCCACGGGAAAATTATCACCGGTACCCTTTGAACAGGAGTCTGAATGTCTCTAGAGCCGGTCTAGACACTATGGAAAAGAGGAAAGTCTTGCCCTTCCGGGAATCGAACCTCGCCCGTCTAGTCCGTAGCCTATTGCTATACCGACTAAGCTACCCTGGATCCTGTTGCAGTACTGTATACAACAAAATATTATGTCTAGTGTTACTGGAATAAAATGTTAAATGTCTTATAAATAAATCAGTTACAAATCTACTCGTAGTTATTCTCACTGCTTGTACCATGTTAATGACGCCATGAACTTCGCACAGTCTTCTCCTTAAAGCGAGGTGTTCCTTTAGTAACATTCGCTCATTCATTTCCTTCTCTAATGCAACCTGAAGTTGTTCACAATCTCTCTTTTATTTAAAATGACATTAAAATCACATTATTTAACAGCTTAGCGACTGTTAGCTTTTCATGAAGTTAGTTATTTAACTTTAATAATATTCTCAATTAAATGATGGTTTTCAGTTGCGTTAAAATTGAACCCGAGTCTACGATGTCGTATAGCGCTAAATTATTAATGCGGCATCTCAATTTTCCGCAAAGCCGTGAAGAAATAATATTGAGGGAAGCCAATCTGAAAGTTCCAGCCAGCTTTACATCTGATGCAACGTTTTTATTTAACCCTTCCGGGGTGCGATGTGTGCAGTATCAACCAAACGGTACGGTCGAGGTGATATAAAAATGTGATTACCAAAATCACTCGAGTTACTTCTCCATAAGTCTACATAAATCAACTAACATAATTTGGTTCAGGTTGCCCCATGTTTTTATGCTCGTTTCTTGCTTGGTTTATTCATTGACCCTTAAGGTGAAAGCGTCAGGTTCATCCGAAAGGCCAGTTGATTTTCAGAGGACAACATGGCGCTTTATAAAATAAAACAGAACTCTTCAACATAATTTGTGTCACTGCGGCGACAGAAAAGATTTTAGCACGTAGATTCACAGTAAATTTTACTGAAGCCACATTTAAGATGTGTCCGAATCATCGTACTAATGTCATATGAGAGCTGTTTCTCCTTGTGAAGCCAGTATAGACCACCCGCTTAGCTGTACTGTAGGAGAAGTTGCCGCTAGCACACGGCGAATCAATTTGTACCATCATGAGTTGTTCACTTCATTCTGTGAAATATAAAAATTTATTCTATCGATAAGAAGACCCATCACCTTCATTCAGCAAGAACGATAGATTCATCGCCAGGAATAGAACGCCAGCAGCTTTGGTAGAGGCACAGTGAAATATACGTGTATACAAGTGCATTCATGTACAAAACACCTAAGTAAATAAATAAATAAATAAATAAATAAATAAATAAATGTAAGATTTGAGGCTTTCACGGCGGTGACTATGAAGAAAGCAGTCTTCTGGGATTTGCCACCGTGTATATGTGGTGTTAACCGACGTTTCGGAGGAACGTATCGCCTCCATCTTCAGGGTAGAAGGAAAAAATATAAGAAATCCGCAAGCGAAGAGACCGTGAGAACCGATAAGAGCAGAACATATACACGGTGCCAAATCCCAGAAGACTGCTCTCATCAAATAAATAAATATGTGTATAAATTACATATGTATACAATATATCTGCATATATCCAGTCTCAACATATTATTCAATGGCAAGTTTTTGAAAAATAAGATAATATTAAAATTCAGTGTACAACCTGCAGAAAGCCTATATATTCCATCTACGCATGTAATAAACACAGCTACTCTATAGGTGGCCAAGACTATTATGTTTTTAAATTTTCGGTTCTTAAAATAAGGATTATATTTGATAATACAAATAATAGTGTGGCTCTATTTTATAGCAATATACGAGTAACTAATTGATTCCGTGTTGTGAGACTTGTGTTGAGTTCGACAGACCACTTGAAAGTAAGAAATCCAGTAACCGAAACTGATGCTGGACTCAAACGGCGATTATGAATCTAACATTCTTATGTCTCTAATTCCCATATTCAAATTTCAGTGAAAAGGTTTTCAGTTTTATTACGTGTTATTTTAAACCTCGCAAACCTGGATCCATGAACACGTACTTTGTAGACGAGCTACTGCTCTAGATACGTACATCCTCTTCGTGTAAATTATGAACCAGAATCTACACGTAAAATGACCTAAGGAAGTGCGCATGCGTGTACAGGGTGGATGTGATATTCGCTTCTATAATTGGTCGAAATAATTGCTGAGACAGATTTCCTTAAATGCGTGTTGCAGTAATACGTTTAGGGTGTATCTGTTCTTTGAATGCGTGCGTGAGTTACAAGTATAAATATACGTACATATCTCAAGCTACCGTTCACAGTAGCCGCGCGGTCTAAGGCATGAACCGTCTTCGTCAACTCGAACACTGGGATCGTAGGTTCGAATCCCACTCGAGGCATGGATATTTGTGTGCGTTTATTCTGTGTTTGTGTTCTATATGTAGGTAGCGGCCTTGAGACGGGCAGATCCCCCGTCCAAGAAGTCCTGTCGACTGTGTATAAATTAAGAAACTGAAAAATTGGCTGAATGCAAAGGGCTACAGAGTCATCGAGACAGAGAGAGAGACATATCTTAAGCTGGATCTGTAGATGATATATGAGTTGCTTCACGTACATAATCCCTGTTTTACATTTTCATACTTTTCGCTTCCAGACGAATAGTGGTCAACAAGTCTGAAGATAATCAGAAAGAACCTGGATTGAAAGAAAGTTAAATTATCCAAAATTATGTGGGATTTGAGGCTCTCAGAGCGGTGGTTAAGAAGAGTACTATTTTCTCGACATTATTTCGTGTAGTCCTGTTCTTATGCTGGTATACTGCACATGTCATTTTTCGACCCAGAAGCTGGAGGCGATATATTCTTCCAAAACGTCGGTTGATTTTCAACGGACTACATCTCGTTATATCCTAGAAGCTTGTAGTCTTCAAATTCAGAAGTATCATTTTATTCATAGTCTTGTGTGGGCGCAAAACTTGGTCTCTTACCGTAGCGTAAGAATGTAGATTGAAGTTGTTTCTAAACAGGGCGCTGAGAAGAATGCCTTGTCCTAAGGACACAAATTATAGCAACAGGAAGTTCGAGACTGTTGCTTAATGAGGAACTTCATCATTTACACCCTTCGCAAAATATTAATGGAATGATCAAGTTAAGGAAGATAATATAAACAGAGAAATTTTAATCAGAAATCATGAAGTCGTTATCTGGGATATACACGACGAAAAGATAATATTATAATATCTCTCAAGTAGGATATAAGGATCGGTCAGGAGCAAGATCGGTATCAATGACCGGATATCGTGTATGCGACAGTTATCTTCAGTTCCATAAAATATCATTAATTTGTTGTCTAGTCTGACAACTGTCAGGGGACTCTGCTCCATGGAATTAGTTTTGAAGTCAGAATTTTTATATATAAAAATTTATGACGACTGATTAGGCTTAGTTTGCCCGTAGAATGAAGGGTTGTGCTGTTTTCCTATGAGGTTAATTCCACATAAAACGTAAGGAGAATTGATTAGGGAGATTGGAGATGGAAATGGTAGCGAATAATTATCTATCTGAAACATCAACGGGAGTGTAACAAGATTGTGAAATTAAATGCTAGGTCATGGGGACCAGACTCCTCATACTAAAGAGGGGGGTCTCTGCCCATGCAAGCTTTGACGTACTCTCAAAGTTGTTCCATGCGGACAAGAACACGTGCTGTTTGCAGGACTTGATTCTAGAATTTTTATGAAGATAGGCTGTCATGATTAAAATAAATTACTGAAGAGCAGAAATGCAGGAAATGTAGAAGAACGCTTCTGGTTGGTGAAAACCGATTTTTGAATCGTACGAAAGTACTTTGCTTTGAAATGTGAGTAAATGCTTGCAACACCCTGTATTCTGGCAGATAACAAAGTACCCTTCAGTGATTTTGAGGGATGTGCCTTCCTATCAAGAATCTTCTTGTCTGAAGTACCTAGAGAAGGCACGGCGAATGAATTTATAATCATATTCAAGTAGCATGCGATCTATTTGTGCTTCCTTCCAGTTTGGAAATTAACAGACGCTACACTAGCGCTCGGGTCGGAGGCAGCGCCAACTGTGTATTAAATTAGCTTTCTATGGGCTTGCCACCTCTTCGGTACAGGAGACTAAAAATTGTGTGGAAGGTGTAAAATTTGTTTAAAAACAAAAATCAAATGTAAGATTTGAGGTCCTCACAATGGTGGTTATGAAGATTATTGCTTTTGTGGATATAACGCCGCATAGTCCTTTGAAAGTCATCTGACGTTTCGGATAAACATATCGCCTCCATCTTCAGAACCGAAGAATAAGCAGAGGAAGAAACAAGTGTGAAGGTAGATTGCAAGCTGAGCTGAAAAACAAGAATTCCCGCAATTTTGTATTACCATATGATATTGTCCCCTGGTTGTACAGGCCAAAATAAATTTCACGTTTGTGTTGATATGTAATGTAAAATTCGGGAACAATAGACCTCTGTTGGCTATCTGCTTCACGCTGGTTTCTTGCTTGGCTTATTCTACCCTGAGGATGGAAGCGAAATATTCATCCGAAACATCGTTTGACTTCCAACGGACTACACGGCGTTATATTCTACAAGACTGAACTCTTAATAACCACCGGTGTGAGAACCTCAAATCCTGCAGAGCTGTACTATATTATTACACGATTCGTTTCTGCTGTTTTCCTAAGAATACGGGTTAATTTCATTCAGTTGAAAGGTTTTTGATAAAAATTAAAATAACATTTCTGTTTGAGAACTCGTATGATAAGATATGTTTAGAGTTCACTAACTTACACACAATAGAACAAGTATACAAATAACACGAATGTTTTTCCTCATAAAGAACACCTGCATCAGTAGGGCGAGGAAGTACAAAGGTTGCTGAGTGCCAGCTCCCCTTTCTGCTAGAGTTTCAATATTATGCTACATGTCAGTCAAAGTATTAAATATACACTAGGAGGGGTGATGTCAGGAAGTCGGTGGCTGGTTTCCATTCATTCACTTGCTTACTCGTCACACTTACTCCCTCATGTTACACCCCCTTCCCAACCCCTGGTCAGTCAGCACGGGCTAAATCTCTCTGCACATGGGCCTATAATCCCTGGCATACGTTTCCTAGCTGCGACAATATTGTTTCCTCGGGATATTTGGAACGCAGAAAGGGGAGTGGCCCTCCCATAGCGGTACGGTTACTACAGAGATACACTGGGGGGGGGGGGTCCTCCTGACATCAGGGGGTCCTTGCTGGATTAGTGATGTGATTCAGAGCAACTCTCATAAATGCGATGCAGAAGGAAAGGCTGACTTTACGTGGCAGAAGCACAAGATAGATGTGCCTTCTCTTGATGCTTTAAATTTGTGGGCCTCATCACAATTTAGGATAAACAAGTAGGACTCTGGGGTTATCGCATACGCTACAATAGTCCTGAACGATGCAGTTTTATTGTATCAGGCCTTGCACGTATTTGAAAAGCGTAGTAAATTTTTAGTTGAAAAACTTGAAGAGACATTTGGGATATCGAAGACGTAGACGGGAAGATAATATTAAAGTAGAATTTTAAACAAGAATTTTTGGGAAAAACTAATGGCCTACTTACATTTGTACGACACGGACCGCTTGGGAAACGAAAGAGTTATGGAGGACACACAGACACACAACACACCTACGATGTGGGGAAGCACACCGACACACAGACAGCAAAGCGATCTCATAATATGCAACATTAAAGGGAGACACAAACACATAGACAACAAAGTGATCTCATAATATGCAAAATTAAAGGGAGACACAAACACACAGACAACAAAGTGATCTCATAATATATCAATTAAAGGGACACACAAACACATAGACAACAAAGTGATCTCATAATATGCTAAATTAAAGGGAAACACAAACACACAAACAGCAAGGTGATCTCATAAGCCTCTTAACAACAATTAGAGGAAATATACAGACAGATGGAGAGATACAGTCGGATGCATGGGCAAGAACATGATCTGATAAGCCTCCTTTTATCTTTAAGAAAAAAGAAGGTAGGCTGAAAATGTAGGCTATGAGGTTGCGTACTGGATGTGTAAGACAGCCGAGGCATTGAAGTGATAACCAACCACTCACCTCCATTAGTTTAAGAATACGTTGAGCTACACCTGCATCCCAATATGTCTTCATCGTGTATTACTTAATTAAACACCGTAATAAACTTGATCAGTATCGGCATGTTATTATCTACACTTTGCGTTAAAAGTAAATGTAGCATCACCAGTTTTTTTTCAGCAATAAAATTAGGTGAAAAGCTGGCGGCCTGCAGGACATGACATGAACATTTCATTAAGATCTCCAGTTGTTATTTGAAACGTTTCAGATACATCGAATATTTAATAAAGTAAGTTCCCAGCATGTGCACTGCAGTGTGATATCTGTATTTTAACTAGCTTCGTAGCAATAGATTTAATGTGTAGTGAATGAGTATGATTTTCAAAGAATTTCGACTCAGGTATGACATGTAAATGAGATGTAAGGATCTGAAGACAGTGAGTATTAAGTTTACTCTTTTATGGAATGTGACTCCGTCTAATTTGTTAGAGTACCAACATGTTGGAAGAAACTACCGGTTCCGTCTCCAGGACAGTAGGTTCCTATGTGAAGCTGGTGCCCACCAATCAGATTTCTGGACGTTACATCTCGAAAGATCTTTGTAATAAGTACGAATTATTCCCCTTTATTGTGTTTTCCATGTAACATTTTGCAGCGCAATGAGGGGAAAATTTCTTTCTTTCTTTCTTTCTTTCTTTCTTTCTTCAACTTCTGCGTGTCTAACAACATAATTGCTAAATAAGATTGTAAAGTTCGTGACAATGGTATAGTAATAAAATGACCGACTTTTGGACCTTGTCTGACCTTCCTATTTGTATGGAAAACGACGTTTCGGATATCGAACTCTGCCTGCGTCCTCATGTAACAAGTCCGAAGGTAGGAACTACCTCTTTCGACTGGGTTCAGCTGAGTAGACTTTAACCTGAGGACGAAGAGAGAGTCTATTCTCCGAAACGTCGTTACTAATAAAAATAGAACGATGGGTAATATACAAAGAGTCAGTCATTGTACCACAGATACAATTCCTTAACCTGTTCTTGTTTGAGAGGGAAATTCCTTGAAATAGTTTTAAAAAGTTTCGTTCGAAACTGAATTAATTTATATTCATTCCTTTGTTCAAAATTTAGTTACCGCATTTGAATGTACATGTATTAGGATAATAATGAAAAAAACGCCATATACGAGTATCTAGTTCCTTTGGGGGTAATACGGAATTTTAACACATTAATTTTAAAGATGTAGGATTTGAGGCTGTCACAGCGGTGGTTATGAAGAGTTCTGTCTCCTGGGATATAACACCTCGTAGTCCGTTGAAAGTCAACCGATGTTTCGGTGGAACATGTCGCCTCCAGCTTCAGGTTCGACGAATAAGTCAAGCAAGAAAGCAGCGTGAAAGTCTCGCTGCGTGCTTTCGTGCTGGATTCTCGTTTGTCTTTTCTTCGATCCTGATGATGGAGCGTAAATATTCTTCCGAAACTTCAGTTAACTTTCAGCGGACTTTACTACGTTATACCCCAGAAGATAAAACTCTTCAATATGAAAATTTTTAATGTCGATGTATTTAGACTTACGGCGGGTTAAACAGGAAGTGTGTGAGGTAGAGGCCTTAGTCCAGACATGTACTCACTTTCTTTTAGGTTTCGTTAGTTGTGGTGTTATATTTCGCTTGCTTCAGTTATTTTACAACGCTTTATCAGCTTTACGTATTAAGTAAATCTTCAGTTGGATAAGAAATGGTACAATGGAGAGAATAGCGAATGTGTAAGAACGCGTTAGGAAGAACCTGTAATCATTTGGGGTTTGGACCTAGGGGCTGGGAAAATGCAACTGGTATTCGCAGTTGCTTCGTTGTACGATTATTTGCTTCGCTTGTGTTGTTTTATAAAATAAATAAATTCCTATGGAATGTCCCAAAGTAAAGTGGTTCTTTATCATAAAATTTTTTATGGAGTATCTCTATAACATTATTAACAAAATATTATTCTCCGCAACAGAAAGTTATTTATGGAGAGGAAATTGATTTCCCCCTGCATTTGCAATCAATTAACCCATCATGATTGATCTGATAGATTAATTGCTTGTTAATTTTACCCATCGTTGCACTGTCACGTTTGAATGGGTACATGTATATGCACAACTCGATGTGGTGGTGTGGGTGGGCCTCCCTTGTTACCACGTCGTCAGCACAAATTGTAATTGCTGTAACTCTGTTTTGATGCTTTGTTGAACAAGTAGTATGACCCTATAGTTTTATAGCTCTGTAGAAGGAAGATAGAATTCAATCTGTAACACCTCATTAAGCTCAAAACCCATTTCGGTTTCCTTATAATTTGCGGTCTGACACATGACCCATGACAGGGCTATGAGTTTGATTATACAGCACTGCTTTGCCACCAATTTCCTCTTAGTGAGCTGAGTTTTATATTGTATAACTTATGTGCCTGCAGATTGGTTTGTGTTCTGAATCTCTGATGTATAGAATCATAGTTGCTGTGAAGTATTCTAAGGTGAAACATTCGTATTCTTAAAAGAAACAAGAAGTTCTGGAAATAATTAATCTCCTACTTTCCTCTGATATGGAACGGACAGCATAGAAAACGACGCGTCCGACAGTACTTCTTTGCCGCGGGAACGTGCTTACCGAACCATCATCTTGCGACGATACGAGGATATGCAGCAGATCCACAGACTCTCCTTTGATACGATGCGGATCGCACAGAAAACGACGCGTCCAACAGTTCTTCTTTATCTCGTATATTCGTAGACGCGGGAACATGTGTACCCAGTCGTTGCCTAAAAACGATATGAGGAATACAAATACACACACAGGGACTGATGGGAGGGATTAATAAAATACGCCGTTCAGATGGCCTCAGATGCAGTGATATAGGTACCAAGTTGCATAAACACTGGTTCAGGCATTCAAAAGCTGATGGGTGGGATACACAGACACACACAGACAGGAAGGCGGTTAGAAGCCACTTAGTTCAGCTTGGGAGCTGCAGCTCAAAGTTCCAGCCAGCTAGGGCATGAGCAGTTGGACACGGAAGTCGATGATGCTACATTGTTGAAAGCCGCTACCAAGTAACGTTACTGAAGACACTAGTATGTGTGTGACAGAAATTTGTGAAGTGCAGTCACGACCTGTAAAACTGTTCAATAAATACAGTTATTATTCTAAAATCCTTCTATAATCACTTAAGAAGTGGCAATATTTTAAATTGTATTTCAATATTCGGGAGCTACGATAACACATTCTGTAGAGCGACTGGGTTGCGGACTGGACGTACGAGAAATTCGGATCCCATTCGCGACAGGAGACAATAGATTGTTCTCTTCGTAGTGACTAGCTGGAGCCCAGCCAACCTCTGATCCGATGAGTACCGGAGACTCTTATCCTGAGGTAGCGCGATCGAGTCATGAAACTGACAACTCACTTCCATTTAGCGGTGATATTCAGTAAGCTTGAATCTGTATCTCCATTCCTTTCACGTCTTCACGGTGTGGTGCTTAATTAAGCTCAGGACAACTTTACCTTTGCTTTTATCCCATTGAGCCCCCTGGGAAATGAACCGGGGAGTGAAGCTAACCACTCACCTACATATATGCCGAGATCAAGAATGATGGAGCGATATCACCACTCCCCCATACGTCTTCATCTTGTGGATAGTGTGGTGCATAATTGAGTTCAGGGACAATTTTACCTTTGTTACTTTCCCAATATTCCTACTATTCCTTCATGTAAGAGCAGCATGTCGGGGATGGCAGGAAGCGGAATTGAACTACAACATTCATTCATACTCCTGTTGCTCCCTTTAGAGCACAGGGCAACCGTGAAACTCTTCTTTCTACTTCAGTTCCTTGTTCTTCGACTGTCGGTAGGACTCCTTGGATGGGGGACCAGCACGTCACAAGGCCGCTACCGGACGCAGAAACAGAATAAATATAGACAAACATCAGTACATCAGTGGGATTCGAACCCACTATCCCAGTGTTCGAGGGGGCGAAGACATTTCATGCCTTAGAGAGCATGGTCACCGTGGTCGGCTGGCCTGAGTAACAACACGTATTTTGCTGCAGAATCATCCAGAGCAGAACGCCACGTGTACGTCACTAACTCTGCTGTTGTAATCAGAGGCGATATCGAAAGAAATATTTAAATGTGTTTTCTAGGACGTGGATCACGTAGGATCATACTTAATCTGGGTTGAAAAACTAGGACCAAGCTGAATAGAGAACTGTACAGATGAAATATGAATGTAAAACACGTCTTTCATTTTGGACGAGAAAAGTAACTTACAAATGAATTTCCCCATGTAAGTTATGTTTGTACCGGTCACGGTAGCCGAGCGGTCTAAGGCGTATACTGTCTTCACTCGCTTGGAAACCGGGATCGTTGGTTCGAATCCCACTCAAGTCATGGATGTTTAGTTTGTGTGCGCGCGTTTTTCTGAGTTTGTATACAGGTAGAGGCCTCGCGACGAGCTGATCACCCGCCCAAGGAGTCCTACCGAATGTGTAAGATCTAGAAAAACCGAAGTGAACGGAGAAGTTCATGGAGGTAGGCTTAGGCCCACTGGGGCTGTAGTGCCAAGGGGAAAACAAGGTAAAATGTGCCGGTCACGGTAGCCGAGCGGTCTAAGGCATGTATTCTCTTCGCTCGCTCGGAAGCCGGGATCATGGGTTCGAACCCCTACTCAGACCATGGATGTTCAGTGTTTTTGTGTGTGAGTGTGCGCATGCGTGTGTTCTTCTGTGTTTGCGTACAGATAGAGGCTTTGCGACGAGTTGATCACTCGCCCAAGAAGTCCTACCGTATGTCTAAGATGTAGTAAACAGAAGTGAAACGTAGAGCTTCATGGAGGTAGGCCTCGGCCCAAATTGAGGCTGTAGCACCAAACGAAGAAAGGTAAAATGTAAAAAAGTAAATGGTAAAGTTGTCCTTATGCTTAACTAATTAAGCACTACGCCATGAAGGAGTGGATGTATAGATCCACGATTTCTTGACCTCGGCACCAGTTGGAGATGAGAGATCAGCTTCATGCCCCTTCCGCTGTACCCCCAGGGGAAGTGCCCTCACTATCGATTCGATAGGAGACTGGGTGAGCCCCAGAGTCGGTTTGGACGACATGGAGAAAAGAAAATTCTAGACCGTACAGGGACTCGAACTCCGGCATCCCTGTCGTCTAGCTCGTAGCCAGTAGCTATACCGACTGCGCTATCCCAGCTCCCAAAGGTAAAATGTACCTGTTTTAAATGAAACGTCATTTTTCTAAAGTTGATTAAGTTTCGTAATTCTTAACAGAAGTACTTGTTTTCCGTTGTAGTTTTCACATCGAATTCAAGAGCAAGAAGTCATAAAATCAATAAATGATAACATTGCTTGACATGTTTCAGCCTTTGACCGCCTCTCTTGTCTAGTGGTCAGAGGTCTCGGGTTCGATTCCCGGCGCTACCAGTTTTTCTGAAAAGTAGTGGGTCTGGAACGGAGTCCACTCAGCCTCTTGATGATAACTGAGGAGCTATTTCAAGGAAATAGCCGTTCCGGTCTAGAAAACCGAGATTAAGAGCCGTGGGGATCTGTTGCGCTGATCACGCCACACTCTCTATCCGCTAAATTTGGCACTAACTTCGCCGACAAGCGGCGGTCCCTCGGTCGGTATAGTTCACATTCCACAGAGTTTGTTTTTTTTGTTTGGTTTTTGTTTCAGCCCTTGCGCCGTCTCCACGGGCGTCCGAACAGTTGTAAAATAAAAATTTACGACATTATCATTATTTTCAATAAATTATTTTTGAATTAATCCTAGTGATCTGTGTTTAAAATAATATCGAAATATGAGAGCGGAGAGTAACATTTTACTGGATGTCGACAATGCCCTCTTTTGTCCATTTATTGCCATTGTCTCGGACTGGGTTCCGGCCGTTTTTCTCCTTCCAAGTAAGTTGATCATATAACCAAGTTTATTCCTGAAACCATAAACTTCAACACTGAATTTGGAGGCAGCACGTTCGCCCGGTATCCGCCCACAGAACTACAAGGTGTCACAACCCAGAAGACCACAACGTCAGTAACCACCGCAAGGAAAACCTCAAACTTATATGTTTATATATAAGTTAATTATTAAACAACATAGCGTCGAATATATTTTGTGCTTGACAAGGAAGCAAAAATGAATTTAAACAGCTACTGTTTGAAGAACATTTAGATCTTATTTGAATTGATTTATGATTATTTCTACACATCAGACCACCAAAATCACTTTTCCTCAATATCTTACATTATTTTTTCACAGATTTTACACCTGTAAATACGCTTACCATCATTTTTAAAATTTATTCCTTATCTAAAAATAGAGAATGGAGATGTAACACTTCTTAAGTTACGTATTTGTTACAACGGTTCTAGAGGGTACGAAAATCCCCCCCCCCCCCCCGAAGACTTCCTTCCTTACGCTTCAGATCAATGCAAAGGCTCTCGCGGTAGCAACGAGAAGGAAAGTACTAGCACTGTGTGTGCGTGCATGTGTGTGTGTGTGTGGCTCCCTCCTCCTCAAGCACCAAGCTTGATTAATGACAGAACTTAATTAAAAGTAAAATTAGACTTACATTTCTCACACAGCCTTTCCAGCAAAGTTTTGCTTGCCTACTTGTGCTATGTTAGTGAACAGGCGTCACTCCCAGCTCTGCCTGCAGTCGTTTCTGCATCTCTCACCCCAAACTCATGGCACCTCTTACAGATTAAGGGTGGGCGCATTTGGTTGAGGGTAGGAAGTTGTAGGTCAGGGTTGACCAATTGGCTTTACTTTACGTCGGCTTTCAGCGTGTCGTTTCCATAAAGAACTGTGGATATATATGGATATATTGTAAACTGAAATAATATAAAATAGCAATATAAGTAATGCGACTTTGGAACTCATTCTTTAGCCATTATGAAGCTGTCATTTCGCTTACAGTTTACTAGCGTTATTTGTAATATTGCCTATCACAATGGCCGAACTGTCTTCGTTTGCTCGAAATCTGGGATCGCGGGTTCGAATCCCACTCAAGACATGGATGTCTGTGCGTTTATTCTGTTGTTTTGTGTGCCTTGCGACGGTGTCCTACCGACTGTGTTTATGATTAAGAAATTGAACAAGCAGCCAAGGTCCAACAAAAGGGCTGTAGAACTATTATTAATCACGACACACCCTTGGATTTGTCTTGGCATATCGCGTCCTCTTTTCGTAATATACACGTACATCGCATGTATATTAGGATGAGTATATTAGGAGATACAGGTAAATTCTGAAGAATATTGATTACCCTTTTCAGTGGAAACAGAGAATTAACAAACAGTTACCTAATGAAAGAAAGAAAGAGATAAACAAAAAAAAAGCGTTAGAAATAATAGTCATATATTTAGCTCTGAACAAAGGAATGTTAGAATAGACGGACGAACAGGTTGGAACTCCGGACACAAGGGAGCTTCAACGTGGTCTGAAGGAGAAGAGACGGAGGACGCGATGCGAGGGAGCAGTCCTGGTCTCTTGTGTCTTGAAATGTCCCGGCTACAGTAGGTGAGAGGCAAGGCATACATATATATATATATATATATATATTTGACAGGGATCATGCGGGATCTGATTTCGGATCACCGAGTGGTGTGGGCGAAAAAAAGGTGAAGTATTTTAGGAGAAGTCTGCGGTGGACATGTGTCCAGCAGAAAATCTATAGGAGAGAAACAGCGACAATGGACTTGGCTTCTTCTTAGCACTTTTTTCCGAGAACATGTCTAGCGACACTCACATGCTTGGTTTTAGCCCCCTGACGTTCAGGTTTGATATCGTTTGTCGGTAGCTCATGCATACTGGCTGAGAAAGCACTTTATTATTATTATTATTATTATGTAAATTACTTTGTTTGTGTTTTGCTTCTTTTACTTTATTCATGTTCATTTGTAATTGGCATTTGAACTCCTAAATCATCAGGCAAATAAATGAGAATCGAATTATTATTAAATCCTTTATGAAGAAAAAAGGCAATTTGGAGGAGCTAGATTTATATATGAGAGTAATATTAAAATACAAGCACAATAGACCACTGTAGGGCGCGGCGCAAGGGCCAAGAACGCCCACCCCTTATACATTCATTCATTCAATATTAAAATACGCCACAAATAGATAAGACAGGGGTGATTTGGACTAGATTCACTTTTCTCATTCTCAGGAGTACGATCCTGTGAGGAGCTGTAGTGAAAGTAGGAATGAATCTTCGGGTTCGTTAAGGGCAAGAAATGTCTTGACTGTCTGTACAACTGTAAGTTTATAAAGAATGTTCTAAACAAAAGACAGTTATTTATATGATTCACCTAGGTCATCGGTGTCATTTCGTAAATCAGACACAGTCGCACGCATTTCTCTGGCCATAAGTTGAACAGTTTCTCCATAACGATCATGGAAGTTTAATGTTGAAACAGTAATGAACGCATGTCAACATGTCACTGTGTTCAAATAATCTAACAGTTATTATTAATTTGTTAATAGCACTATTTTCCCATATCAAACTTACATTTGGTATGGCTTGTACATAGTTTAAACATTTTCCTATTTTTGTTCAAATTATTACGGATACTACGAGGCGGTCTATATATTGTGGCATATAGACCCGTTTTTAGGCAACGACTGCGAAAGGAACCATATAAGAGCCGTTGGTAGGCAGCGACCAAAGAGCAACACTAAAAGTACTGTTGGAAGCAGTGTTTTCTATGTGGTCCGCTTCGAGGCTATATGAATCGACCGACAGAGGTCAGTTCAGTTGAGTGGAGTAGAGTAAAGTGCGTTGGTTGGTGAACAGAGATCTGCTGCAGTTCAGTCGTTGTGAGCTGTTGCTGTTAGAAGCTGGTAGCTGAGGCACGGTGATAGTTAGGGAACCCAGAATATATTCTTCCGTTGGAAGTTGTTACCAGACAACGATTGGTGTAGACACTGCAGACTGAAAACACTTTGTGCGTGCTGTAATGGATTAGCGATAGAGCTATAGTTGCTTGTAGTTACGATCTGCAAGCGGTCAATAAATCTAATTACCAATCTAAACCACGTCTATAGTGATGATATCATGATCATCATCACCATCATCATCACTACCATTATCATCATTATATTTCCTGTTACTTCCTCTGGAACACACGTAATGATATCATGATCATCATCGTTATTATCACCACCATTATCATCATCATCATATTTCCTGTTACTTCCTCTGGAACACAGGGCACCCTTGAAACGTTTCGTTTCGTAATCCTATACAGTGTATAGTATAAACAGTCGGTAGGATCCCTTGGATGGATGATCAGCTCGTCGCAAGGCCGCTACATACATAGGACACTACAAACACAGAGTATATAAATATATTTTCTGCATTTTATAAATGCAGAAATCATTCATGCCTGGAGTGAGATTCAAACCAACGACCCCAGTGTTTGAGCGGCCGAAGACAGTTCATGCCTCAGACCACAAGGCCACTGTGTTCGGTACGGTCTATATATATATATATATATACACACACCCGGTCCCAACTGTACATAGTGATTTGTGCCCCCTTCTTCTGAAATAATTTGTTTCCAACTATCCATTCACTTATAATAGACGGATCTACTGGGCTTGCTGCATGTCCGTTCTTCTGTTCTTCACCATCAGTTGCTATCAGATTTCCATATTCTCATCTATCATCTCTCGTTCAGCAAGAAAATTATGCATCGTGCACACTTTTGTCCTCCAGAAAATATGCACAGTCCTAATAAAATTCCTTCTTTTTTTCGTTGGAATCAGTTTGAGACGCACGTACTTAAATGAAGTGTATTGCCTGTAATTCTGTAATTTTCTTATTTAAATTATTGCTCCATTAAAGCATTAATCTGAATATCTTGCTCCTGTGCTGGGATAAAGACTTCAGTACTTTCAATATGAAGAACAGAGAAAATTTAGACCATATTATCAATAAGCTAGACATTCATGTGAAGTTTCCAGTCGGAAGGCTTGCTGTCTCCAATTTATATTGCATCATTAATATGGGTTCGTCATCATAACTATCAACTAAAGATATATTGCAGCAAGGTTTTAACGAAAGTATTTACTGAGAGTTTTCATATCTCAGAATAAAAATTATTTCTATGGTAGATATATAGCTTATAAATAGACTTCTTAAACATAATTACAATCTTTCCTTGTATGGACGCTTCCCACAACATCTGGGCTCACTCTTCGCGTAACTTCCAGCCCCTCACTTCGTTATGTATAAGTTTCGGTAAAACAAAATAATTGGTTATTATAATAAAAAGTTTCTTGGGGTGGAGTGAGACTGAGTCCACTTAGTACGTTGGTCACTAATTGGCCTACTGTACCAGCCCCAGATAATGGATGATGATGAGTGTGGAGAATTTGCTGGAATGAAAATTGTCAGCGGAAACCGAAGTACTTGGAGGAAGACTACCCCAGTACCACTTTGTTCACCAGAAATCCCACATGACCTGACCTGAGCTCGAACCCGGGCCGCAGCTGTGAGAAGCCGGCGACTAACCGCCTGAGCTATGGCACGGTCATTAATAAACAGTGATTGTGGAAATCTCGTGACAATGATAACTCTTAAGGTAATTATGAATAATTAGGATTATTATTAATAATTTCCGACGTACGTTGGTAAACATGATTCATATCATTTTATGACGTATTTTGTAAAACATTTTCTTTCTGCATGAATGCTTTTGGAAGATTAACAAAGCAAGTTTAGAGAAGGTTTACTAGTCTATGCGTTTCGAAGGATAGTACAGATTGGCAAACCAAAGAATTATAGTTGATTTCTTTCGTTTACCAACGGACTTTCGCAATTATCAAAACCCACAGGTTTAGGGTAAGAGTTATTATTATCAAGATATTTATCACACCATTGTTTCTGGTAATTATATGTTACCTCCATGATTTATTTCAACCGTCTTCCAGTGCATACACTCATTTATCTCCTCCTCT
>NW_019723906.1:4323064-4362527 GCF_002891405.2 Cryptotermes secundus
TCTTGCTCCTGTGACTGCGTGTGTTATACTCACACGCAGTCACAGGAGCAAGAAACAACACAAAGCACAATAATACACGATAGTGAGAGAGTGCTCCAACAGAAGAGGATAGATGTGACTCGCGTAGTGAGATACGACGTAGGGAAGAAAAAAGAAATTCCTGAACAATTTTAATATTTTTAACATTTAACATTTATCAATATATATGATAAATATATATTTTAGTTATTTTAATATGAAGACAAGGCATGCAATGAACTAGTTTAGCGTAAATTGAATAAGCACCTGAAGATGGCACTTTTGTGCCGAAAACTGTAGTGCGAGTGAGAGGAGGAGATAGATGAGTGTATGCACTGGAAGACGGTTGAAATAAATCATGGACTTAAATCAGTGCAACGGGACGCTTAAATATAACATATGTTACCAGTTACTATTCATAAGTGCCAGTTTATTCACATTTACCGTAACATATATCCTCAGTACCTTCAACAGAAGCACAGACCTCTACGAGACAAGTGTTTACCCACGTAATATCCCATGAAATTTTAAAATTATAAATATTTTTAGTCACCAATGAATATGTCCACGTGTAGTCTCTTAGACTTCCGCCAATATTTTGGAGGAACTTAGTCCAAAATTTTCAGGGTCGAATAATAGCTCGGATTATCATTCAACCCTGAATATGGAGACAGAATTCTTTTAAAAAACGTCGATAAACTACCAGAACACACAGACTCACATCTTACAAACGAATACTGTACACCGTTCCCGCTGTGATGATCTTAAATCTCACAGAGAAATGTCCTTATTTACTAGATGTAAAAGACAGAAGTAAAGTTGTTCCGGTGCTAAATTAGTGGGGGAATGGAGGTAAAGCTCCACCATTCTTGACTTAGGCATTTCATGCTCCAGCCGCTTTTCCACCGAGGAATGGGCCCCTTGTTCCCATTGAATAAGAGGTTGGGTGGGTAGCGGAGCCTCTTTGGACTCTGTGGAGTGGAGAAAAATCTTGTACCTGCTGGGAACTGAAACTCGAGCGTCTAGTTCATAGCCCATTGCTATAGAGACCGAGTTATCCCGACTTCAGCCACTAGATGCGCAACAGAGGAAAAAAAAAGCTATACTAAAATAATATTGAACATTCTTCAGAAAAGTGTGAAACTTGTACATAATTTCTTACCAGAGATCGAGCGGTCCTTATAGTACGGCGTGGCCGTGCCTTCGTCTGTTTTCATGCTTGAAATAGCAAAACAATGGGAGTGCACTTCATGAGAACGGAGCGTCCATGGTCATCCCTGCTTCAATTGGCGGAGAACTCACAAGTCCCGAGTTCGTACGAAAGAGAATGAAACCGAAGGCTTCTAGAAGAGCGCGTGAGAGGTGGAATGGATAGGAGAGCGAGAGAGATAGAGAAAAGAGAGAAACGTTCATTAGGAAAGAACATTCTCAATGAGTAATTGCTCCCGCCACCAAACCCCTTCGTCTTTCCGGACTTTGAAAAGTTGTTTCCTCGTTCAAACGCCATCATTAGAAACATCACGACTCTGTACTGTATATATACGTACACCACTGGCGGAACTAGACGCCTGCTGTACCATGGGTACTAAATTATAGGAACTGGTGGTGGAAGGGGGGGGTGACGATACGGAATGGCATTGGAATGAAAGAGGAGTTGAGAACTCAGAATGTCTCTAGATTGGAAGAAACAGACGGAGGAAGGATTGATATGTAGTTATGTTGGAAAAGAGGGGAGGGGGCGGGGTTCAAGGAACTAAATGAATATTGCAACATTCTATACTCATTTGTCGTCAGACGAAACGTCGGAGTCGTGAGACAGAACTCTCCTAAATGTGTTGATTAACATATGAATATACTAAGCACTCTATGTTTGAAAAAAAGGTAGAGGTAAAATTGTCCCCGTGCTTAAATAATTGAGCACTACAACATGAAGGCGTATGGGGGAGTGGATTTATAGATCCATATTTTTTTGACATCGGCATTAGATGGAGGTGAGTTGTCAGCTTCACGCCCTTGTCGTTTTACCACCGGGGAAAGAGCCCCCGGTACCAATTGGATAGGAGGGTGGATGGACATCAGAACCGATCGGGAAGACGTGGAGAAGAGTAAATTCTTGACTGTACTGGTACTCGAACTCCGACCTCTCGGTAGTTCAGCCTGTAGCCAGTCGCTATACCGACTACGCTATCTCGGCTCCTACTCTTTATAGGAAAGGCTTTTAATATTCTGTTCACAATAGAATGTAAGGTTCTGAACAGACTTGGCGTTTTCCGAACGATAGATTTCAAACATAGAACGCCGTGCCCCTCACAGTTCATGTCACACAATTTGCCGTCTTAAAAATTTCCGCTAATGTTTCTGCAAAATCAAATTTATCTTCAATTATTTCAGGTTTTGTCTTACGGTATTTTATGCGGATTTTAAGGTGACATGGTTCACGAACTTTTCATGAGTTTCTTTTGATATTTTATATTTGACTAAGATGTAAAACAAAAAGAAGTAAAATTGTCCCTGTGCTTAATTACGCATTACGCTATAAAGATGTATGGGAGAGTGTAAGTATAGCTCCTCCATTCTTGATTTCAGAACTAGATGGTGGTAAGTGGCCAGCTTCACACCCCGGCCGCTTTACCACCGAGAAATGTGTCTCGGTACCCATTGGATAGGAAGCTGGGTAGGTAGCAGAGCCGGTCTGGACTCCTTGGAGAAAAACGTCTTTCCGCTACCGGGAATCCAACCTCTTCCATCAACCCCGTAGTCCGTCGCTATACCGAGACATCCAGGCTAAATTCAAAACAAAAGACACACACACACACACACACACGCTGACTGAAAATAATGGATTTGTAACAGTCTCACTGTAACTACAACGCACACAATAAATCTTCTTTTCGTAGGCTAACTGCGTTGTACTCCTTTTTACTCCTTCAATTCTCTTTTCCATTCTTCTGACTACTCAAGTCAAAGTCACATTGCGACTGACGGTCAGTCAGTCAGTCATGGTGTCGAGCCCAATCCGAGGTTTATGACCAGATATTTATTACTGTTTGACAGTTACGGTCTTGTTATTGTGGGGCGACCTCTCTGACAAGAGGACACCTCTGTCTTTTGTCAGAGCCATTATCTGCAGTATTAAATAATTTGTCATGATGCAAAGGATATTTTCAGTTTCTATGTTAATCATGTTAATAAATGTTCATAAAATATATACAGGGTCTCTGTCAGTCCAGGCTCAGTAAAGCAGATTAAGCCCTATTTCTAGTAGCTACCGCTACAACGGGAGTCTAGTCGTATCTGACTGCTCAGTTGGAATTCCGCTTTAGTAAACTGCCTCGTAGCGGTAGAGTAGTTGGTTGAGGCACTATGCTACAAGCCTGAAGGTCGCGGGATCTTACCCAATGAGATGGATTTTTTAATTGACTTAATCCTTCCAGCCACACTATGGCCCTGGGGTGGACCCAGCCTCTAACAGAAATGTATACCAAGAATATTCTTGGGGGTAAAGGGCGGCCGGCACGTAAGGCTGACAGCCTTACCGCCATTTATGAGCCGATTGTCTAGAAAATATGGGAACCTCAATATATTAACCCTATGGGCCTCCACGGCCTCTTACAGGGATAGCTTTACTTACTTTACTTACTTCTAGTGCTTACTGCTTTTCATCTTGTGAACAAACCCTGAGATTAAGAATCAGCAAGTGAGTTCTGTTTGCCGCTGGAGGGAGAAGAAAGTTCAAGAGTAACATTCAGAACAAGGAAAGTTCGAAAGCATCTCCACTTCTCTATCCACGCAGACTACCAACTTTACAGTTTACAGCTTCCCTCCTTCCCCTGTATCTTGTTCTTCTTGCTACACCTCATTACAAAAAGCGCCGCTGTGAATTCAACTGCACCGTCAGGCAGGCGTCATTATCACGTATAGACTTGATGAGGTTTGTTTTACAACCCTTGCCACAATATAAGGGCTGTTAATATAAGCAGCTGTTTAAGCTGCGGATGTAACACCGCTATTGCATATTGCCTTCTGGTGCCTGTTATTCCGTCTGTCTTTAGAGACTCACGAGGTACAAATGAGGTCCTCATCATCATGCAAAGAGTGTGCAATTTGCTAAAAACAAAGGCGCTCCCAACTACCTTGCATTATTCAAAAGATTCAGAAGAACGGCAGACAGATTTCCTCATTATTAACAGAGTGGGGGAGTTCCTAGGTACCAAGAAGTGAAATGGATCAAAGGTTTCCGCACGAAAATAAATTTCAAACAACCGATTATTACTAATGGAATGCATCAGTTCCTGGGTTGGATCTACCATCATTTTTATGTGTTTCAGCTCGGACATGTTTCAGCATTTACTCGTACACATTCAAGCAGAAACAAGAGAAGGGTCTCATTTTATTATTAACATAAATACATCTCTTTTTGTTTTCAATTAAGGAATAAATCAGGATACTTGATCAAATATAGAAAGTGGTGTAACGCCTAACAGAAAAAAAAATCTATTACACCTGCCCAGGGTGGAAATGAGTTATGGAGAAATTTCCGATTACTTGCACCTCTTAAGTTCTATAACCATTTTGTTTCGTATTCACACTTACTGTCCAAGAGAACGAACGACACAGCGGTCGGGGAACCATTCGAGGCAGGGATGCAAGTTACGAAATAATATTGGTAACATTTATAACGACAAAAATATCAGACATAGACAACGAAATTAGGATAGAAGGAAATTATGGTTAGTGAAACAACGGGTGCAAGCGGTAGCGCAGTTGGTTGAGGCACTACACTACAAGCCGGAAGATCGCTGTTTCGATTCTCGATGAGGTCATTGGATATCTCAGTTGACCTAATCTTTCAGCCGCATTATGGCCCTGGGGTCGACTCATCCTATAACAAGGAATATTAATGGGCCTTAAAGACCGGCCGGTGTGTAAGGATGATAACCTCATGGCCATCTTTCTGTCGATTTTCTAGAAAATATGGGAGCCTCGACGTCTCACAACATTATGGATTTCCACGGCCAGTTAACAGTTATAGCTTAGCATTTAATTTTTTAGTGAAACGGTAAGCGGCGTTCAGAAACACCAGGAAGAGAAGAGAAATATTGTTCACAGGATGCCAGATGGTAGACTATGATAAAGAACATTCATTTATAGTCTTCGAAAAAGCACGATTTTAGGAGATTAAAAATCGGATGAGCTGTGTAAATTGGGAACGGGTCTAGGGACCAAATATTGCAAAGAAAAATAACATTGAACGCAGACGTCACAGTGGGGCTTCAAATAATTTATGCTATTGGGTTTTTGGACTTTTTCCATCGTCCGGAATTCTAGGTAACAGAGGGCCCCCTAGGTAACAGAGGGCACGATATTTCGGAAACTGCATCACTCCAGTGTTTGACCTCTTTCTAAGGGACCCAACTGAGTAGGTATTTTCCTTTCTCATCTGAAGACAGAAACAAATCAAGTTTCCGAAACGTCGCGTCCTCCATTACTTAGAATTCCTGATGATGAAAAGTCCAAAATCCCAGTAATTCTTTGTGTCATCGACCATCGTCAGAACCCTTTAGAATCTAATTTGTGCTATGTTGCGCATAATTTTCTCATATCTCTGTTCAGAACAAGGAACAGTTTTTCTGAACTAATTTGTTATCCCGCATTATTATTGTGCTTTCAGAAATCGTGGGAAATACACAAAATGACATTGAATCTGCTGTACTTTTGATATTTGGTTAATAACACCTCTACGAAGCCGAACTATTTGCGTTGGCATAGCAACTGGCCCTCTTGGCCACGTGTTCGTCTTATCTATATTCAAAGCATATAAAGTGGCTGCACTTGCAGGGGGACCCCGTGGGAACAAGCAGTCCTATGGTAGCACAGAGTCTGCACTAGAAATGAAAGTCAACATTCGCTCTCTGATAAACCCTACATGTAGCCAGTGTTGCAAGTGAACATTGTGTAAATATTTAAACAGCCCACTGTTATGTATACAATATTCCTCGAATTCATGGAAAGTAGGTCCTTGAGTTAGTTCAGCTCTCAGACAAAAGCTGGTATTAAGTCCAACATTTCATGACTGTAAATTACATATTTTCGATACATATTATTTTAATTTCATTATTCTTTATCTATAAGTTATTTTAGAAGAGGATACTTAAATTTAATATATAATTTTTCGAGTATTTGATCTTCGGAACTTTAACTGATGGCTTTAAACAGACTAGTCAAGCTGACGTTATAGCACAATGGTTTCGAATGTCCGAAAAGTTCCTGGTCTGAATTTAGTACATAACTGTTTTTCTAATACTGCGGCATGTCCGCTGAGAGCCTGAATTATTTAATCAGAAGAGATATCCGTTACTAGGTTATGGCACAATAAACAGTAACGCAACAATGGAATACTTCACGCCATTTAACGTAACCACTGGAAGTATCTCCGGAAACGGTATTCCCTATGCAGTCCTCTCTGATAACTACGTCATACAACAAAGAACAACTGTGGAAAGTGGTGTTTTCTGTTGAGTCCGCCCAGAGGTTATATCACGAGGACCAGCGGAAGTCGTCATTTATACAGTAGCCCCTGGCGGACACATGAAGGGTGGAGGAGACTCCATTATTTTAAGCCGTTGCTTAACAAGACCGAATTAGTCTTATTTTGAGACAGACGATAGCCAGTGAGGAAAGAAATTGTTGAACAAGGAAGCTGGGGAATGTATGGCGTTCGAAGCCGTTACAAGGCTGCAATCGGTGGAGATAGAGCAGACTGACAATATTTAGTGCGTACTGTAGTAAGCGGTAGAGTGTGTGAATTGGCGATAGCGCTATAGTACTTGTCGTCACGATCTTTAAGAGTCCAATAAATCTGGTTATAAATCCATAACCTCGTCTATAGTCAGTAATCACGTGACAATATGTGACACTTATTAGAATATGTGTATTTGATTATTCTTCCAGTTCTAGTGAAGCATGCATTCAAAAATTGAACAGAATATTTCACAGTCGCCATGTTTAGCTAATGTTTACACAAAAAAGCTCTCAGTTGATCAGCTGTTTAACATTATTGCCTTAAAGAAATATTTTGAAATAAATATTCTGCCGTTCGACTGCAGTCAGAGAAGCACAGCAGAGACGTCTGTTTTCTAGACAACGGCTAGCTGAAACACATTTCCGCGGCAACGAATAAGCTTGTATAAATGAACTGGTTTCCCGGAGATTTTCACACCTTTCGTGGCAAAAGAGAATAACGGAGGAATCGAATGTCCGAATGGGTGTTCCATGATCAGTCCGAGATTGAGACATTCAGAAGCAGAATTCGAGAGAACAAGCAACGACTAAGCAAGCAGACGTTGAATACTTTTATTTTATTGCTAGTGGGGTGGGACTAAGTCCCTTGTACTGCGGCCATTTCTGGCCTATTGTACCAGCCCCAGATGATAGGTGAGGGTGATTGTGCAGCAATTGTAGGGATGAAGATTGGCAGGGGAAACCGAAGTACTCGCAGAAAACCTGCCCCACGTCACTTTGTCCACCACAAATCCCACTTGACCAGACCAGAGATGGAACCTGGGCTCAAGCGGTTAGTCGCTGGCTTCCCATTGCGGCGGCTTGGGTTCGATCCTGGGTCTGGTCAAGTGGGATTTATGGTGGACAAAATGGCGCTGGGGCAGATTTTCGCCGAGTACTTCGTTTTCCCCTGCCAATCTTCATTCCACCAATTGCTCCACAATCACTCCTACCTATCATCTGGGGCTGGTACAATAGGCCAGAAGTGGCCGCAGTACAAGGGACTTAGTCCCACCCCACTAGCAATAAAAAAGAACTGCTGTAAATAGAGAATGTCCGGATGAAAGGTATCCAAAATAAAATCATTATATCTGAGACAAAAATTATTATACACATTAATGGATTACACCATTATAAAGGGAAACTATCAAAGTTCTTTTTCAGCGTATATAACTTTCTCAATAAATTTAAATGTGGGCTCCCTTGGTGGCACGACAAATATCCATACTTGAAGCATGTTTGGTGTTACCGTAGCTACAGCAACACTTATGCGGGCTTTCAGGTGTTGAAGGTCGTTGATCTTAACCTGGCAGGCAATATTCTTCACATAACCCCACAAGAAAAATCAACTGGGGTTAAATCTGGCGACCTAGGAGGCCAAGCGATTGGTCCACCTCTGCCAATTCATATCCCAGCCATCTCTCTGTCCAGGTGATTCCTAACATGGTGGCAAAAATGTGGCGGCGAATGCGCGTGAGCCGGGTATGAAGAAAACACTTTCAGAGTTTTCCTTTCCAATGACATAAACCGAATACGTGTATGACAATTACTTTCCGAGATATACTTTTTTTTTTATTTTGGATATCTTTCGTCCGGACACTCTTTATTTTGGTGTACAAAGGATGAAAATGAACACCATTCTTCATAAGTGCCTGATGATCTGTATAGATGGCGCGATATTTTTTATAGGAACGGTCGAGGACCATGAGGAAGCCAGTCTACTTGTTTTCCTTGTTTTGAATTTTGAATAGCTCTACAGATACAAATGTTTCTGACTAAGCAGTTTCCGTTTACTTCCTTAATTTTGAAGAACATTACGAGGCATGGGATCATGGATTTCGATAGCTTCCTAAATTGTTTTTCTTTATCTGTAATAGACAACAAATAAAGGAGTACATTATAGCGTCAAGTAAAGAAGAGCCCGAACTCTTATTCCATAATTTCGTCAATTTATCTAGCTCTTATATGGGCCGACTTATGTGAACTAGGAAAGTTCTTATGCATATATGCGTTTCATTTGCAAGTCTGCTTATGCAGTGTAGCATTCCGTGTCACACTGACAACTTTGAGCCACTTTGCTCCCTTGCTTGTTATGAGACACTTGTAAATTTGGGGGAAGGGGGGGTGTGCCGCACCCTGCCGGAACTGTCGAAACAATAATTTCCTGAAAATACCTTAGAGATGTTACGGGACATTAGAGGAGACTTGGCAATAAGGATGAATTTTGTAATAGTCTATTTTGATGAAAGGCTCCTATGTGATTAAAAATATAAACTCATATATCTCATAAATCTAAAGCACTTTCACAAGTCATGGAATATTTGAAAATAGCACTTACTTGGTGACCTCGATCATTAATTCGTTCTATTGAACCCGCAACACAGAGGTCGCTATTAGACCTTATTTCAACCTTAGCAATAAGCATGGGGCAAATCGTTAGACATTACCTGTAAGAAATGGTAACAGGTTCTCAGATTCAGGAAATGTTAAATAGAATATTTCATATGAATCTTTTATTGCTATGTTAGTGGAAATACTAATTTTTGTAAGATTTGAGGTTTTCCCGGCGGCGACTATGAAGAATGCTGTATTCTGGGATGTGGCATCTTGTATATTTTGTGTGAACCGACGTTTCGGAGGAACGTCCCAGAAGACGGCACTCTTCACGACCATTTTTGCCTGCAGTTTTCCTCAGAATATACTAAATAAAAATTGTTTGCATATTATGACAGTTTCATGAATATATATCTCCGTTTACCAATTTTATGTTGCTTACTGCCATGGAATTTACGAATTTAAAGGTTTCTCAAGCAACAAAGTAACTGTGAACATATATTTTACTTACATAATACTCTGCGAAATGTTTTTTTTTTCTCGGAATATTCGTAGAAATGGTTACTTTTGTATAAATAAATGCTATGAAATAAATATTCCATTAAATGCCGAACTTCCTCTGTCAGTTGTTTCTAGTACATGAAAGAATTGTGAGGGTATATGTAATATGTACTGTATTGAGAATCGATGAATATCTATATTCCAGTGGAGTACTAAATTTTATTTCCTGTTTGTGGCTACAACGTGACGGAACTAACAACAAAATTCTTTAACAATACAGATAATTCGGTGATGAGCTTACTTATAGATAGACAGGGAATTTGTTCTAAACGGTTCTGAGTATAACACACGGTATTACTGGATTTTCGGGCTTTGTCCAGTGATTAAGGTTAGCTTTTTCGAAAGTACCCCAAAAATAGACGTCTCCCACTGCAACAACTAAGGTCGAAAACATATCCAGTTCCCAGAAACGTTGTGCTGTTTAGAATACCGGACGAAGGGCAATGTCCAGAAATGCAGAGGGAATAATTTTGAGTGGAATATTAGCTCCCTAAGATGGATCCTGCTCAAAGTAGTTAGTTAATAGTCGTAACTTTCGTTTCATATGACTTATCACCTTTTACTAATGCATTTCATACTTGAGTCTAAAGGCATGCAGGTGTCATTGTGATATCCTAAGGTCACGACAAGCAACAGGCATACACCCGAATAAGTAGGGGGGGAGAAACATTGCTTTCTGATTATTAGAGTTTAATTAAGCAAGGAGTGTTCAGTAGCCACTTCAAATTTCAATATTGATGTTTGATGCCTCATTGAAGATCAAAAGAATAATGGGAAATACGTCCTCTCTTCTTTTCAGCAGGCACTCCGGTTCAATAGCAGATCGCTGTTTGCTCTTCCATTCCGAGTTTTTTTTTTTGCTTAAACCCCCTTCCCACTCTTCAATTCACCCTCCAATGAATTCTTTCTCCCTTGTGTAAAAAAACCTTTTGCTTCTCGCTTATTGGTAGCCCAATCTCATTTTACTCCAACAAATTTTTCTCTGTGTATGTCTCTCTCTTTTTTTCATATAGCTCCATGTTTTCTGTTTGTTTTTCAAAACTTTTTTTCCATTTATCTACATCGTTCTTCTGTCTATGGGGCTATCCATCTCTCAACTGTGAAAAATAGCAGAGCATCTCTGACAATCCATTGGGACTCGAGAGAAAAAGGGAACTTCAAAGGGAGAAAAATAGAACAAAAATCCTGAACTCGTGTACATTCTAATAAAGGGTAGGCTTCATGTACAGAACGAAATCCGAGTTTTGTTGTTACATGATATTTCACTGATGTTTGTATAGCTGTCTTGAAGATGATGTTCATGCAACGAGGCTACATCTTAGCAAATATTCATTTAACAGACCGACATAGCACATGTCTCCGATTTGCACTGTAGCTTTCCGGTCAACGAAATGGCAAAATATATTAATCACGGCACTCTTTTTCTGTGAAAGTAAATAATTGAACGAAAAAGTATTTAAACTTAACTAGTTGAGAAGGCCGCGCTACAGCTCAAGCGGTTAGTCGCTGGTTTCCCACCGCGGCAGCCCGGGTTCGATCCCAGGTCTGGTCAAGTGAGATTTGTGGTGGATAAAGTGGCGCTGGGGCGGGTTTTCTCCGACTACTTCTGTTTCTCCTGCCAATCTTCATTCCACCAAATTCTCCAACATCATAATCACCCGGGGCAGGCTACAATAGGTGAATCAATGGCCGCCGTGCCGAGTGGACTCAGTTGGACTCCACCCCCCCACTAAGCGAATAAACTAACTGAGAAGATAAGAATTCGATATGAAACAGCGATTCTTAGCCTTTGAATACTTCGTCGCCTCACCTCTCATTTTGTCAAATAAACATCTAGTCCCGTCACAACAAAGTAATTGTTTCCATATCACAAGAAATGTAATTTTTAAGAATCAGAAGACGACAGACTAGCCAGGTTGCATCGTCTGGAAGACTTTATTTCTGAGTAATTGTAATTACAATTGTAAGCGACTTATCCAATAAAGAACTTCGTCTAACCCGGGGCGTTACCAGGATACGTGACAATATATATTTCAAAAACATTTCTTAATGTTGCCAAGTGTCGTTTGATAGTCGTTTCTTTTTCCATCTGTAATACAACAAATTAATAATATTAATTCACATTTAATTGATACAGTGATCGTTAAATATATATAGAATTCTATATGCTAGGATATAAAGCCATGTAGTCCAGTGAAATACGACGTAAGTTTCGGAGGAACAGGTTGCCTATTTCTTCAAAGTCGAAGAATAAACCAAGCAAGAAATCCACATAAATCACGTAACAGTGAGAGACGTCGGTTTACTTTCGACTGGATAGACGACGTTATATCCCAGAAGCGAGAACAATTTCTTTGCTCTTATTTCTTTATGGTTTATTTATTGAAGCGCTCGGTAGCTCAGATGATTAGTGAATAATGAATTAGAGAGGATGAGGACGTTATTTCAGGAATATTTGCATAGAGTGACTGAGCAAAATGACGATATCTCACCCTAACATTTCTCAGGTCGGAATCCGGGACCTTTCGAATATAAAGCTTGAATGCTACATTTTCGACCATAATGTCTGATCTATTCTTGTCCCATCATTCTCTCACTGTCTACGGTTTATATACCCAATTCTGTTGAAGTTGCTTCGAAAACAATGGATCGAGTTGATAGTTCGTGGCAGTGAACTTTGTGATGTAGTGAGGAATTGTCCGTCACATTAACAAAATATTTTCCAACATTCACCGAATCTTTGGTGAAGCCTGTCGTCGCCTACCTTAAACATCCCCCTTTCATTAGCTAATTTCTTTGCACAAAGAGAACCAATATAAAGATATAAGAAATTGTTCAATTGTCAAGTGCAAATGTGAAGCTACGGAGAGGGAGAATAGTGAAATGTAAATGGTAAAGTAAAGGTAAAAAGGGAAATGTAGGCGGAAAATAGAGTTTGCATCGTAACAGTGAGATGCTAAATAGTGTACAGTATCTCACAAACACGTAAATAAACTCAACAACAGGCTCCCTTCTGTTCTGTATTTGGTTATTTCCACAGTATTATATTTTTCAGGCAGTTGATGTTATTCTTATCATAAGCTTGCTTTGCATCTTAAAATCGTGACGCCATCAATATAGTGTGTGTGTGTGTGTGTGTGAAGGCTCTTGTGAACACGATAATAAACTTTCTGGTGTCATTAAATATTGAAAATTTTTGAGTAGCTGAGCTACTGGCGGCTTCTCAAGAATAGTGGGGTTAGTTTATGTGTTTGTGCTTGAGTGCGTGCGTTGGTTAGAATTTGAAAAGATGCTTTATAAACTGTTGATATATAGTGAAAATTTGTTATATGTTTGAAGTTTTTCGTGTAACATATATACTTTTATTATTTATTGTAAACCGATGTCAGTATCCCATTTCTGACACCAGTTCTCACATGTAGGAGTGACTACAGACAGGGTCTGGATTGGTGACAATGTATTGACCACTTATACAACTCGTTACTACACTTCAGACTTCACTATCAAACATGAACTAGTGTCCTCAGTCTGTTACAGTCTCCACCAGTCATTTCCTGGTAAAGGAGTTTAACACTGAAACTATAACAATCTAATTGAACTACACACTCCAAATATCACTGTAACCGCAACACTCACTCAAAGTCTTCTCTTCACAGCCTGACTTTCAACTGACACAACGCTAAACCTCACCTCGCATATAACCTCTCGTCACGGACCACGTAGAAAACACAGCATTTCTATTGTTGCTCCAATCATCTCATGGGAACGTGTCTATGTGAAGGCTTTATCTAGCAACGGGAGGGTACACTGTTTATTAAAAATCTGTTGCTTTGCAGCGAATATTTCGTTGTTCCTCCGGAAGCTGCTGCTCAACAACGGTTCTACACGCTACAATATATAACTTCGAATGGTAGGATGATCGATTAATTAATTGGAAAAGCTTTGAAAGAAGAGGTCGTGGCCTATGCCGTAAGTTTCCTGGAGTAGCCAAGAGATATAGCGAAAGTCTTCAGTTAGGATGGCCGGGGTCCAGATGAATGTACTCGTACACACGAACACCTCTGGAATATAGGCCTAAGTCAGAAAAGCTACTGCTTCGGTAAGCTTGCCTGATGGCACACTTAAAAGTGTTTCCTAGTGTTGCTTTGAAATTTCCTGCACTGTGAATCGATTTCAGTTACCTCACAAAATCATGGTCTCTCGGGAGGAAGTACAAGATAGCAGGGTGTGGGAAATTCCCAATCTTTGGATACGGTCTGGCAAGCTTTCTAAGATTCCTGTTGCGCAGTGAAATCGGAGAGCTAGTTCGGCGCACAGTATCAATGAAGCACTCTCTCTTTGTGTGAGGGTGGCTGCAGAGTAAGGGATGGTACGTGCTGTATCCGCTTGAGTTGCTGCTAGTTCACCTGTGCCAAGCTCCCACACACACACACACACACACACGGTACACAAAAGCATCCCTCCCTCCCTCCCTCCCTCCCTCGATATCTAATCGACTGTTAACTCAATCACTTCAGACGTGAACCGTGTGCTGACGCAAGTGTTTTGCGTCTCGTTCGAAAATACGTATTTTCTGTTTTCGACTAGTCGCGCTCTCCTATTCTCCCCTTTCAACACTTCTCTTTTATAGAACAGAACTTTTCATGTTTGGCATTGGCCCCGCTATTGTATCGTGTCACTGCAGAATACGCCGCCTGCAGACAGTTTCATGAACAGAACTATTAGTACCCGGACTCTATTATTATTATTATTATTATTATTATTGTAATTATTATGAGGAAAACATATTGTGCTCAATTTATTAAGCACGAAGCCATAAAGACATATGGGGGAGTGGAGCTATAGCTTTACCTTGGTACAAGATGGAGGCGAGTAGTAAGCTTCACGTCCCGACCGGTTTACCTTCGTGGATTGAACTTCCCTTTCCCATTTGATAGGAGGCTGGGTGGAACCCAGAGCCAGTCTGGACGCCGTGGAGTGGAGAAAAATCTCTTGCCCTTCCGGATATCGAACCCCGAACGTACAACCCACAGCTCGTAGAACAGGAATGCGAGTGGAAGCAATTGTTGGTAGGAGAGTAACGGGAGGATATTAGCTGAAGAAGAACTAGAAGTCGGCCTGTGAAGGCTTGGTGTATGATTAGAAGATTTAGCAGCAGGGAGAATGTTTTAATTTCGTTACCAGGATACGACTAGTGAAGACTGGGAATCATAGTGCGTGTGTAACTATGAAATGTAAACTGTGTAAACCAGCAATATCGCTGTATCGCTAGTAAGTACGAGTTAATCGTGTAAGGTGTCAATAAATACAACCATCCAATCCGGAGCCCAATATTTTTAGTCACGGAGCCCCTGGCACGCGGCAATATGCTTTTTACCTCTCTATATTTTGTCTTACCATAACCTCAACTCCATTCTGCTCATTGAATTATGGACTCAGAATTCGAGTATTTCACAGTCGCTTGAGTTAACAGGAGTGTAAGTAGAGAGAATTTTGAAGGGTTGCTGTAAATGATAACATCTTAAATATTTAATTTTTACTTCCATTTTTCCACTCCCCCATAAATCTTCATGACATAATACTTAACTAATTGAGCACAGGAATAAATTTACCTTACCTTCAATAAAATGTAAAACTTCCTGCTTAACTTAAGGGTTAGAGAATTATTCATATTCATTCGGGAACTGATTCTGTCCTCTTACTGAAGCACACACGGACGTGCACGCACATAAAATCACACTCCTTCTTCAGTAACGCATATTTTAAACGAACGGTCCATTTGCAATATCTGGGAATAACATAGAACCTGCAGTATGAAGAAATTGTGTAGTGTACGAACAGCGTAAAGTACCAGAAATCCTCCTGGGAGCAAAAGTCGGTTGGTTGGCACGTAAGGCTGACAACATTACCTCCAACTGTGAGTCGATTGTCTAGAAAATGTAGAAAATTCGACGTCTCACAACCCTACGGGCCTCCACGGAAATTTACAGGGATAAAAAGAAGGCAACGCATAACAGTTATGGAGCGTTGGTGTCTGTATGCTTAAAAATAGTGAATATCATAGTACCATGTACAACGTTTGTTCGAAACATCTTCCCTTCCAATAAGTATGTGGACTGTTAAACGTCTGCGTGCACCTAAGTTGCGCTCATAAGCACGAGCGAGTCTTCAAATGAAATGATCTGGCTTGTTGTCGAAATTTTACCGAATTGCATCGACAAATGTTAGTAAATGATCCAAATATATAAATATAATTTTATGAAAATACTTTCACATTTCATCGAATTATTACGTGTATACGGATGGGCAGACGTAACGGTAATAGACATTTTTTTGCAAATCTTCATAGAGAACGTGTCAAAAAATGGTTTTAATACGTCTCCACGCAAGGATTTTTCAGTTGCCTCTCTACCAGATGCAATGACAGTTAATTAACAGAATATATCGACTTTTTCAGTGCCGTCTCACAAGATGAAAATATTTTGTTTTGCAGATTTTTCTCTCCTTAATAAAATTCGTTATTCTTGTTCTATTACAGTGTAATATCAGTTTTAAGGAATTTATAATTCTGACATATTACAAGAGTACAGTGTATATTTCTGGGCTCGAAAATTTATCGACTTGCCAAGTTCCTATAGACGTAAAATATCACTTAAATTTTAAAGAATCACTTTCCGCGGTAGTTGCAATTATTGATTGGAAGGTAAAATGGTTTCTTTGGGTGGGTCCTTTGCCACCATGGCACGGAGCAACCTCTGGTTGCAGATGGAGGAGACGGCCTCCAGGGCAGCTGGGAATATACTGAATAAGAAGTCTCGGACAGTCGACAAGGAGTGGTCCTCCATCTAGGTTTCGGGTGTGGACTAAGAACTCACTGCAAAAATCATTTTATTACGAAATATTTTACAGAGTCTCTATTGAGACCTTCTTACGAATACGGTAATAAACTTTCAGGTTCCTTAAGGTATTGGGTAACTTTTGAATAGATGCGTGACTGGCGGCTTCTTAAGGACTCAGATCCAAAAAGTTTGTTGTTTTTTTTTTTTTTAATTTTCTCACGGGGTGAGACTGAGTTCATTTTGTACTGCGTCCACTGTTTGGCCTATTGTACCATCCCCACATGATAGTTGATGATGACTGTGGACTAATCGGGGAATGTGAATTGGCAGGGGAAACAGAAGTACTTGGAGAAAACTTGTCACAGTGCTACTTTGCACACCACAAATCCCACAAGACCTGACCCGGGTTCGAACCCGGGCCGCCGCTGTGGGAAGCCGACAACTAACCGCCTGAGCTATGGTACGGCCTACGTTAGTTAGTCAGTTAAAGGCACACTTAAATTTTAGAAATAGTATAATAGACAACTTTAAAGACTTGGAACTATTATTCAGTTTAAAATACATGTTCACCTAAAGGGAGCAGAGTTCTTCAAGAAGTTACAATCCTTGAACTAGGCATAAAATCTTCCAGTCTCTCATGCAATCTAACGATTCATTGGCGTGTTCACAAGACTCGTAAGCGTTCCCGAGTCACATGAACCTAGGCCACATCCAAATAGAATATTTATTCGAGACAATTTTCATATTTCCTTCTTCTCTAAATCAAGGCTACTCAAAGGGTCTCTTCCTCTCCAATTACTGTCTTGTTTATTTCAGCTAATGTTTCACTCCAAATAAGTTTTCCTTGATTTGCAGTTACTCGTATGATCTGTTTCAAAACAATGAGATTTGCTTTCTTTTTTAAAAAATAAAAATTGCAAAACAAAAAATGAATAAACTATGAATTGCTCATCAGCATGCAGTACACATTTACCTACAATGTAATTGATTTTTCTCACATATTTATATTAAAATGAACTCGATAGAATTTGCAGGACAAGCGCGTTGGGATACACGTATTTTCTATTTAACTGAGCATTTCATATAAATCTGCAGGTTCCATCCTTGTTAATGTGGGCTTTCCAAATATTCAAGTGAACCGAAAACCACATAAAACAGCCCGACAAATGAATGTGTGTATAACTTTCTGCGAACTCAAAATTCTGCGGTGCATGGACCACCAAAACGCTGTTTCAACCAAAGCACATCAAACAAACGGACAGCGGTATATACAGCTTCCCTGCTGTGAACATTTTTTAACTTTATTCTCTCTTTTTTGTGTTGGTGGGCCCCCCTGCTGTAACACGTTGCTAGATACCCCCCGTTTTGGAACGTATCAGAGCTCCAGCGATCTAGAAGGGTGGCAACCCCCTCATGCTTTCAGATATATGCATAGGTGCCGTTAACAGTTTGAATTAGAACAATGCAACTCTCCCACCCTCTCACCCCTCATTTTCTGCATGGTTGATTTTATCTTAAACTCAAAACACTGGTTGCTTATTCGTACTGGATCTTCTCTTCACTTGACAATGCGATCGGCTGGTAGACCCCGCGCACCTTGCGTCAAATCGCTCTGTCTTCCCACGGTACTACGCGAAGAGCGATAAACTAAAACAATTGTCACATTTCATTGTGAGATTAGATTGAAACTTTGTATAATATTGTTATGTGTTCTACACTTCTTCAGATAAAACTAAAAGACAATATACGTAAATACAATGTATGCTCAAATAACTTAATATGAATATATTCATTTATTTAAAACTAGCATAATTCACGTTTTTATTATTTATTGTACTAGTAGCAAGAGTCGGTCATGGGTAGCCGAGAGGCCTGAGACATGAACTGTCTTCGTTCGCTCGGAAGCCCGGATCGTGAGTTCAAATCCCATACAAGTCATGGATGTTGGGAATGTGTATGTGTTTGTTTATTCTGTGTTTGTGTTGTCCTGTGTTTAGGTAGAGGCCTTGCGGCGGGCTGAACACTCGTCCAAAGAGTCCTACCGCCTGTAAAATGATCATGAAACTGAAAATCAGAGGCCTCTTTATTACAACCGACGGTTGTAATAAAGAGGTTGTGCATTGTAACACAACAGGATGCATGAAATGAAAACTAGTAGCTGGTAATTCTTTCCTGATGTACTTGAGGAGGTGCTATAATAATGATTTTAATCCATTTCATTTCAGGAGATCATCTAAGCAGGAATTTGATAAGTAAGTACACTAGAATTTTAGGTATAATATTTTTACATGTCGCGGGTACCATTAGAATCTGGTAAGGATTGTAAAGTACTACAATCCGATATAGACTTTGTACAGAAGTGGTGCATTGAAAATTATATGAAAATTAACATAATCAAAACCAATATGAAGAAAAGCAGTCTTCTGGGATGTGGCATCGTGCAGATCTTACAAAACCGATATGATTTCTTTCACTCATAAATTATGATTATACATTTTAATTACTTTACTTACACCCTCTATCCATAAAAGTTGTCACTAACTTCGCCGACAATCAGCGGTCGCTCGGTCGGTATAGTTCTCTTCCGGACTACAGGCCACGGAATCTATTTCTATTAATCCTATGGACTGGGAGTCACCTTATTTTAGGAAATTTTAACAAGGTGGAAAACACACAAAAAGTCTTTAAATTTATGTTATAATCGATTCATTCAGCCCAAGTCCCTTTGCAATTATGAATTAACATTGAATTAATTACATTTTAAATCGCTTTATTCCATGAGACAAAATCTTGACACTTTATTTCTTATTTCAAGAACAAAATTGACTGCTGTCCTATTTTGGACCTTTAACGTCAGTAATATCTCAAGACTTAGCCCTTCAGCAAGTTGCATCACGGCTGCAAACATCATCTGCAAATCTCTGTACGTGTTTAATAAACATCTGTCTTTAGGATTAATTTTCCCTTGCTTAATCCTACTGAGTTACATTATTATTGTGTTACCTGTAATGTTTCATTGCCTAGGATTATTTTTTAATCTAGTCCTTGTTCTAGTTTTATCTCTAGCTTTAGTCTAGGATCTTACGTACAATTTCGCTGCTCGCCTGTTACAGGCCATTCGCTTTTGGCAAGCACATAAATGAAGGGCCTGAACTTAATTGATTGAAATGAATTACGCCTACTGTTGCCAATAAACTGGAACTCATCCAGCAGAGTTTCTTTCCCCACTTCCGTTAAATATATTTCTTATGCTTGAGAGCAGATGCATCACCTCTCTCAAGTTTACCTTGGTTCTGTGCTTATGTGTCGAGAACTGCTGGTCTCAAGAGGGTCTGCATCTGAAGCATAATTTGTCCCTCTACTGGATACGCTTCAGTAAGAACGCTGACGTACTTGCCACCATAACATTGTCCTGCGTTGTTGCTAACATAACAATTAAGTCATGAATAGTTTTAGGCTGTCAACAGAAAGGCAATGTCTGAGAAGGCAACGGTTTGACGACTCCCCCGGTTTCAGGCACCGAATAATTAGAAACGATTAAGTAGCCAATTTTAGTGTTTCATCTCCATATTCATCCGATCACAGTTGCCGCACGGTCTGAAACATGAACTGTGTTCGCTGCTCGAACATTGGGATCGTTGATTCGAATCTCACTCGACGCATGCATGTCTGTGTATATATTTTCTGTGTTTGTATTGTTCTGTGTGTAGGTAGCGCCCTTGAGACGGCCTGATCCCCAGTCCAAGGAGTGCTACCGACTGCTTATATGATTAAGAAACTGAAAAAAAACGGCCAAGGCCCAATAAAAGGACTGTAAAACCATAGATAGATAGATAGATAGATAGATAGATAGATTTTTTATTTAACTGTATATAGTTAACAATGACAATAATTCTTACAACACAACATGTAAATGAAGGTAATTAACATAAAATTACTTATATTTAAATTGTGTACTAAATTTTACATGCCATTGATGTATACAGTAGTATTAGATCTGTTTGTTGAGTATAATTCGTCCCTCTTCAATCTTTCCAAGTATGTGTTTGTGTAGCCAGTACCTCTCGAAAGCCTCGACTTTATAGATAGAGGGATGAATCGTATAAGGTATTTTAACATTTCGGCCATCATCGGATGTTGTACGTACGTGTACCTCTAACTTATCTGTGCTTTTCCTTATGTTGGCCAATATTTACGTATGTGTGGACAACACGACGCCTCACTGCGATACAATATTTATAATGATAAGAACTTATCGCTGTTTTACTGCGCAGCTTGTGGAGAAATCCTTAATCAGAATTCACTTTAACAATACTAGATTTCATAACTACAAGGCACTTGCGGGTTTCGGAAACAAATTGTGCTAGATAAATTTTGAACTTCACTGACGTAATTATTCAGATCGTGGTCGTCTTGGCTATGATACCGTGAAGTCTTGTAGGTGCATATCAACGTTTCTGGGGAACCCTGTGCCCAGTATTGAAGAGTCGAACGGTGAATAAATAGCACCCTTCATTCACAACATAGTCCCTCAACTTGACTGTTTTCGCTCGCTGGCACACGGTTAACGTAGGTTCGAATCCCACTCAATGCATGGATGTCTGTGTGCGTTTATTCTGTGTTGTCTTGTGTATGTAGGGGCCTTGCGACAGACTGATCCCCCGTCCAAAGAGTCCTACCAACTGTTTAATTTTATGAAACCGAAGCGAAACGAAGCGTTTCACGAACGCCCTATGCTCCATGTGGGAGAACAGGCATAAAGGTAGAATAGTTTATTTTAGGTTTACGAAATTGAATGTCATTCATTAATGCGTAATAACTCTATTGCTCTAAAGAATATTGGAGTGTACCTTTCAGAGACGACGTTGCCCTTATAGGGGAGGTATGAAATGACATAGTCCCCCTCCAGTCTCGAAGATTATACTAAATTTTGTTTCAACCGGGAATAACTAATTGTAATCAACGAAATATCTTATATCTTTTGATACGTCAGTTGCATGGTGTATAAAATTTGACGGCTACTTTCCCATGTGCTGGCGTGTATTTCTACGGTGACGCAGGAAGGGTTGCAGCCATTACATCCGCCCCCCTTTCCGCGGGTGGCGTGTTCATCATTCCATGTGACATGGAGAGTTGGGCTGAAATTTGCAATAACATAAATTAGCGGCCCGCAATAGTTATGGTACGAGAAGCGGGCGACTCATAATATATTGTATGTACCACTCTATGAAATATTGTTATCGACAATTGCAACGGAGTTTCACTACCACCCTCTAGCTGCGTGTTGAAAAAATAATATAGGTAAAATCCTCTCATCTTCCCTATTCGGTATTTGAATTTACTGTCCATTTACGACCCCTATTGTTTTTTTTTTGCAAGTAGCTTGTCGTTTGATTTGCTTCAAAAGAAATAAAAAATTGTAGTGTCTTTGCAAGAGAGAACATGAATTTCTAATGAAGGTGAAGTTGTCCCTGTGGGTAAAGTAAAGTTATCCTTGTAACAGGCAGTGAAGGCCCATAGGGTTTTGAGATGTTCAGGCTCCCACATTTTCTAGACAATCGGCTGACAGATGGTGGTGAGGTTATCAGCCTTACGCGCCGGCCGCCCTTTTTTTTTTCTTGGCACTACAGCCCCAGTGGGCCTAGGCCTACCTCCATGAATTTCTCCGTTCACTTCGGTTTTTCTAAATCTTACACATTCGGTAGGACTCCTTGGGCGGGTGATCAGCTCGTCGCAAGGCCTCTCTGTACACAAACACAGAAAAACGCGCACACACACACACACACAAACACACACACTAAACATCCATGCCCTGAGTGGTATTCGAACACACGATCCCGGTTTCCAAGCGAGCGAAGACAGTACATGCCTTAGACCGCTCGGCTACCGTGACCGGCCGGCCTCCCTTTACCCCCAGGAATATTCCTGCTATTCATTTCTGTTAGAGGCTGAGTCAACCCCAAAGCCATAGTGCGGCTGGGAGGATTATGTCAATTGAAGAATCCACCTCAGCGGGATTAGATCCCGCGACCTTCCGGCTTGTAGCATAGTGCCTCAACCATCTACGCTACCGTGTGTCCCTGTAATTAATTAATTAATTCATAAAGCATCATGCCATGGAGATGTATGTGGGAGTAGAGGTTACTTCACCATTCTCGACCTCGACACTAAATGTAGGTGAGGGGTCAGTTTGACGCCTTTGCCGCTTTACCTCCAGTGAAAGAGCCCCCGATACCCATTGGTTAGGAGGTTGAATGGCCCCGGCGCCAGTCTGGATGCTATAGATAAGAGAAAAATATTTCTCCTACAGTGTTTGTTGTTATAACAATTTTATCCTACATACTCGTATAAACAAAACTGAATTAAACGATGTCGTGTTACTGATTAAATGCTAATGAAATGTGTTATAAAATTATAATGTCCAGAAAAGAAAAAATTCTTAAATGTTGATTTATAAGAATACTTTTCATGAATTTCAATGTTACTGTTTATTAAAATAGGCTAATGTGACTGAACGATATATATGCAATTAAACTATCTATAATAAAGTGGGCTTAATACAAATTAACAATCTTACTTAATAACTATACCGTTTAATTCAATTCAATTAATTTATTAAAGACATTAGGAATAAATCGTATAACTGGCAAATGCTTCAATATAGACAAGGCGTAAGGAGTCCGGACAGACTTCTAACTAATGTGTGTTTAATTTTAAAGGTAAGGTAAATTTATCGCTGTAACAAGCCGTGAAGGCCCATAGGGCTTTGAGGGGTTCAGGCTCCCACATCTTCTAGACAGTCGGCTCACAGATGGCGAAAAGTTATCATCCTTACGCGCCGTCATTTATCCCTCCCGGAAGGTTCCTCGTACTGATTTCTGTTAGAAGCTGAGCCCACCCCAGGGCCATAGTGAGGCTGGAAGGATTAGGTAAATTGAAAAAATTCAATGACCTCATCGGGAAACGAAGCCGTGGCCTTCCGGTTTGTAGCATAGTGCCTCATCCAAATACGCTACAGCGTACCCCGGGTTTAATTTTAAAGATGACTGGAAGAAAGGGTTTGCAACTGGTAAGTCTTAAGTAGAATAACATAAAATGTAAACACGCTACGGTGCGTACTGGTTCGCTAGTTTTGGTCTTTATCGTAACTGGAAGTGTTACACGACCTGTAAAGCAAGATATAATTACTTTTGCCAGAAATTAATTTTGTATCGGCACTTGGATGTATTCATTGCCATCAGAAAGTGGTGTGCTGCACGTTACCTGTTGTGTCTGTTGAGACCGATGTTGCCGGTGTCTCCCACGCTCATGCAGCGCCAATGTTGCGGGCCCCGAGCGGCGGCATTACAGAGAGGCTGAGCCACGTGACCCAGAGGCGAAAGATTCAGCCTTCCGGTCCCTCTGCAAACCCAGATTTTCATCTGCGACAAGGGAGGTCCCCCACTGAACCGACAGTTCGGAATGATCGCGGGTCATAGCTTCCCATGCCGTGTCGCTAGAAGAGACATCCGTCAGTGACGTCACGGCTGCACGTTCCAGAAGTTTCTTAGTAAACTTGTAAACTGTTTTTGATAGTCACGCTTACAAACAAAGATAAGTAATGAAAATTGCACCAATGTTTGATGATTAACATAGGGAAACTGCTATTATAACAAAATTTTGTTTAGTCTGCACTCACTTTGAATAAGAAATGAGCAGATTTTACCGCGTTTTGAAGTTTCGAAGAGAGAAATTATTAGTGAGTCAAAACTTTGGTCTGAATGATGGGTATTTTGTATTCAAGCTGAACCGTCTAGCTGCAGCCACATTTTTACCAGGTACATTTCTCTAAGATATTGACACATGAAGAACAATGGCTACCATGATATGACGCCATGCATTCTGGTAGAAGCTTACAGATATTTCGAAATGACATATACTTTCATCTTCAGGGTAGGAAAATTAGCCGAATGAGCAAAGGAACAAACTACGAGTATTAAGAAGGCGGCAAGACTATAACAACAGTGAGGAGTTTAATTGTTTTGTAAATCATTTACGTTTTAGAAATTTTAATTTTGTAAAAGCCGATGCAGCAGTGGCCGCGCGGTCTAAAGCATGAACTGCCTTCGCTCGCTCAAACATTAGGATCTTTGGTTCCTATCCCGCTGGAAGCATGGATGTTAGTATGTGTTTACTCTGTGTTTGTGTTGTTCTGTGTGTAGGTAGCGACCTTGCTACGGGCTGATCCCCCTCCGAGGAATCCTACCGACTGTGTATAAGAATAAGGAACTGAAAAAGCGGCCAAGGTTCACAAGAGCTGTAGATCCATAGTTAGATAAAAGCCGGTATATCTAAGCCGGTGTAGCTAGGGGCTAAGTACTAAGGGCTGCATGAACGAGAAATCTTCCTTCGAATCCCGGCAGGGTAAGAACTTTTTCTATTCCTCATGAAGTTGAGACCGGCCCTAGGGCCCAGCTAGCTTACCATATAATGGATATGGGAGCCTCTTTTCCTGGGATTGAGCGGTCGGAGCGTGAAGTTGATCGCCTACATTCACCTAGTGTTGAGGTGAAGAATGCATGGAGTTACACCTGATCTCTCCAATATGTCTTCATAGCGTGCTGCTTAACTAATTAATCAAGAGACAAATTGATCTTTAAGGAACGCTTTTAAGGCATAGTAATCACGTCATATTAACTCCTGTCTGCATTCCGAACAGCAGAGTTCGTATGCCGACATTCATAAGTAGTGCAAACGAGTCAGTGTAACAGTATTTTATGATTAGGGTTGTGGTTGCCCTGTCATAGAACGAGAGAACTGCCCTACTTGACACTGATATTAAAATTCGCCTAGTCCCCTTTCTCCCTGATCTCTTTAAATTTACAGGATATGCTGTCATATCCGTTACAAATGGTAGTAAGGCGTCATTATCAACATACATTTGCCTTTCTCACATTCGTGCTACATACTCAGTCCAAATCGATCTGTTTACAGTTACTAGCTCAACATTTCTTTCTGGTTTATTGCCTAATGAAATGAAAATCGAGCACCAGATGAAATTTGGTTTCGTTAAATGATTATAAAAAAGGAAAAAGGTAAAATTGTCCATGTGCTTAAATAATTAAGCACTACGCCATGAAGGCGTATGGGGGAGTGGATGTATAGATCCAAATTTTCTTGACCTCGGCACTAGCTGGAGGTGAATGGTCGGTCACATGCCCCTGCGGCTTTAGCCCCGCGGAAAAAGTCCCCGGTAAACATTGGGTAGAAATTTGGGTTGTCCCCCAGAGCCAGTCTGAATTGCTTGGTGAAGAGAAAATTCTTGCACTCATCTGGACTCGAAATCCGACCCCTCGGTCGTTAAGCCCGTAGTGAGTCGCTATACCGACTGAGCTATCCCGGCTCCTTAAATGATTATGAATCATTAAAAAATTCGGTTGAAATTTCAGTTCTAACACATGAATTAATAGTAAGTACCATAAAATATAACAGGTTTAATATTAGGATACAAAAGGTGTCCTTTACATGTTCTGGCCACTACTGACAATTATCAGAAAGCCTGGCCAGCACTACAAAGAATTAGTTTAATGCACGACGAACATAGTTTTCCATAAAGGAATTTTGCTATTAGAAATCGAGACTAGCTTGAAATGCAAATGTAATTAAAATAGTTTACCTTTTTATAAATAATTATATCAGTTAAAAATAATTAAGATTCTTGTTGTACACATACATGAACATAACGACGTTCACTTCTTCTATTGCTGGTTACGCAGAGCATCTTGTTTTGTCGGTCACATATCCGTCTCTGAAGGCAGTCTACTATGTTCTCATATTAAATTTGTTATACCTGATGGACTTGACTAATCATTCATGCATCAGGAAATGTAAAGGCTTAAGAAGCCTCTTCCGAGCACCGCCAAGGCCGCAAAAGCAACAATGTCTTTACCCTTTCGCGGCGACCATGCCACAATATCGAGGCGCGGGCAGACTTCAGGCAGGTACGGGATATTGCAGCTGTAGTAGCTGCCGGCTGGGTTCCAGCGGCCTTGAGAATGGAATATCTGGACGGCCGTTCTGGAGGAACCAGAGACCGGACATCGCCAACCGCAGCCCAACAAAAATCCCTTTCTGTGAGGAATTGCATACTAGAGCGCGATAGAAAATCCGCCAATGGACCATCAAAATAGCTCAGAGAGTTCTCCCTCTGAGCAGAATGAGCGACATGCTGATGGAACTACACGGTGAACCTTCAGGAGGTCACTTGGGTGTCAACAGAACCCTGAATAAAGTCCGGCAGAGTACTACTGGCTCCAGGTTAGAAACGATGTCGAGAAGTGCTGCCGACACTGCGACACCTGCGGCTCCCGGACCAGAAATCGGGGGCTAATGTGTCACTGCAACGTCGGAGCCCCGTTCTAGAGGATAACCATCGGTGAAACAGGCCCTTCCCGCGGAACGATCGAGGAAACTAATACCTCTTGATCGCCATGGATTACTTTGTGCCCTTCCCAGTCAAGAAGCTTCGACATTGGCGCATATGCTGGTTACCAACTTCTGTCGCCTCGGAGAACCGCGGGAGCTGCATAGTGACTAGGACCGTAACTTCGAGTTCGTCAGATACAGGAGGTCTTGCAACACGTTGGAGTCAGTAAGACGCGCATTCCGCCCCTGAACCCGCAGTCGGACTGTACGGTCGAGCACTACATCGAAACGGTCGAAGAGCACCTACGGAAGGTCGTTGTAGGTCACCAGAGGGGTTGGGACGTAAGATTACCAATCTTCCCTCTGGCTTACCGGGCATCCACTCTCGACACTAGAGGCTTGGCCCCGGCTATCCTAGTGTTCAAAAGAAAATTTCGGCTCTCCTGCGACATGCTGTTTTGGTCACAACCTCGACAAAGAACGACACACAATCGAACACGCAGTAAATTTGATGGACGATCTTCACGACGGCCACAATTGTACCCACCAACGCCTGAAGATGGCCAGTGACCGGATCGAAACTTATCACGACAGACTGGCCAACTGCGCGGGCTGCTATGAGGCGACGTCATGGAGGTATAGCTCCACCATTCTTGAACTTGGCACTAGACGAAGGTGAGTGGTAAACTTCACGGCCTCGCCACTTTACTCCCTGGGAAGGAGCCTCCGGTGGCCATTGGATGGGGGCTGGGTGGGCTCTAGAGCCGGTTTTGGTGCTGTGGAGAAGATGAAAGTCTTGCCCCTTGAGGGACTTGAACTCCGGCCTTTCAGCCCGTAAAGTATCCATGTATCAACTGAGCTGCACCAGTACAATATTCATAATATAATATAATATAATATAAAATAAATCCGCCCTAGAACAACGTTAATATTCAAAGCCCAGACTTCACCGAGGACTCAGACCGGGAAAGAAGAGTGGGCGGGACAGTATCCTGTTCGTTGCAGGAGTAGATGAAATTCCATATTCAGTGGCATTAGACTCTGTAATAGGTCTGCCTAAAGCAGTACATTTTGTAACATTGCATCGATCGGTATGTCTGGTCCATCCGTATAACCATTTCAGTGGGAGTCCACGATTTGAGGCCTCACAACAAATTCATTACCCCCGAGGGGGCGCGGCAAGGGTCGCGTGGCGAGACCCCAGGAGAACAGTTGAGGCGCCGGCAAACCGAGAAACAGTTTCATTTTCCTCTTCACCTAACCCATAGCATTGGCTTATCATCGCCACACCGCGGGCAATTTGTAAATGGGCCTGCCACGTGGCATAATACCCAGGAAACGATAGAGAGAGAGATGCAATCCGTAGGGGGTTGGACTTGTGTTTTCTCTCGCCTTTTCATCCCCCTCTGAGCAACAGTAAGTCGCGTGGCGTCAACTGTTGACAACATTGGACGGAGGGCGTGCGATTTGAACAGCTATAACTGATGCTAAACGTCTCACAGGGGTGGTTATTTGACGAATCCCATGCAGCCGACTTTCCTGACATTAAATGTATTCAAAATAGTTCTCTCCATAGTCATTGCGGAATATAACTGATTTTTATGCGCAAATAAATTGCTCATAGTGAAGTGGCACATACATAAAGACATATACACATACATACATACATATATTCTTCTCTGGTGTTGAGTTATTTCTATGAAGTGATCAGAAAGTAAATTGTTAAGATTTTAAGTAGGGTGAAGTGAATACTACGCCAATCACCGTGGCCGTGTCGTCTGAGCTATAAACTGTCTTCGTGCGAACACTGCAATCGTGGGTTCGAATCCCACACAATGCATGAATGTCTGTGTGTGCGTTTATTCTGTGTTTGTGTTGTCCACTGTGTAGGCAGCGGCCTTGTGACGGGCTGATCATTTGTCCAAGGGGTCCTACTGAATGCGTAAAAAAATTACGAATCTAAAGACGACGCCAGGGCTTAACAAAGAGCTGTAGAGCCATTGATAAGTGAATGAATGAAAGAAGTGAAAACTAGAAGCTGTGTCACAATAATCATTAAATGAACAATGTGATTATAAATTATTGAAGGGTTTTCCGTGGCGTATAATTGGACATCTTACGTCCTAATAAAGGCTCGTATGTTGAAGTTGTTTAGCATTCTGCAGCATTGATTCTATAAGTATTCAAAAATTTTTAATTACGCTTTTATACTACGTAAGCAGCTTTATTTTTTCCGGTTTAAAAATTATAGGCCACGAAAAATCAGACAATAATTTAGAATCACCCAGTACCACAGGATAAAGAGAAATGGACGGCAAAGCTTTCCAGATTCAGTCATAATATCAAAATATCAGAATTCAGAATATCAAGATTTGGTTTTAGTAAGTACACAAATGTACGAAGTCACTGGGTGTTGCTTTTATTTAAATCTGAGAGGAATTAGCACGAGACTGGATAAAACTACAAACGCTAGGTTTCCACAGTATTGTAATGTATCGGCCCACCGCTAGGCAACGGCTCGATAAATACTATGCTGCGTAGACAGACTCTTGATAAACATCTCGTTGCTGGGTAATGCGTAAAATAATACGCGACAATAATAAAGGTCTTTTCTGTTTGGTACGCGCCGAGGCATTTAGACAAATGCGTTATAACACGCCTCTACAACAATACGGAGTTGTGTTTTCTGTGCTGCGTGTCCGTGCCGAGGAAATATAAGAGAGTCGAATTCCGAAGCTAGTAGCTGTAGGAGTGCAAAAGAGTACAAGGAGTCAGTCGTAGAGCGGGAGTGGAAGTGGAAGCATATGTCGGTAGGAGATGGTCAGGAAGTTGTGGAAGTTGTGGAAGTTAGCGGGTATAGGAGGATAATGTTAAAATGAATACGAAATAATTAGAATATTGTTGCATGTATACTCGTTGCTGGGCAACGACTGCGAGATAAGGAGATATACAAGAGCCGTTACTTAGTAATAGCTCAAACAAACATGTTCCCACGGCAAAGATTGAACTACAACACTGAGGAAGGTTGTTTTCTGTGTGATCCGTGCCAAAATGTTATAAGCGGGACAAGTTGGGAGATGCAGTTAGTTGCGTTGGAGTCAATGAAAAGTGTAGGATGTTGGTGTGAGTTGGCCGCTAGCATGGGAATCACTTGTGATGTATTCGCCAGCCAGTAGGGACGTAAGTAAAGGACATTGTTGGAATCGTTTAGCAGGAAACGGCTAGTGAAAGCAAACTGAGAAGGCTTAATATGTGCTATAGTAAGAAGATTTGTGCATGAATTAACGAGAGCGTTATAATTTCCTGTATTTACGATCTTTAAGTTGTAAATAGATTCAACCACAAATCCAAACCCCGTCTATAGTCTCTCCGTAAAATCGTGACATTATTTAGATATTGAGTAAATTCATATGCTTCAAGATGGGGACGATAAACCCACACACAAAACACACACACACACAAGAACGCAGAGAGTCAAGGTCTATCATGCTACACATACCCAGTAGTACGTAGTTAATAAAGCCTTTCGATTTCCGGGTACTGTGTTACTTGTTCCTAAAAATGGACTGCAGAAATCTTTAATACTCTGATGGAGTTTAGGTTCTCACAGTGATAACTATGGCTAGTAAAGCAGTTGATAGAAATTTTCCGACATTTAGACTTGCACCCTCTTCTTCCTGGACTTACTCTTCTACCTGGCCGCGCCATAGCTCAAGCTGTTAGTCGCTGGATTCTCACCGTGGCGGCCGTGGTTCGATCCCGGGTCTGGTCAAGTGGGATTTGTGGTGGACAAAGTTAAGCTGGGGCAGGTTTTCTCCGAGTACTTCGGTTTCCCCTGCCAATCTTCATTCCACCAATTGGTCCACAATCACCCTCACCTATCAACTGGGGCTGGTACAATAGACCAGAAGTGGCCGCAGTACAAGGGACTTAGTCCCACCCCACTAGCAATAAAAAAATAATACTCTTCTACCTTGAAAATTCAGGCGATATATTCCTCCGAAACTATATTTGATGTTGACAGCAAAGGAATAATATTAACACATTCCATTTTATTTGGCCTGCAATTATTAGGCGTTTACTTTTTTAATTGCCGATTTATAAATAAGATTTCATTCTAATTTCTAGGAAGATATTTGAATAATTTCATATAAATTTCAATATCCCTAGCTGCAGCCGTGTCTTGGTTATTGCTGCAGAGATGGAAGCAGAATTATTTTCTTGCGTGGCGGCGATGTTGCTCGTTTACAGTACGCAGAACGGTCACTTTTCACAAGAGGTGCATATTTATCGAAGATCTATTGTTATACGTCATTTCCAGGCTGTATATTAAACGGAGTGAGAGTCGCTCCGTCCTCACAAGTTTTCACTTTCGCCATTTTGTTACTAGTGATCGTAGTAAGTTAACATTTAAGAGGTTGAGGCGTTCTCTTACGGCATTTATACAGAATTTCGAGAAAATCGATTAACTGGTTCAGAAATCGAAATGGAGAACTACACAGAATTGCGCTCTCAAAAGCCTACAGTGTCTCTTTAATAAAGGAACATGTGAATATTGTCCCTCTGCTTAACTAATTGAGCACTATGCCATGAAGGTGTATGAGGGAGTGGTTGTACAGATCCACGTTTTCTTGACCTAGCTGGAGTTAAGTGGTCAGTTTCCCGCCACTGCCGTGTTACCCCCTGAGAAAGAGCTCCCGATGCCCATTCGGTAGGAGACTGGTGGACCCCAGGACCGGTCTGGACGATATGGAGAAAAGATAATTCTTGACCCTACCGGGACTCGAAATTCGACCCTTCGGCCGTCCAGCCCGTAGACAGTCGTTATACTGACTGCGCTATCTCGGCTCCTAATAAAGGAACCTAGGTCCCAAAAATAGAACAACAGAAACCACACTTCCCTACACGGTCTCAAAATATACCTATTTATTGTTTAACGAAGCTGAGAGTAGCTTAGATTATAAAGCGTTGTATTGTGGGATGATCATGGAATAACGAACTTGAAGTACGTGTATATGCTCGAAACCTATGGTGACCTAATTTGAGACGTCATTCCACTATGTACCTGGATGTGCCGAGAAAAAAAACCTCGAGCAAGACAAGTCGGTGTGTCCCAGCCGTTGTTCGAACCCGGCACCTTCCAAACAAAAAGTCAGAAGCGTTACCACTGGAGTTAAATTTCTCTGTCCCTACCCTTTAAATACTCCGCATCCACTATCCTGCAGACAGATTATGGCTGAGCTTGCAGTCACTATTTTCTCATATCAGTTCTAATGACGTTATAAATATTATCAATAAGTCGCATTGACTGGGTAGAACCATGTAACTGTTAAGTAATCCTCAGTGTGTATGCGCTTTTCAATGTGTCTAATAGTCCGGAATCGACAATTCAGCCCCGGTTAAGCCCAGAACGAACCAACGCTGAGTTTTAAACCTGGGATTAGTGTTCGGTCGAAAAGCCTGAGACCACCAACAGGGAGGAGAGCGAGAGCAAGAGAGAACACATGATGATGTTGACGTTCGGATTAGCTGCCTCCGTTTCTTGCATGTTGTCTGGGAGCGTGCCGCAGGAAGGGAACACTCCTATATTAATAAACTACTGGCAGCGGCTGCTACAGCCACGCTGCTCTTCCTAAACCACTGGACAGAGCTGTCGTGTGACGTGGCAGTCATTGGCATGAGTTATGCGCATAATTCGGGACCCACGTGCTCGTCATATCGTACAGCCCTATTATATGTGCTCACATTTGCTGCGGGACGGGGCGGGACGGGGTGAATGGCAGAAAGGTTATTCACCATCATCGTCATCATCATGATACTTGGAACCAAAGTAACTCGAATCTGATTTCCGTAGTCACCTTCCAAAAGTATTCGCATTTTTATAGAGATTGTGCACCGTAGGATTTCAGGTTATCACTATCAACGGACTAAACGGTGTTAAATTCCAGAAGATAACTCTTCATAACCACCGCTGTGAGAGCCAGAAATCCTACTTAGTGATTGTGTTTGGAATAATATATCTCGAACTCTTCGCCAATATAATTAGAATCATCAACTCAAGGAGGTTCAGATGGGCAGAACATGTGGCACGCATGGGGGAAATAGGAATGCATGTAGGATTTTGCAACTCAGTAAAAAGAAGATACCACTAGAATAGGTGATAAGATAACGTTAAAACTGATCCTTTAAGAAATATTATGGGGCGGTATGGACTGGATACATCTGGTCCAGGTTAGGAACCAGTAAGGCCTCTTTTGATCATGGTAATGAACTTTCGGGTCCCACAAAATATTAGAAAATTTCCGAGTACCTCAGCAACTGACCGCTTCTAAGAATGACTCGGTTACGTGCAGCTAGTTTTTTGGAACCCGGGTCTGGTCAAGTGGGATTTTTGTTGTGGTGGACAAAGTGGCGCTGGAGCAGGTTTTCTCCGAGTACTTAGGTTTCCCCGCCGGTCACGGTAGCCGAGCGGTCTAAGGCATGTACTGTCTTCACTCGCTTGGAAACCGAGATTGTGGGTTCGAATCCCACTCAGGGCATGGATGTTTAGTTTGTGTGTGTGCCTTTTTCTGTGTTTGTCTACAGGTAGAGGCCTTGCGACGAGCTGATCACCCGCCCAAGGAGTCCTACCGAATGTGTAAGATCTAGAAAAACCGAAGTGAACGGAAAAGTTCATGGAGTGCCAAGGGGGAAAAAAACTTAGGTTTCCCTTGCCAATCTTCATTCTACCAATTACTCCACAATCATCCTCACCTATCATCTGGGGCTGGTACAATAGGCCAGAAGTGGCCGCAGTACAAGGGACTTAGTCCCAGCCCACTAGCAATAAATATAGTTTTTTTGGAATGGTGAATTATCATAGTGGCAATTGCCGGAGAATACTATTTTTGTGAAAGTTAAATAGAATTGTATCTCACATTCTTGTAGTAAGCAAAAAAGCCCCGCATAGACAGAATTATTCGGATCATGAGCGTGGCTACCAGTGCAGTAGATCAACTGCTGCGCAGATATTCTGCCATCGTAGGATACTGCAGAGAAAGGGGAGTTCAGCAGGGCAGTAAGTGCGTTATTTCTTGCCGTCGAATAAGTCTATAACTCAGAATCACTGTACAGCATTCTCATTGGCGGTCTATCTGCATATGTTCTTGTGCAAGAAAAGGTTTCAAATATGTACAGGCTAACTTAGGAATCGTAAATCCAATCAAATTATACTCTTTTATACGGAATAGGATAATTCAAAATTACGTAGCCTGACTCCTGGCATAATTAATAAAGAAAATAGATCGAGCAGTCTGATGTAACGGTAGTTCTGTTCGTATTTGTGTCGGGGAGGGCCGATCAGTGTCCGTGCAGTCTAAGGCATGAACCATCTTCGATTTCTCGAACGCTGGTATTGTGGTTTCGAATCCCACGCGAGGCATGGATGTCTGTGTGCGTTTATTCTGTATGTAGATAGCGGCCTTGCGACGGGCTTATCCTCCATCCAAGGAACTCTACCGTCTGTGTATAGGATAAAGAAACTGAAAAACGGCCAAGGTCCAGCAAAAGGACTATAGAGCCATAGATAGATATTGTCAGACAGGCGGTGGCATCGAATTTCTGTCGTAACACGGGCTATCCTGAATTTTCGTAATTTTTCTCATCCTTCTCAACTTCCTTCCAAATAATTTCTGACTCAACATTCATCGGGCATCCTACATTTAAAGCTTCATAGTCCAGATACAAACTATATATAATTTTGTCTTTTGCTTTGTATGTGTGTGGAATTTGGTCTCTGACATCAAGGGATGAACATAGACTGAGGGTGTGTGAGAACAGGGTGCTGAGGAGAATATTTGGACCGAAGAAGGATGATGTGACATGAGGTTGGAGAAAACTTCATAATGAGGAGCTTCATGACTTGTACTCTTCTCCAAGTATAATTAGAATGATCAAGTCAAGGAGGATGAGGGGGCAGGATGTGTAGCACGAATGGAGAGAGAAGAAATGCATATGGGATATTGGTGGGAAATGAGGAAGGAAGAAGACCACTTGGAAGAGAAAGGCGTAAAGAGGTGGACAATATTAAAATGGTTATCAGAGATATAGAATTGGATGGTTTGGATTGGATTGATCTGGCTCAACATAGGGACTGCTGGAGGGCTTTTGTGAACACGGTAATGAACCTTCGGGTTCTATAAAATGCTGGGAAGTTCTTGAGTAGCTGCAGATTTAACAGCTTCTCAAGAAGGGCTCAACTCCATGAGTGAGCGATAGTCCAGATCCTGACAGCGTCCTAAAATAAACAATACTAAATACAAAAGCATAATCATATATATTTTCCTTATCTGCAAATGTCATGATAGTACTTAGATTACGTCAAGGCCGTTTCCTTCCAAATAATTCCTGACTCAACATTCATCGGCCATCCTACATTTAGCGCTACATAGTTTAAGATACCGACAGCGTCCTAAAATAAACCATACAAAGTATAAAAGCATCTGCATTTCCCTTATCTGAAGCAAGGATGCGAGCTGGTATGAATCCCCATATTTGCATAGAGACGCATCAGCCTTGGGAAGTGTGGCGCAGTCTGCATCAGTGCTGGTCTGCTTGCCTCCACGTCTGCCCTGGCTTGATACATACGGCCCCTTTTTTATCTTTTCATGATCAAAAAGTCAAGATGGTATTTCGTCTTCTTCATTCCTATATTTTTCTTTAGCAGTTTTTTTTTATTTATCTTCCCAAAATTCCTTATTGCTCGTCTTTCTAAGGCTTCATCCATCTCACTCTGTTTCCTGTTCATTGTCGCTCAGCCGTAACTCGATTCGTTCTCCGAGACGTCTGCTCTTTCTACGTTACATATGTCCACAGGTCCATCACTCTCATCCAAGTTTTATCTTCCTCTCAGATATATCTTTCTTTCTTCACTCCTTTACATTGATTTCTTGACTTATTCTACACTTCCTTTCGCTTTACCTTCCTGCCTGCATACAGTGCTGTGGGTTACATAGTTGTGTTTTCATCAGTAAACTTAAAAAAAGTAAAGCTATCCCTGTACCAGGCCGTGAAGGCCCATAGGGTTGTGAGACGTTGAGGGTCCCACATTATCTAGACAATCGGCTCAAAGATGACGGTAAGGTTGTCAGCCTTACATGGTGTGCATAACTTAGGCTTGTATGGAGACTGATTCTAAGTTAGTAATAAATTACTATATAACAGACCGCACGATGATTCTGAGGGTACTAAGGAAGGAATGACAAAGGAAACTGAGAACCCAGGGTAAATCTTCCATTTCAATAGAAACAAAAACCAAGATTTTGAATAAATAAAACTCTGAGTGTTAGATTTGAGGTTCTCGCAACTTTGGCCATGAAGAATGCCATGTTCTGAGTTCTAGTTAGTTAGTTATTAGAGAGGGTGGGTTTCCCCATGCACTTAGACCTGTAGTGGTCCATTGTACTTCCCTCTATGATTTCTACCAGTCTCTATATCCTACCGGTATTGGTGCTTACCATCAGTCCTGCCCAGCCAGCGAGACCGGCTCTACTGGCTGAGAAGTATCTATAATGCTTCCCCCATCTACCGGAGGTATTAGTGACTGCTGTTGGGCGGGAAACGTCCGCAATTTTGGCTCAGTGACTTCCTTTGGAGGTGTGAGGTTCTTTTACGTGCCGTAAAGCTACGACACAGGACCCACGGCTTAAAGTCCCTCCCGGAGGACTTGTTCCCTGAATTTTTCCGCCCTTAAAATTTCGACCACCTCCGCTGGGTATTTGAACCCCGCGTACTACGAGTCATGAGGTGTTCTGAGTTCTAACTCCATGCAGTTCGGTAAAGTCGACCGATGTTTCGGAGGAACGTATCACCATTCTTGACGCCTGTTTATTGCTACGTTTAGACCCTGAATATGGAAGTTATACGTCCTCCTGAAATGTCGGTTGGCTTCTAATAGTCTACAAGTTATTATAACTCAGAAGATCGTACTTATCGAAGTACTGGGAGACTGTGAGAAGTTGATAGCCACCCAGATGGTTAAGATATTTCTTACTCTAATGGAACCCGAAGATCCATTGCTGTGTTCACAAGAGCCCGCCACTGGTCCTCGACCTTGTCTAATACAATTTCTTTCTTTTTTTCTTATGTAATCATATCGAATACTCATGATCTTTGAATCTGTTTCTTCTTCTCAGTTTTCCAGTTCAAGTTCTATATGCACATATTTTCCTTCCCATGTGTGCTATATTCCCCGCCCACCCTGCTTTTCTTAATTTCAGTAACCTAGGAGTGTTCCGCGACATTTGTGGACAATTTATCCAGCCCTTTGTAACTTCCTCCTTCTTTCCTGCAACTCTATTCAACCAGCAGCTTTTGCTGAAGCATCAGATACCTGATCTGGTGCAACATGTGCCTAACTCCAACACTCGCTTTCATTGATGATCTAACTTCGTCTCAGTAGACAGAGACAGAATACACAAAACTATAAATTTGCCCGTGGTTCTGTATGGGTGTGAGACTTGGTCCTGAGATTAAGGGATGAACATAGGCTGAGAGTGTTTGAGGAAAGGGAGTTGAGGAGAATATTTGAACCGAAGAGGAATGGAGTGACAGGAGGTTGGAGAAAACTGCATAATGAGGATTTTCATAAATTGTGATCTTGTCCAAGAATAATTAGAATGATCAAATGAAGAATTATGAGATGGGCAGGGGATGTAGCACGAATTGGGGAGAATAGGAATGCACATAGGATATTGGTGGGAAAGCCAGAAAGAAAGAGACCACTGGGAAGACCAAGGCGTAGGTGGGCAGACAATATTAAAATGGATCTTAGATAGATGGGATGGGCTGGTAAGGATTGGATTCATCTGTTTCAGAATATGGGCTAGTGGAGGGCTCTCGTGAACGTGGTAATAAAGTTTCGGGTTCCATAAAATGCAATTCTTGAGTAGCTGCACAATTGGCTGCTCCTCAAGAAGGGCTCAGCCCCATGAGTGAATGAGACAGAGACAATTATAGAGAGAAGGTGAGATTCAGAATAATGTTCTGTTTATCCTTCTATACGAGCTTTTGGTTATAGCCCTCCTGATGAGGCTTTGCGGTATTCATATACGAGTACACAGTATACTACTGTATATTCTTGGATATGACGCCATATAGTCTGCAGAAGGTTACCGAGGATTTGGAGGGAAACGTAACCTCCATATTCAGGATCGAACAGTAAGTCGAGCAAACATGCAGCAGGCAGAGTCGCTTATTCTTCGACCCCGAAGATGAATGCAGAATTTTCCCTCGAAACGTAGCCAAACTTATACCATACTACACCGCTATACATCCCACGAGATAGACAGAATCTTGAGAATCTCAGATCTCACCAAATTTTCCTTATTTTTAATCTTAATTCCGTACGAATTTATCTGACGGTCTCAGTGGCCACGCGGTATGAGGCATGAGCCGTCTTCACTCCCTTGAACATTGGGGTTGTGGCTTCGTATCCCACTCGAAATATGGATGTACGTTTATTCTGTGTGTAGGCACCGGCCTTGCAACGGGCTGATCCCCCGTCCAAGGAGTCCTACCGACTGTGTATAGATTTAAGAAACTGAAGAAGCGGCTGAGGTCCACAACGGCTGCAGAGTCATAGATAGATAGATAGATAGATAGATAGATAGATAGATAGATAGATAGATATACAGATCTACTAATTCCGACAGATGTTCATGTACAAACGTAACAGTAATATTCCATTGATTGAGTACAAAAATGGTTTTGTTGTTTCGGTCTAATCGTTAGTTAGAATCAATGTAAAATAATCGGTTTATTCCGTTTTTGGACTTTGTCCGGTATTCTTAGAAACACTACAATACAACGTTCTAGAAATTGATCTGTTTTTTCTTGTCAAAGAGAAATAGAGTTTATGCTGTTTCGCTCCTTTTACATCCCGTAAAGAAAGCAATGACACCCATGGACCTATTTTGCAGTTAATTCGCCAATATTTTATTTTAATCAAAGATTGAGACATGGTGACTCTGGAACATGGCGTTTTATAGAATTTCTGCTAATAGCATATGTATTTCCTGCACCCTAGAATTGCCGCACATGGACTAAAATTTTCCGCACATTGAAGTATTTTAACTTACACGCACAATTCCCTTTGTTTTATAAGGCATATTTTTTTCATTTGTTATAAGGAACAAGTCATTTTTCATTTACTTTTATGAGACCAAAGACAAAAACAGAGAGAGTCAGTAGAAGTATTTAATTAAACGTAGGAAATAACATTTGAGTGTTAATGTAAATTTTAGTATCCTGTGTAAATTTTCTTATTATCATTGGATATTTCGTAAAATAGGGAGCCTGGATAGCTCAGTCGGTATAGTGACTTATTAAGGGCTGGACGACCGAGGGGTCGGAGTTCGAGTCCCGGTAGGGGCAAGAATTTTCCCTTCTCTACTTTGTCCAGACCGGTCCTGGGGCCCGCCCATCCTCCTTCCAATGGGTAACGGTGGGTCTTTACCGGGGGGGGGGGGAAGCGGGCGGGGGGTGGAGGT
>NW_019723906.1:4362557-4383794 GCF_002891405.2 Cryptotermes secundus
GGATCTATACATCCACTCCCCCATAAGCTTTCATGGCGTAGTGCTTAATTAATTAAACACAGGGACAACTTTACTTAGTAAGATAGGACCTAAACGTGTCACGCTTTGCGATTACTTACTGATAGAGAGCTGGGTGCACTGCACGGGATATATGTGTCAATAACATCAACACTTCATCGGCAGTAATGAGTCCTATTAAATTATAATGATGAGCGTATTCGTTGTTATTATGTCATTATTCCATATTTAACAGAATGTTAAAAGTATTAATATTTCTCAAATTTTTTAAATTTCATACTCAAACCTCTTTCAGTGTAGTGTATATTATTTGAGATTTCTGATCTTAATATTCTGCTGATATGCATGTCTGCCTCATCTTTCAGATAAACATTCCTGAAATGACTTTTTTTTAATATCTCTAGCTTTGTGTCAATATCAGACAGCACGCTGAACTCTGACATTCTGCTGGTAACGTCACTCACCAATTAACCTTTAACAAAGCCGGAGGAATGAGCGTCACAGGAAGGCACGGGTCTCAATGCCGTATGTAATTTCATTTCCAATCAGCTCCTTCATAACTTAGGCTTGAAGGTATTTGCTATATGTGGAGGTACGTTTTCATTACGACTGCTTCTTCTGTAACCTTTCTGGGCTACCTTTCTTCATGACTCTGAAATGGTAATGGTGGTTTTCCCACTGCCATTATGGATTGGTGGAAAAATATCTATCTATCTATCTATCTATCTATCTATCTATCTATCTATCTATCTATCTATCTATCTATCTATCTATCTATCTATCTATCTATCTATCTATCTATCTATCTATCTATCTATCTATCTATCTATCTATCTATCTATCTATCTATCTATCTATCTATCTATCTATCTATCTATCTATCTATCTATCTATCTATCTATCTATCTATCTATCTATCTATCTATCTATCTATCTATCTATCTATCTATCTATCTATCTATCTATCTATCTATCTATCTATCTATCTATCTATCTATCTATCTATCTATCTATCTATCTATCTATCTATCTATCTATTTCTCTGCATGCCTTTCTGCCTGTACGTCTGTCTGTGTATCTGTGGCTCTACAGCCCTTTACTTAGACCTAGGCCGATTTTGATTTTCTTGATTTCTACACTCTTTGTGGGACTCCTTGGACGGGGGATCAGCCAATCGCAAGGCCGCTACCTGCGCACACACGACAGCACAAACACAGAATAAATGCACGCAGACATCCATGCCTCAAGTTGGATTCGAACCCACAATCAGAGTGTTCGAGATAGAGAAGATTGTTCATGCTTTAGGCTGTCCGGCCACTGTGAGCGGCATTAAGCTGTCTAGTCAAGCATTAGGATGTTTACTTTCTGCCGATTTTAAGCGTACTTTTGCATGATTTTATATGGATAAGTTTTAGAAAAGAGATGTATCTTGTCTTATCTTAAAGACTGAATTTATAAAAGAAGAAGTATATGATATATTTTAAAGGGACCTGTCGTAACCATTAAATTCAGGGAAATATTGCTTACATTTTATGACAAATAGTATATATTTTTATACATTGAATTGTGGCTTTTGGAAAGTGGGAATTGCATCATACGATGGATTATCTGATAGAAGGGGTAGTCCTCCGTGGTATGAAGTAAATAAAATCAAGTTGTCTCCAGGTCGAAATATCACTCCAGACGAAAGCAGGAAACATACCGCAGGAAGCAAAATTTAGTACTTGTTGAAGGCGGGTGATGAACTCCAATTTGGGAACAGCTTGTTACGCGTGGCATTGAGACAGACACGTATCTGGCAGTGAAGACAAATCAAGCTCCTTTCTTTCCTTAATATCGCCCAAGATGTAAAGGTCAAACCTGAGACTTCTGAATCTCTTTATGAGCTCGAAAAGTGGCTGAATGCGAGACGGACTGTCTAGCCACTAATTTTAAAATTGTTTGGACTTCGTAGGGGCACGGTAGCATAGATGGCTGAAGCACTACGCTACAAGCCGGAATGTCGCTGGTTCAATTCCTGACGAGATCACTGAATTTCTTCAATTGACCTAATCCTTCCAGCGGCACTGTATTTCTGTGGTCGACTTAGCCTCTAGCAGAAATGAGTACCAGGAATCTTCCTGGGGGGTTAGGAAGCCCGGCGCGTAAGGCTGACAACCTCACCGCCATCTGTGAGTCGGTTGTCTAGGGAAAATGTGGGAGCCTCGACGTTTCACAACCCTATGGGTCTCCACGGCCTGTTACAGAGGTAGCTTTACCTTTACCTTGGACTTCGTAAGAAACTCGACGTTCCTTATCGGGAAGCGAAAGCTAAGAGTAGTTATAACGAAACTGAATTTGAACGTACATGCTTCATGCTGAATGGAAAGTTCCCACTTCCTCAGTTACACAACTCAGCGACACGTAATTCAATTGTATTGCTGTAAGGATGATCGGTCTCATGAAGTGGGTCGAGTTTCCTTCTAGTAATTCTATGAAACTGTTGTTAGTCCCGTGAGAGGCAGAAAATATTTAATTCATTCTTCATGTACACGGACGTCATTTCTATCCCAATTACAAATCCCTTCCTTCGTAACAGGATAAATTTTTATCATTAATAGGAGTTTTTCTGCGTTAATATTCCTATGCCTATCCTTCCTTTAATATTATCCAGCCAGAGTATCGTGTTATATATATATATATATAGTCACGCGTGTCTGTAGCAAGGCAGGATTGTGTTAACGATTTGAATGTAAAAGTGTTTTATTGTACAGGTGTACACGATGAATATAGATCGAAATTTAGTTTCTGAAACTTGCAATGTTTAGGCCAGGCTGAATTGTATCCCAAACGATTAGGCAGTTTTAGAAGACCTAGGGATTGTTGCGATCTGCATGAACTTTACCCTGTCCATCTTCTCTCTCTTCCTTCTTATCTTCTCTAGTTCTTCTTTGGGCGATTTCCACTTCGTCTTCTCCTTTCCGTTTCGCTGCATGCGTCTTTTCTTTCTCCGTCTTCTCATCCACAGCTACATCTTCCTCCTTCATGGCCCCACTGCCAACCATGGAACCCCCCTCCACGCCCCACCCCCCCAGCCACCCTCCGGCTATTGACGTACTTGCTCCGACTTTTAATAAAACTCTTGTCTGTTTGGATCTGATAGATGACTACACCCCAGTCAGATATTAAACTGGGGCCGGATCCAGGGGATGTTGAAGGGAATGCACAGGGATGGGGTTGGGTAGGGAAGGGAGGTTCGAGGGGGTGGAGGAGATGCTTCAGCGTACGAGAGGAGCCGCCTCTACAGCAGTCGCTCAGCTGCGGTGGATGGTCGCAAAATTCTCTTGGGTTTCTCTTGACTCCGTTCTTTATCACTTGTCTTCTTCTCTCTTTTCTTGTGGACCAGGGAATTCTCTTAGCCAAAGCATGGAGACTCTTTTCCATCTCGCATGGCCAGAATAAGACCATCTTCACTGAAAGAACGTATCGATTTTGGCTTCTTTTAACTTTGTCTCACCCTTCAAGATGGAATTTGTTATGTTTTCTTCTCAGGGATTTCGAAAGATGTCGGTGCATACATGTCTATAATAGGAATGCACTTCTTACTGAGTTGTGTGTTCATTAACTTTCACGTCCACATTAAGGACGAGTGATAGAACATTGTTACAAGATTTGCTGAATTTACAGGCTATAGATATCTTTGAGAATGGTTCGAGGATCTTATTGAAGTTTACTAAACAAGAATACTGTTTCCGGGGATGTGACGCCGTGTAGTGTAGTAGAAATTTACGAATATTTCGGAAGAACGTATAGCCTCCATTTATAGCTTCGAAGAAACCAGTCAAGCAACCAGTAAGACACCCTGCTCTAATTGGTGCGTAGTATATTGCTTGTTGCTTTCTTGGCTTCCTCTTTGATCTTGAAGATGGAAGCAATATTTTACTCCGAAACCTGGGTGGACTTCTACCAGACTACATAATATTACAACTCAGAAGACAATCAGCGTTGTAGGAAACTTAAATACGAGCTCTTTATTAATGAATATGGATGTCATATTCTGAAATGTGTCAGGTTTATATGTAATATTTCGTTGAATAATAATTCAATTCAATTCAATTCGTGTTTATTTATGTGCAAACTTAACAGCACAGTGGCCAATTACAAAGTTAGCACGAGTACATAGAAATACACAAAAATTAAGGAGCAAAATAAAAAATATGACAGTCTATACAATATCAATAAATTAGTAACAATTNAAACAATAGACTGTTCATAGCAACTGTCATCAGAGCTTCAAAACCAGTATCCAAGACTGATTGTACGAGATTACGTTCCTGCGATTAAAGTAAGGAAATGCTTGGTTGAATATTACAAAACATTCAGAAGTAAAACTAAGGACTTCAAAATAATGTCATATTATCCAAAAATTTGTTTCTTCATGGACAAAAGATGCTGTTTCTTTCATTAAGGAGTTTAGAAGTTTGTTATAATTGCCAATGGTGGCAGTTCTTGGTGTGTGACCTAGAGTTACCACTCTAATTCACAGCTCGTATAACAGCAACGGTCTCTACTTCTTTTCGGGACCTGCTTGGTTTGAATCTCGACCGAAAAAATAGCTATCCTGAATAATGTGTCTCATGGTTTTCTTCAAACCCTCCAAGTGAATTCAGGAACAATGCTGGATTAGTGTACGACCGCTGTCATTCATATCTTCTCCAATTCATAATTCTTCAGCTGTTCTACTGTTAGATGCCGTAGAGTCTGGCTGCTAACATGAGAGAAAAGCAAACCAAACAACCCCAAACACTTTAAGTTCAATCTTACGCAGATTAATCCACTATCTGGTTCAGATCTTTCTGCTGTGTTTCTTTCCTGTCCTAGACCAGATTGAATTAGCATCTCCCATTAGTCTAGCAGCGAGAGTAAAGGAGAATACATAAAACTAAGACGTAATACCACACTGCCTAGTGTCCAGTTCAATCAGAAATTCCCCGAAGGAATCTCCCCCTCTCTCTATGGCTCTACAGCCCTTATGGACCTTGGCTGTTTTTTCAGTTTTTAATCCTATTCATAGTCGGTAGGACTCCTTGGACGGGGGATCAGCCCGTCGCAAGGCCGCTACCTACACACATAACAACACAAACATAGAACAAACGCACACAGACATCGATGCCTCGAGTAAATTCGAACACACGATTTCAGTGTTTGAGCAGGCGTAGCCGGTTCCTGCCTGAGACAGCGCGGCCACTCTGATCAACTTCACGTGTGCCGAGCTATGTGACTGGCCTCCATTTTAACAGCTCATGTGCTCATGACTTGTTTGGGAGAAAATTTACATATGTAGGAATAATAGGGGCTGATTACAGCGACCGCCAACTCTAAGGCATGAACAGTCTTCTCCCGTTCAAACACTGGAATCGTTGGTTCGAAACCCACTTGAGGCATGGATATCTGTGTGCGTTTATTCTCTGGTTGTGCTGTCCTGTGTGTTCAGGTAGCGGCCTTGCGGCGGTCTGATCTCCGTCCAAGGGGTCCTACCGACTCTGGAAGGATCAAAAACTGTAAAGCGGCCAAGGCCCAGCAAAGGGCTGAAGAGCCATAGATAGATAGGACTAATAGGGTAGCTTTATATGGTTGTGAAACTTGGGTTCTTTCATTAAAGAAAGAACATAGACAGAAGGTGCTTGAGAAGAGGATGCATAGAGGAATAACTGGATATAAGTAAAATTAAATAATAAAAGGCTGGAGATAAGTACATAATGAGATTTCTTCCAATCAGACTATAAAACCAGTTAAGTCTATTACATTAGTTTTTTTCAGCTGTTGAATATATCACCTTAAATGACGGAGTGAGTAAATTAACAGACTGATGCTTCTGCATATAAAATAAGTTAAAAGGTAAAGTTATCCCTGCAGCAGGCTGTGAAGGCCCACAGGATTTTGAGACGTCGAAGCTCCCACATTTTCTAGACAATCGGCTCACAGATGGTGGCTATGTTGTCATATCTACACGCCGGTCGTTCTTTACGTACCAGAAAAATTCCTGGTACTCATTTCCGTTAGTGGCTACGTCGACCACAAGGCAATACTGCGGCTGGAAGGATTAAGTCGATTGGAAAAAATTCAATTACATCATCGGGAATCGAAACCGCTACTTTCTGGCTTGTAACATAGTGCTTCAGTCAACTGCGCTATATAGGCACATATTTTAACGAACTTTATATAATATTTCCAATGCCATGACTGCAATTATGCGTCCACACGGCCAGTAAATTTCACGCTGAAATATAGCTGATATTGAAGAATGCAGTCTTCTGGGATTTGGCACCGTGTATATGTGGTGTTAACCGACGTTTCGGAGGAACGTATCGCNGAAGAGTATCGCAGGTTATGGAGTCATCAGGGTGACTTTAGTTTACAAGTAGGTGTCCGCATGTCCCATAGGAGTTTCTTTCATCTGAAGTTTCAATTAGTGAAAGACAACGGTATTATTTGTACAAGGATATATCAGTATTGAAGTGGTAGGTGACCCGAAGTAAGTTACTGTAAATTTTCTGAGCTGATACTTTGAAATGTACGAACATAAATCTACATTCTTTATCTGCTGGGAAGTCAAGGTTATATAGAACGTGGGGAAAGTGACTGTTGATTATAACCCCTTCATAAGTAGCTTCAGTTTATGCGTGGGAGGGGGTCCGGACCTATTGTGTCAAGTTCCATTATTCCATAACAAACACATCGCGAGGGACAGAGAGAGAGATATATTCAATTTCGCGGCTCATTTCGAACACACAATGTTGATTCGATTTGCTACTCGAATGCACGCGTTCATTGCGGGAGCTTGTTATGTCATGACGTATGTATTTATATTGTTTATAAAGCTGTTGAATACTTTACAAGTGTAATGCACCTTTTCAGCCAGTACGTAAAATCTGAAGTGACTAGGTTACCTTAAAGTGGATAATTATTTTGAAATGTGTAAGATACGAGTTGCTTACATGATGTCATAATCCGTAGCATTAGTAAGATATTTAGATGATAATTTCTTACCAGGGATACGAACCTAGGGATGTTAAGGTAGAATTTATATTTTAAAATGTGGCATTGTGGCATGTTTTCTCAGAATACTCGTATTTTACTTATAAATCAAAATCTCTCTCTCTCNGACGCTTCATGCCTTAGACGGCGCGGCCACTGAGTGCGACATCCACTCACCTATCGTCCGCAAAATCTCCGTTCCTTGAGATTATCGGCAATTGTTGTTACTTACTGCAGTTGAAATATTTCTTTTATTTATGCTACTCAAATCATTTCCTTCTTAGGGTTTATTAATTATATAACCGAAACATGAAAAACTGCTCGTCGCTTTTAATTATTTAATTCCATAAAACTAGTAAAATTGCAATATTCGGCTGTGGTTGATCCGGGAAGCTTAGTTAACTTAAAATTGACAAAATGTAGTAGGTGATTAAAACGGTAAATTTTTCGTAAAAGGTAAAGTTTTCTCTGTGCTTAACTATTTAAGCACTACGCCATGAAGGCGTAGAGGGAGTGGATGTATAGATTCACATTTCCTTGACCTCGCCACTACTTGGGGGTGAGTGGTGAGCTTCACGCCCCAGCCGCTTTACCCCGAGGAAAGAGCCCCCGGTACCCATTGTATAGGAGGTTTAGTGGACCCCAGAGCCGGTCTGGAAGGCATTGGGAAGTGAAAATTCTTGCCATACTGTGACTCGAACTCCGACTCCTCCGTCCTCTAGGCTGCAGCCAGTCGCTATACCGACTGAGCTCATTTGCAGAGTACACAGAATGATTCTAAATTATTGTCGGTATTTTTATTTATAGGCCACAGAAATACCGACAATAATTTAGAATCACGATGTACGTAGGTACACTTTGTTGAGGCATGCAGTAATGGAAAGGAATAAGACAGTTGCGGCAGAGAAACCAGGAGAGGATATCATGTGACAGATTAAATGGTTAGGTATAGCAATGAGGTTGCCATGCACTCTAAAATATGCGTTAGATGTACATCTCTGATATCCCGAGAATTATAATATCCACCAAACCATTTGGTCCCGGAAGTGCCGTATATGTGGTCTGACAATGAAGTTCGCGAACTCACCAACGTATGCTTGTCGTGGCAGCAATGGACACAAACCTCAGTATGGTTTGATGACGATGGCATATCAGCGTTTCATAGTTGTGTTGTTGTTGATCTATAGCAGTCTCTTTCTGCGTGGCCTCTATTATTGTCTGAGTATGTTTTGGTGTGCCGTCACGAGAATGCCGGAGTTTCTTGTTAAACTTTGTAAGAGTGGAAGCGAAATCAGAGAGATGTTAGTGCAAGTTTACTTCACGGGGACAATGCTATGAAGAAACAGCACCACACAAGTGGGTGACACTTTTTTCAGATGGAAGAAAATGTGTCACTGACGAAGAGAGTTCAGGAAGGCCAGTAACGAGCAGAACTGAAGGAAATATTTCAAAATTTCGTCGAATTATACGTAGAAATCATCGGCTTACTGTCAGGAGCATAGCGAACATCGACAGAGAAACAGAAATCTTAACTGAAAATTTTGACATGAGGAAGGCAATGCACCTGCTCACAGGACACTGTCTGTGAGGGCGTTTTCAGCTAGTAAATAATTAACTGTGCTGGAACACCTTCCCTACTCACCAGTTATAGCCCCCAATGACTTTTTCTGCTCCCGAAGATAAAGGAAATATTAAAAGGAAGTCATATTTATGACATTGATGACATCAGAAGTAATTCGAAGGCAGCTCCGAAGGACATTCCACAGAACCATTTCCGAAATTATTTCGAAGGGTGGACTAGGAGGTGGCATCGGCGCGTATGTATAGCTTCCAAAATGGAGTATTTTGAAGGAGACTACGGCGATATTCGGCAAGGAGATATATAGCGTTTTTACTGCAATTAATTAGTTGGTTGAGGCACTATGCTACAAGCCGGAACGTCGCGGGTTCAATTCCCGATGAAGTCATTGGATATTTTTTCAATTGAAATAATCCTTCCAGCCGCACTATGGCCCTGGGTTCGACTCAGCTTCTAACAAAAATGAGTACCAGGTATTAATTAAATAATTTTCCTGAGGAGTAAAGCGCGGCCGGCACATAAGGCTGACAACCTTACCGTCATCTTAAAGCCGATTGTCTAGAAAATGTGGGACCCTCAACGTCTCACAATCATATGGGCCTTCAGGGTCTGTTACACGGATAGCGTTACTTTTTTTTACCGCAATTAGTTCGCAAACTTTACTGTCAGACCACGTATTGCAAATATATTGTACATTTTCATTTTGAGGAATCTACCGGTGCCCACAACGTAATAATAACGCAGTTCACGGTAATAGTAATATAATTCACATAATAATGTGCAATTATTTACGGTTCAATCATTAGTAGGTACAAATATGAACAGAATACAGTTAAGTATCGGTAAGAAAAAATGGAGGTAATATGAGCGATCTCTATCCACATAGTAAGGCAGTTATCCACTAACGAGTAGGTCTATCTATTGCCGACAACTTCACTGAACTTCGTGCTTGGCGCCTTGCTTTATAATAGGGTTAAACCGTCGTAATACGTTGTGGTGTTTATTGCTTGCGAATACTGCCATAAAGAATCATTTCGCAGACGTTTTATTGGGTAATTTTTGGTCTCCATTGTATTTTCCCTCTGGTGGTGCAAATTCTCGTGAATATTCAAACAATAAATTAATGGTGCTGTAAAAATAAAAGTGACAGAATAAGAAAAACAAAGAAAGAAGTCTTGGATCTTATAACCAACAAATTAAGAAGGCGGTAAGGCAAAATTAAAATTCTCGAGAATTGAAACTCATTTCTTTATGAATTCAGTTTCCTCTGGACGAACCAATAAGAGAAGAGAATGTTGTTGTCTGTTTGGTGTGAAATTCTGGTGCTGTTCCAGCAGAATAAAACGGAATTGATCTGCTTCTTTCCAGAAGCTTTCCCGTTTCAATATGTGAATTAATGTCTTCTAAAACTGTATTAAAAATTCCCTCTTGAATTACATGTTGAAGATATCAAAATATACGATTATGTAGCGATGTTTTTAATACATGAAAGGTAACAGCCAGCGCCAATATTTTCTTCTTCTTCTGCTTCTCCTTCTTCTATTTCTATGGTTCCCACTTTGAGCATAGTGCATTCGTGAAACGCTCGTTTCAATTCAATTTTTTATTCTGAGACAGTAGGTACGAATCTTTGGATGGAGGATCAGCCAGTCGCAAGGCCGCTGCCTAACACAAACACAGAATAAACACAAACAGACATCCATGCCTTGAGTGACATTCGAACCCAAGATCCCAATGTTCGAGTGAGCGAAGACATTTCATGCCATAGATTGCGCGGCAACTCTGATGGGCGACACCAATATCATAGATTCTAAAGGGTTCTGACGGTGGTGGATGACACACAGAATTACTGTTTCTTTGGACGTTTTCCATCGTCCGGTATTCTAGTTAATAGAGGACACGACGTTTCGGAAACAGATCAAGTTTCAGAAGCGTCGAGTCCTTTATTACCTAGAGTGTTCTCTATTACCTAGAATTTCGGATGATAGAAAAAGTCCAAAAACCCAATAACACTGTGGTCCCATATCATAGTTTTCTAAATTCAGTTAACTGATACGTATTGCAGTTTTATATCACGTAATCTCAGTAGAACATAATTAGGGCCTGCCCTATTCTGCGCCACAATTTTGACCCAGTTTATTGTATACTTTCTTCTTTTTTAGTTTTCTTCTGTCTCGCCAGATGGAGATATAATAATGATTTGTTTAATGAATGAAAATTCTTTCACATATGAATTTACGATTTATGTTTATGAGTAAATATTATCTGAAATTTCATTAGCCTTGCATGGAAATAATTTGTCACTACAGTATGAAACAAATAAGAAAATACACTTCTGTTAGCCGCAGTGCGCGTACCGGACATTTATGAAATGTGTAACTATACGTACGGACATAAACTTTGCAGAGGAAGCCAGAGAGATTAGCCGTCCACTGACAGGATGGGTGAAAGTGTATTCCCGTCCATGATATGTATGTGTTGACCGTCTTCTAGTGCAACCCAATCTCACATGTCACTTCACTACATGTTTCGGCATCACTGTGCCATCTTCAGGTGTGTTATTTACGTTAAACTCTTGCAGTGCGAGCAGTGTAGTAAATAACACACCTGAAGGTGGCACAGTGATGCCGAAACATGTAGTGAAGTGACATGTGAGATTGTGTGCACTAGAAGACGGTCAACACAAATATATCATGGACGAGAATCAGTGCAACAGGACGCTAAAATACAACATTACTAAAAGTGTATTCCGTTACCAAAGAAGCCGGAACAGGTCTATAGGACGAATCATTCATATAGATGATACTGATGATGAGGAGAGCACTGGGGCTGTAGATCATAATTTAAGGGCTCATATTTTTTGTGACATCGCTTGAAGAAGCTGACATCGCTGTTGGTGTGTATGATGAAAAAGAATTACTGTAATCTTTGAGAAACATGCTGACATGACAGAATTCCATAAGTCGCAGTCTATTTGTTGCTGTATGTAACACCAGAAACTAAATCCATGGAGCTGAGTTCTTGAGAAGCCGCTAATCTCTCCTCTAATCAAGAATTTCCCAAAAAATTTCGAAATCCGAAATTTTATTAACATGTAAATAAGAGCCATCCACTACTCCCGATCTTAAGCCAGATCGATCCAGCCCATACCACTCCATCGTCTTTCTCTAAATCTATTTTAATATTATCTTACCATCTACGGTTTTATCTTTCTAGTAATGTACCATTATAACTCACACAATTTGTTAAAGTGAAATTTGGCAGTAATTAGTTATAATGAAGGTCCTAGGCAAATAGCAATAATGAGCTATTTTTATGCCAGTAACTAATTCCATGGAGGTTGCTCCTGAGAAGCCAATAGTCGCTCAGCTGTTAGGATATTTCCGGCCCTCTAGTGAAAGCGAAGTTAATTACCGCTAACATAAAATGGGTCTACTACTTCTTATGCTGAACCAAATTACCCCGCATACATCCTCTCACAACATTATTTTAATCTTTCAAAGCTCAGTGGTTACTATATATACCACCTGCTTTAACACACTAAAACTTTGTATTCTACTCACAGAATGCATTTGTGTGTCCCGTATGGTTCTCATAATAAGCAGTGGCTATTTCCCAAAGTAGTATTAAACTGTTGGTCTTTGTAGCAGAGACGTATTGAGTTTCCTGTGAGGTACGAACTGAATTTTATACATTATTTAGAAGAAATTCAGCATTTAAAGTTTAAGATACATTTTTATACTGTATAATCTCAATCTGTATAATATCATTTGAAGTTACGTTTTCTAAGTCTTCTCGATCCTTATTAATTTTGCGACTAAAATGTTTTTGATATTTTCATAAGTGATTGCCTTAGTTTCAGAATTCGCGATTAAACGTTTAAGATGTTTCTTTTATATTAACCCATAGACTGTAAATCTATTCAATTTTATCAGGCTGATTCAAAGTGAATACCGCAGCTGGGATCTCAAACAAACCACATTGACTATATTTAAAATTCAAGTAACGTAGCAGGACAATATTCCACATTACGAGGATGTTGAATACGAATATACACGCTACAACTGGTTCCAGTCCAGCGGCCTTAGTACACAGCCGCAAACCACACTACAGTACAGCCGGTTGGGTTGTCTGTGTTCCAGGGGAATACCGCATGATATGCAGAGCGTTAGGTAAAGGGAGCAGTTGTTGCTCTAGTCTGTCAGTGGTCTTGTGAGAGACCAAGGGTTACTTTGATGACGTTATGGCTATTTATAGATTTTATTTTGGCCACGATAATAATGCTCGTAACACTCCATGCATTAATTTAATCATAAACTTTCAGCCCGTGTGTAACTGGATGTAGGCTTATGTAAGTTTTACAGCTATGTATGTATGTACCTAGGTATGTATGTATGTATGCACGTATTGTCATATAATATGGAGTGACTCTATAGAAGGAATTTTGGATATTTGCATATTGGATTTATTGACCACTTATACACACGACTTGGAAGTACAAGAAATTACAGCGCTACCTCTAATATACATAATTCACAAATCACTACAGTACACGCTAAGTCTTTTCCAACCTGCTGTATCTTAATCAGCCGTTCCTTGGCAACGACTACTAACGGTGGAGATTCTTCAGCATTGCGCACTCAAGTCCCCTCTGAATGGTGGCTTCCTTCAAACTGTCCCCTCTCTTCACAGCCTACCGTACAGAACAGACTTGGATGCCCCATGTGTCTTCCCTATAATTTCTTTGCACGGACGAGTAGAAAACACAGTTTCCAACAGTACCTCTATTGTTGCATGCGTATCCGTTACAGAGGGAACGTGTTTACCGAACCGTTGCCTAGAAACGAATGTTGTTTCAGATCCGTTCGCTAGCAACGGCTGTTTCTCTGGCTCCACATATCTTGCTTCGAGGAAATATGCCACAGTATGTATGTGTATATATATGTATGTATTAACTAGGACACTTCGTACTACATATTTTTTCGTGGCGTAGGGTGAGACTGATTCCACTTTGTACGTCGGTCATTGATTGACCTAACGTACCAGCCCCTGATGATAGATGATTGTGGAGCGTTTGGTGGAATGAGAATTGGCAGAGGAAACCTGCCACAATGCCACTTTCTCCACCACAAATCCCACATGACATAACCCGTTATTGAACCCGGGTCGCTGGGGTGGGAAGCCGGTTACTAACCGCCTTTGCTATGGTACGGTCCTCTTAAAACCCTAGAATAAATTTCGCTTGAAATATGATTCTTATTTATTGCATTGATGCCCGACAGAAAAGATAATTTTGCTCATGGGTTAATATTTTCGTAGTGAACGGACAATTCCTTTTTTCGAAAAGCGAGATGAAAGTATTGTAGCTTATAGGGCAGTTACTATACAACGCCCGCAAGATAAGCAAATATACCAGAGCCGTTACTGTGTAACACGCTTCGCAAACAAACACTTTACCACGGAAATGATGTGAGCAGCTTCTCCACAGCAACGAATCAATACACAACAATAGAGGTATTGATGCAAACGGTGTTTTCTTCGGAGATCCGTGCCGAGGAAATACAAGCGGGACAAATTTAAAGCGTAGTTCTGGGAATGAAAATCATTAGAATGAACATGTCCGTAGTACAGGACAAGACGAAGTCAGACAGAAGATATAAGAAGCTTCAACTTGGCCGTGATCAAGCTTAAGACTGTTCAAGGGACTAAGCTGCCGTTGTAACATAAGATATGTAAGATAGGTATAATCAGTTTCAGAACTTGTACTGACAGAGTACTTGTGTATAATGCAAAAAAAAAAGACAGTAACATGCTATATGTGCAATACACACGTTTGACGAAAGGCCAAGCATATTCATAACTTCATAAGATTCATGTCAGGCAGGATGTTACATAATGACTATTACCGTAAGGATTCAGTTGGAAGAAATCTCTAGTCGTAGGTCTCAAGGGAATATTGATGTCAGGACGAACTGATTGGCGGTAAAGCAACTTTGACTTCGAGCTTAGTTCAGTTGAAAAGGAGCAGCAATTCAGAGAGAATCTGAGCAAGGAAGCAGAGGAATAGCCATAGTTGGAGCCGTTACCAGTTAAATGCACGTGAAGACACTGCGGACTGGAAAGACATAACGTTTGCTCCAGTGATTTCTAAATTTTGGAAATTAGAACTTTTGTTGTAGATTTTAGCCTACGTTCCTTATATAAAACAAATAAAAGTAGACTTGTGTGATCTCCATGCAACCTGTGTGTTCCTTCTGTCAACTTTTGACTAACGTGAAATATGGTTATGAAACTTGAAATGCATATCGTGACACCTAAGCTCATCTCAGCGCCTGCTTCATGAATCTCTCCTATCACTCTCGGTGTTTTATGTGTGTATCCCACTGTCGTTGCCAAGGAACGGCTCCGTGAAAATATTACTGCGGGAAGGAATACACAAGCAATAATAGAATAATTGTTGGACATATCGTTCTCTTTGCGGTCCGTATCGTTTCAAGGAAAGTAGGTGATTAGTTCTTCCCAGAATTTCTTGTTTTAATTTTATTTTAGAAATATATTGTATTATAAGGATATATATATATATCCTTATATATATATATATATAATAGCCGTTTGGGATATAAATATGAACCCTTTCGTGAGTGCTTGAATTAACAATCGTTTGATTTAAAATTCCGTTCTCCTGCGATATTCTTCTTTGTCCCTAATCGAGAAGCTTGGAAAATTTAAGCTTCCATAACCAACACTATATAAAACCCCGCAGAAATTACCCCCAGGAACCACTGGCCTATCATCCATTTCAAATGGATTTAACCTGCCTATCGTTCTTTTTTATTTCCATAAGTTCCCATACACTGCAGTAACTACTACCTTCCCCACCAGCAATTATTTTTTTTTCGCGTTTCACTATCTTCTCATTCTGCCCATCCTTTCTTTCCGTTAGCTATTCATAAAATGCAAACCGCGTCTTTCTTCTCAGATACTCTCACATTCTCTTTCGTATAAAAGTAACACCCTCTTCCCCCTCTATAAAGCACGTTTTGCATCGAAATGAAGGCACGACGCTTTCCTCTCACATAACCTCATGACCTACGCGGGTTATGCTCCCTCTTCCCCCCAGTCTTCATCAGTATTTTTTTTTACTTCATTGAAATGGTCTTAAAACCGCGATCAGGAGCAAAGATGATACCATAAATAGGCAGCTCTCTGGATAACGTTCTTCTTCTTTTCTCAAGACGTTACGTCACAGGCGCCTGTCTCCTCCAGCATACGCTGGGAGAATGCCAGAGAGACAATTATTTACCTGGAAGTGAAACCTTACCAAACTGGATAAGTATGTAGCTGTAGGTTAAAATAAAAGCTATCCCTGTAACAAGCCGTGGAGGTCCATAGGGTTGTGAGATGTCAAGGCGCCCACATTTTCTCTAGACAGTCGGTTCACAGATAGCTATAAGGTTGTCAGCCTTACTCTCCGGCTGCCATTTACCCGCCAGGAAGATTCCTGGTACTCATTTCTGTTAGAGGCTGAGTTGACCCCACGGTCATGCTGCGGCTGGAAGGCTGCGGCTAATTAAAAATCCAGTGTTCTCATTATGAATAGAACCCGCAACCTTCCACCTTGTAGCATAGTGCTAGCGAGTGCCCCTAGCAGATAACTACGTTTCTGTTACTTAAAATTTACATTTAAAAGAAAAGAGAAACTTTAAACGGTAGCAAGATTTCGAGTTTTTAGGATGTGTGTACAATTTTCGATACGGAGAGTATGGTCGGAGAAGTGAAGAAGGTTCCTGGTACTTCGAAATAGCATACTGCCTTCAATTTCAAGGTTGAAGTGAGGAGGAGGGAAGGGTGATTGGTTGTGTAAGAAACAGTGTTTTGAGGTATGGCGAGGATTTCAGAAATTGTAAAGATTTTTATGTCGGCCCTACTTCAGGACTGAAGCGACCGACTCTTCACACATGAAAAAAAGTAATATTATTGATAATGTTATAAGGGAGAGAATCCGTATCTACAGTTTTGAAGATCAATACCAGTTGCAGTAAGCAAATTCTCAGTTAATTTTTTTTTAAGAATATTTCCTGAATGGAACACAGTTATTTTCTGTTTCTTCCGTCTCTCTTTTCAAATTTAATGTAATTTCTGGTATTGATCCAACCTCCTATAAGATGGGTACCGAGGAGCTTTCCTGGGGAAGGAGCCGAGTCATGAATGTGACCACTTACCTGCAACCAGTGCAGAGGTAAAGAAAAATGAATCTATACAACCACTCCCCCATACGTCTTCAAGGCGAAGCACAGGGACAACTTTACCGTACCTTACCTTTAGCAAATTACTTCGTCCTCTCTTTGTTTTTATTCATTTTCCCCTTATTTATTGACATGCGCATATGCCAAGGAATATTATTTGCTCTTAGTATAGCGTCAGGTTCAATATTGATTTACCGATTTCAGCAGTGATCGTCAGCTCTATAGCTCCGTCGCATTTATTTCTCTTTTGTTATTCTTTTGTTCACGATGCAGCGATGTCATGAATCTCATCAGAATTTTTACTCCGGTTAAAAATCTCCTTCTCTTTCGCCATGGGCAATGGTTAACTTATAACTGAAGCAAGTACCGCGGTTGTATTATTCCTCGACCAGAGATGATCATAAAAGTGGTGCCGCAGTACTGTACTCCGGGGGATCACTATCTGAGCGAGGCAAGCAGTCCACAAGGCGCTGTTAGCTGTGACGACGTCAGCGTGTGCTTCAGTATTCTTACGACAACAGAAACCGCCACCCCGAACATACAGTTCTGTAAGGCCGGCTGCATTAAGAGGATCCGTCAGTTAACATCGGTACGACTAAGATACTAGTGTATGAGTGTGAACCAAATTTTTATTGCTTGTGGGGTGGGACTAAGTCCCTTGTACTGCGGCAACTTCTGGCCTATTGTACCAGCCCCAGATGATAGGTGAGGGTGATTGTGGAGCAATTGGTTGAATGAAGATTGGCAGGGGAAACCGAAGTACTCGGAGAAAAACCGCTGAAGCGCCACTTTGCCCACCACAAATCCCACTTGATCAGACCCGGGATCGAACCCGGGCCGCTGCGGTGGAAAGCCAGAGACGAACAGCTTGAGCTATGGCGTGGCCATAGTGTGACCCTTAGTCTCATGTTAAAGGAAGGGCGTGGACTGTGAGCAGGTTTCATGAACAGGCTCCCGAGGAGGATGTTCGGATTTTAAAAGACGAAGTATTGGAAATATGGAAACAATTCACATTGAGAAACTGCAAAATTTGTGGTCTTCTCCAAGAATTATTAAGGTGATTAAATACGTAAGATTAAATAGTAGTCAGTATATCGACTGGCTACGGGCTGGACGGCCAAGCGTCGGAATTCGAGTCCCGGTAGGATAAAGAAATTTTACTTCTGCATGTCATCCAGACCGATTTTTGGGTCCACCCAACCTTCTATCCAATGGGTACCGGAGGTTCTTTCCTGGGGGTAAAGCGGCCGGGGTGTTAAGTTAACCACTCACCTCCAACTAGTGCCGAGGTGAAGAAAATGTGGATCTATACACCTACTCTCTCATACGCCTTCATGGTACAGTGCTTAATTTCTTAAACACAAGGACAACTTTTCCTTTCGCCGTTTACTCTGAAGCGAATATATCACTTTGGAGACCTAGAAGTAGATGGGAAAGTAATGTTAAATTGAACAGTTATGTCTTCTGCAATGTAGCGTCTCGTAAGATCACGTCGCCTATATTTTCAGGGTCGACTAATAAAACAAGTAAGAAACAAGCATGAAGGATATAGCAAGCAGAAGTCCCTTGTCTGACTTATTCTTAAGATTAACACCCATACAAAACTACAAGCAGTATTCTTTTTATTGCTAGTAGGGTGGGACTAAGTCCCTTGTACTGCGGTCACTTCTGGCCTATTGTACCAACCACAGATGATAGGTGAGGGTGATTGTAATTGGTGGAATGAAGATTGGCAGGGGAAACCGAAGTATTCGGAGAAAACCTGCCCCAGCGCCACTTTGTCCACCACAAATCCCACTTGACCAGACCCGGGATCGAACCTAGGCCGCCGCGGTGGGAAGCCAGGGACTAATCGCTTGAGCTATGGTGCGGCGCAACCAGTATTATAGTTCTGTATATTTTAATTGTTACTTTTTTTAGACAACGGACGACAAGACAAATGTCCTGACATGAAAGGTAGAAAACATTAATCGAATTTAATCTGGTCACAGTGTCTTCATGAATGAAGTTTTGATATCCTATTCTCCTTTTTAGATATCTGAACTTTGTTACATTTTCAAAAGATCTATTACTTCTCTTTATGCCACAATTTTACCCTGCATTCTGGTGACGAGACATCAACATGTGCTTAGTTTTCTCCGTGTTTACTTCTAAAGCAACATTCTTCTATATTTATCTTTACATTACTTTCACGGTTAATGTGTGTGACTATAAACGGGGTGCATATTTGTGACTCGATTTATTGCCCGCTTACAGGTCTTAACTACAAGTAACTATAACACTATCGTTGGCTTCCAAATTTTACAAAACACTACACGCTCAGTGTTCTCCAGCCTGCAATGTCTTTACTAGCCGTCGCTTGGTAAAAACTCTCAGCAATGGAGATTTTGCAGCTTCTATGGTCACGTCGTTACTGTCTGGCGAATATCGCGCAAATGAAATGTCAACTTAAGTTTAGCGCCGTCTCTTCTGAGCCTCCATTGCAGCCTCCCTCACTGGTTCAATTGTCCTGTTTGTAACATCTCGGCACGGATCACATAGAAAACATTGTTCTTCTATTGTTTTATGCATATTCTATGCAGCGGGAACGTGTTTACCGAAACAGTTTTCTGGAAACGGCAGCTGTTTATTCGCTTTATCTCGCCGTCGTTACATAGCAACGGTTTTATATTTCATCTCCCAGTAGATTACATCATCACCACAGTCCAGAAGCTGGTGTGTCCCATTCAGTTTTAGCCCCACCTGGTTTCCCCAGCGTTTGATATGAGTGTGAAAGAAGAATATGTCTATAGTCTTATAAGCAAACAGCCTGCACTGGAACATACAGCTAATAGTTTAGAGTCATTGTGGAGGAGGACCGAGAAACAGGACGACTTCTGGTCCTTATCGTGTAGAACTCCTGCAGGCACTAAAAACATTATCCACCGTTCCGGCTTTAATCCTCGCGCTCCTCTAGTAAGGGAGGGCTTCGCCCCAGTGATATTATTAGGCAACTGCTGTGCATGGAATAGCTCGTATATAGAGCACAAAACCTCCCCTCCGCCTCCACCTTACCCTCCTGTGTGTCTCCATGTGCAGGGTGACCTACCAGAGTGATGGTCGGCACTTAAAGCGAAACTTCGCCGAGGTTAAAACCGACGAAGGTGTCGACTGCGAAGTCGTCAAGGAACTAAGGCAGGGTGATCCGTGTCTTTATTGTCGTTATAAACAGGTAGAGGAAAAAAATTACAGCAGCAACTCACATCGTGTGCCATGTCAGACCACTTTCTCTTCATGAAGCTTCGAAGCCGGGGATATCTTAGTCGGTATAATGGCTAGGTTGTAGACTGGGTGGCTGGTAACACGGGGATCGATTCTTGGAAGGGGCAAGGAATATTTCCTTCTTCCATAACATCCACATCGGCTCTGGAGCTCACTTAGTCTCCTGTACGACGGGTACCGAGGGTTGATTCCCGAGGGTAAAGAACCAGAAATTCCATTCACCACCATCTAGTGCCGAGGTTAAGAATGGTGGAGTTATACCTCCACTCTCCCTACGTCTTTATGGCGTGGTACTTAATTAATTAAGCTAAGAAATAAATTTGCCATTTTATAGCGCCGTAAACGGCTTCGAATTATGGAATTCGTGGATCGAATCCCTTCACAGACTAAATTGAATCTAATTTATTTGCAGTGTTTACTTATGCAAAAAAATTGACTTAAATTTTGTATACTCATGATTTATTTGATGACGCTGTCAATAGCTCGGACGATATAGCATGAAACAGTGTGATGATAGTGAATAGTAAATTGGAAAGGACGCGTTAGGAAGCAATCATAGCCAAATTTGAAGTACTCTCCCATAATTACTGTGGATGAACTGAGGAATATCACAGATAAATTCGGTGACTAGAGAACGTCACCGGCCCTAGGTCTGAACTCTCGAACGCCTACATACAAAATGAAACAGGAAGATCCGGAAAGAACTGATCACCTACTACCCTTTGAAGTGACACCGATCGCATGGAAAACTAAAAATTTGGGTTACACACAAAAACACATAGACAGCAAGGTGATCTCATACACCTCCTGACAAAAATTAGGAGGGATACGCAAGCAGACAGAGAGCAATGTTCTCTCACAAGCTTCATAAGCCTAAAATATTAAGGAGGGATACACAAACAGATACACAGACAGCAGAGTTATCTCATAAGCCTGCTTCTATCTCTTCAAAATAAGGAAATTAGGCTAAAATGACATCTTAGAAAAACGAATCAAGCACACCTTCCTATTATATAGAGTTCTAGTTACACGGAGAAGAAGCCTATTATTATTATTATTATTATTATTATTATTATTATTATTATTATCATTATCATCATCATCATCATCATCATC
>NW_019723906.1:4383914-4385269 GCF_002891405.2 Cryptotermes secundus
ATTATTATTATTATTATCATTATCATCATCATCATCATCATCATCTCTTGTCACAGGTTTATTTCCTGGTATTCCTTTTCTTGAACCAGTGATGCACCTCACCACTCAGGCTTCAAGTTTCACACTGTAGCACTTTCCGTAGTATGTGTGATGTTCCCAGGATAGCTGTTTTTGGCAGCGAATCTATGGAGTGCTTTCCAGGAATTAGTTCCAAATATTTTCTCAACCTTATTATTATTATTATTATTATTATTTGTTTACTTGTCTGCATTAATTTGTTCTTCCTCCAGTGTTTACCTATAATCTGTCTTTGACTTTATTTTGTGATTATCCATAATGTAATCACTTATATCTACACTGTGCTGTGTCTGTAATTGGCCTTGCGGCTGTTGACTCGGCACATAAATAATAAAGAATTGAATTGAATTATATTATTATACATAATCCTAGTATAAAGTCAGATGATATTCAGTGAATGAGATAGGCGAATAATTATTTCAATTCTGTACAAAGGCAAGAGCAAATATTATACTTGCGAATTTTGTACGTAACTTGTCCTACTGGATATTGGTGTCTTAGAAGCATAATCGAATCTGTTATTTGTTATGAATGGAAAATTCGGGATGAAACAAAAAAGAACACAGTCTGAGGGTATCGTAGAACAGGTGTGGAGGAGAATATTTACACCTAAGAGAGAGGAAGTCTTAGTGTTAGAATACCTCCACCTAAGCACCGACAGTCGTATAAGGCGACGGAAAGGGAACCCGTTGCCTGGAGATAAGTAGGCGACCCTGTCACTTGGGGGGACATGAATACAGAGACCTTGTCCTCCAGGTTGGAGGTTGGAAGCAAGGCTGAAGGGCCTGCTCTGTAGAAATTTGTTGCGAAAATCTTATGCAATCTGGTAGAATCATTTAAGGAAGGCTCTTTTCCGATGATGATGATGGTGGTGGTGGTGGTGGTGGTGGTGGTGGTGGTGGTGGTGAAAGGAGACGAAGAACGAGGAGAATAAAGAAATGCACAATGAGGAGCTTCAACTTTTGTATTTCTTTGTTTTGTTCATACTCGTGCTTCTGGGCTGATAGTGAATAATGAATTAGGAAGATGCGTTGGTCTGATTTGAATTGCTACACTGGCATTTTACTCAGGATGCTGAGGAAGCCGAAGTAAAACCTTATAATTTTCAGTGTTTTGCCATGGATTCGAATTCCAAAACCTCCCGAATACAAGTCAGCTAGTAGATACTATAGGGTTCTGACGATGTATAACACACAGAGATACTGGGTTTTTGGACTTTGTCCATCGTCCGGATTCTACATAACTAAAAAAAACACAACGTTTCACTGATCCAGCGA
>NW_019723906.1:4385381-4413175 GCF_002891405.2 Cryptotermes secundus
CGTCTGCCCTACGTAGATTAGTGGGTTGTTCACAGGTTTCATTTGGTAAATGCCACTGTTTTATATCCATTTGTGAATGGGATTTTATTGTGTTTTGTATTGTGTTGTATTCCTCTATTTCATTAATTGCTCTCTTTGCGGTATATTATCAGGTACTCCTTATGAAGGGGGATGAGATAAACGGAGCTGGTGGCATGCGCAAGGCAGATGACAAATATATATAAATTTTAGTGGGAAATCTAAATTGAATAGTCTAATCGTAATACAGCAGCATAGAATGGAAAATAATATTAGATTGGAATTAGGAACTACTGTGTGGGTTGAGTTGAGCTGAGTCTGGACAGATATTAATGGCAGGCTCTTCTGAACACGATAATGAACCTACGGGTTCCATGACACACCAGATGAGTGAGTATTTGCTTTTCAACAAAGAATCTACTCCATTGGATTAGTTGACTAGAAAGACTACGAAAGAAAATCGTTATATATGTCACGAAACTGAAGGATTCATTTGCTGTTTGCTGCTCGAATATGCTGAAGTCGTTTCTGCAGTTGGAGGACAATAGTGGAGCGAACTACTGAAGTCTGTATCTACATCCGAATTGAAGTAGAATCCAATGAGTTCTGAAGAATGCCGTCTTCTGGGATGTGACATCCTTCATAGTCACCACCATGAAAACCTCAAATCTCCCATAATTTCTATTGATATGGTCACATCTAATAAGTCTATTGAATTTATTTAAGCTTGTTTAAAATGTTATTCCTAGGCTCTAAATATCAACGACAGATGTGCCGTAGAATGTGTCTGAAGTTACTTTTCACGAACACAAGCATTCATGTGATTCTACAAAATATAAAAATGCAGTAAGTTTCATAATATTAATAGACGCCTTAAAATGTTGCATTACATATATGTAGTGATATTTAAATAATATGAACTCAAACACTATTGGCCAAGAGCAGTTTTAATAGGTTCCTGCTATGTACAGAACTACGACTGTTGAGAGAGTAATGTGAGGTTTATGTAGCTGTGTTTGAAGTTATGGGACGCGAGTCGTGTCTCCATCTAGCAGTCTGTTATATTAAATGTTCTCCTTTCTCGTATATTACTTCGCTAAACGACGCACTGTCGCTGCTTGAAATATCACCTTGTGCAAGTAGTCAGCCCGATGTGCACTCCATCTACTGTACTCGCTCCGTACTAACGTCAACTGTCTTTGTAATCTTGAATTAGAAACGCACTAATCTGGTGACAAAAGTATATGAAGCTTGATCAATAGCTACCTTCTAACTAACTTTTCTTCAGATCATAATTTAAGACTGTGGGAAATGGTTGGTAAATGTATTATATATCATTTTAAGCCTATTTGTATTTTCCAAGTAAGAAGATTGTCAGGATTGTGAAGCTGACAGATCGCGCCTCAATGTGGAGGTAGAAATGTGTGGAACATTACGTCTGTGCCCCTTATACTCCTTCTTGGTCTACTGCACAGAACTGAAACTATATTTTATTATAGTATTATTGTTCTTATTGACGTAATTTTTATATATTATATTTATTTTTGTTTTTACGCGTTTAAATTGTTGAAATATTGTCAGAAATATTATAGATTTAAATACCATTATCCTTCTGTTCAGAGCGTCTTAGTCATAAATGACGTATCTAAGAATATGTTTCACAGTCATTTCTTTAATGTGAATTTTCTGGTTACTTTGGGTAACAGGTAGCTATAGTACTTTGTTACATTCAGAGTAAAGGTAAAATTGTCCCTATGCACAATCCATCTGCTAGAGCTAAGAAAAGACATTAAAATTTTAAAAATTCCTATCTGGTGTAAGGCCTCATACGTGTGGAATTTTTAACATTTTAATATTTTGTCTTAGCTTTCACAGATGGGTTGTGTTCTTGCTTGTCTTCTACACCCTATCTGGTGTTGGTAAAGATGCCCGGAGATAGGAACTAGCTGTATCGATTTGGCTCAAATAAATAGGTTTTACCTGGAGAGCGAGACAGAATCCAGCCTCCGAAAGGTTGTGCTTTTAAATAGAAACAGGATGATAATATTTTATTTTCTTTCATTTCCATGCGTTGTCATATTTTTGGCACCTCCTCAAACACATGTGCCCCATCACTTGCAAAGACACCATCAAAATTTCAACTTATGAGCAGAAACAACGGACAATAGGCTAAATAAAATACGATATAAGTGCACTAACTTACTTTTGATTGCACCGGCAACTCACGTGATTAGTTTCAAAGACAATTACAACTTGTAAAAGACGTATGGTGGGAAATGAGTGAAGCAGAGTAACAGTGACCGAGGCAAGTGGCTTGAAGGGATAGGAACACGGCGGTCAAAACGTCTCCTTCACTGAAACAACAGCTGACACCATGAAACTTGCTCTGGGGTACACAGTACTTGCGCAGAATCACTAGGTCTATAATGCTATTCTCCCCGACTGTAGAATATATACAGCTTTTATGGGGAGACCGTCTATAGGCGAAGCCCGGTGCTACATATTGGCCTTTGAGGGGAATTGTTAACACTTGTGTGTCGAATTTATTGGACGTAGGATATATTTTTATATATTACACATAACCTCGTAGGGTATAACCTCCCCATCCTCACTCTGCAGCCATAAGGTCTGATTCAGTAGGAGGAAAGAGGAATGGCGGCTGGTATATGCGACAAACGTATGATACCAATGCCCCCCCCCCTTCTGTATCCCTTCTGCAAAACTGTGGAAATACTGTTCTGTCGCCGGGTTTTGACCGCTAAATTTGTTCCACTGGCTACTTTTCTATCGTTACAGATTGCCTTGCCCGCTGGCATACTAGGAGAGCCGCCCTGTGCTCTCATACCATAAAATGTCGGAACCACAAGTTATTTTATATGGCGCCACCAGAGCGTGTGGTTGCCGATCGGTTTCTACAACAGTTAACGTCGTTCATATTGTCTCTATAATAACACTACGCACAGTGGTTGCCGGGGGAAAAATAATTTCAGGAGAGAAATGTGAAGCCTGCCGCAGAATTACAACTTCAGTTCTCCGGTTGCAACAACGTGCAGAAACAACCGCTCGGTCCAGAACGCAATAACGCTATTATCAGGAAATACGCACATCCAAACCGTCTATTGTTAATGGCAGTAATTTAATTTACACCCAATTTAGTGAGCAAACACGTAGCTAAAATTATATAGAAATTTCGATTAATATGAGATATTGCACATGAAGTCAGAAAAATTTTATGGAGAACCGTTGATTTCCAGTATCATAAGTTCGGATTTAGGACTTAAACTCAGCACTGATTTGTTATTCTGAAGACACAGTGTTTGAATGCAGCTCTGGTTGTATATTGTGGCATACATACCCGTTGCTAAGTGGCGACGCTATAAACAGCGGCTATTACAAGGTAACGCCCATAACATGCACGCACACAATAGAACAACTGGGTTATTCAACTCGTTTCTAAGCAACGGCTCGGCAAACACGTTCCCACACTAATGAACATGTGCGCAACATAGAAGAACGGTGTTTTCTTTTGGGTCCGCCTTAAGTGTATATATCGAGAACGCCAGAGCGGCTGAGTGCTTTTTAGTTGATTTGAGTGAAGTGGAAGTAGTTGGTGAGTGAGAGAGTCCAGGCGTGGGGTGTTAATCAGCGGGCAAATGGCGTGACCACAGATGCTGAAGAATGTCCACCGGTAGAATTCCTTACTATGCAACGTCTATGGGAAATTGTAACAAATTGAGAAGACTAGTGTGTGTGTGTGTGTGTGTGTGTGTGTAAAACAGTGAATTGTAGAATTCAGTTCCGAGTGGTGTTTGTAAGTGCTCACTAAATCCATTCACCAATCTATACTCTGTCTATAGTCACACACACACTGAAACGTGACAATACCTATATTGATCAAAGAAAGTAAAAGTAAAGAAAAGTAAAGCTATCCCTGTAACAGGCCGTGGAGGCCCGTAGGGTTGTGAGACGTTGAGGTTCCCACATTATCTAAGCAATCGGCTCAAAGATGGCGGTAAGGTTGTCAGCCTTACTCGACGGCCGCGCTTTACTGACCAGGAAAATTATTTAATTAATTCCTGGTACTCATTCCTGTTAGAGGCTGAGTCGCCCCAGGGCCATAGTGCGGCTGGAAGGATTAGGTCAACTGAGAACATTCCAATGACGTCATCGGCACTTGAACCCGCGACCTTTCGGCTTGTAGCATAGTGCCTCAACCAACTACGCTACCGCGTGCCCCATAGCGATTAGTTCTTCCCAGAACTACTTGTTCAAAATAAGGAAATTAAGCTAAATATATGTACTGGCTAAAAGTGTGCTAATGAAAGTTTTTTAAGTACGTGTATAGTGTATACGTCTACAACACTTCGCGCCTTGTCTCGTACGGAGTATACGTGTACGAGTTTGCTGTACGGAAAACCCACATTCTTGTACGTGCTTTGAGGGAAACACATATACATGCTTTGGATAAGGCATGTATACATGTTCTGGGGAAAGAAGAGACGCTCTAATGGACACCCCACTGCCGGTCACGTAGACAATTATCGTATGCACCGAAAAATATTGTCTTTATAATGGGCCTCCACGGCCTGTTACAGGGATACTTTTACTTTTTACTTTTACATTTATATGCTGCCACACAAGATTATAACTTACCTGTGCACATGGAAGGAATAGGATTTACAGAGGCATTGTAACTAAAGCTGATTCCAGTATTCTTAGTTCCGACGGAAGATCTGTCCCCTTTTCCTCAACCTGTCATTGTCTCATCTGTTCTGTACAAACTTGTAACCAACGGCTACTTGCAAACACTGGGACACATCAGCAAACCGTACGCCTCATACAACCCAAAGTCGGCGATTAAATTATGATCGCTGTGTTTGTTTTTTGAGTGGATGTACTTTCCATTGTTTCTTTTAGACCAGTTACCTTCAAACCTCCCCACCACCTCGCAGCGCGGCAGGAAGATTAGCGGTAATATTACAGATTACGTTTTGTTTGGTATTGTGGACTTGAAATGGTTTGTGTATTCTGTTTGGTGTCTCTGAGTTGCAACAACTTCCCCTCATGTTACTCCCCCTGTTGAAACTGCACAATGTATCTCTTACACTGTTTCCAGTATCGGAGCAAGAGCCACGTATATCCACATTCTGTGCTCTGTTGGATTGGGACCCGTGTTTCAGTGGAATATACTGACTTCCAGGCTTCGATGGTCACCTACCAGACTACCTGTTTTTTTAAAAACCATTAAAATACCACACTCCTGCATATGTGAAAGTATGCTAACGTTTCTCTTTCCTTCAAAACTAGGTTCAAAATTTCTGTAAGCATTGTTTAGCATTCGCTGGTGTACTTGTTCCTGACGTGAATCAGTATAACGTTACTTGTGCCTGTTTTGCTTTAAACTGTTACATCGTGGTTCGATTCCTTTCAATAGCTCTCCAAGAGTTGTCTTTTGGATGTGTCACTCTTAACAATTTGTCTGATAAGGCATGTCACATTTAGGGTGACTGGTCGCAGTCATGTGCACTTATTGGTTCGGGTATTAGCACCGGCCAGCCAGTCACAGTGACCGCGCACTCTAAGGCATGAACTGTCTTCCCTCGCTCGAACGCTGGGATCGTGGATTCGGATCCCACTCAAGGCATGGATGCCGTGTGAAATTATTATATGTTCGTGTTATTCTGTGTGTATGTAGCGGCCTTGCGACGGGCTGAACACACACCTAAGGGGTCCTACCGAAAGTGTATAGGATTATGAGAATGAAAAATCGGCTAAGGTCCAACAAAAGGACAGTAGATCCATAGGCAGACAAATAGTAACACCAGCCAACATTTTTAACTGTGTCACATAAGTTTACTTCACCGACGAATGTTTCTTCTTATTTTCAGTAAACATGAAAAATAGTTTATCTGAAGTTCTCACAACGGTGCTTACAAAGAGTTCTATCTCTTGGCATGCAACGGCGTGTAGTCTTGTGGAAGTCAAATAAAACTCTGTTGCAGAATTACTGGGTTTTGGATATTTCCAGCGTCCAGTATTCTAGAATATAGTCACTGGACTTAATGAGATTAGCTCTTCCTAAGGGGCCCAGCTGAATAGGTATCTTCCCCCCCCCAACTTCACCTGAGGACGGAAATAGATCCAATTTCCGAAACGTCGTGTTGTATATTCTCTAGAATACCGGACTATGGAAAATTCCCCCAAACCCAGTAATTTTATGTGTTATGCACCATCGTCAGAACCCTTTACATATCTCTGCTGGGTGCGCGCTGCCTACTGATTTCTTAGCTTGTGTTCCTCCGAAAAATCGGTTGACTCTCCCAGACAACATTGCTTCATATCTCAGAAAAAAAGTTATTTATATAAACTACTATTATTTCTTGCAGTATAGGTTTTGCACCGTATGTAACTTTTGCACATAACAGAACATTCCGTAGAGAAGATGTGAATCATTAAGAAAGTAAGAGGAAACAGAAGCAAGGGCAGCATGTTGCGCCAAGCGGTTCCACTTAACACTCTCATGTCCGGGACTTGAACTGTTGTCAAGAGTGGCCTAGCATGCACGGGAGTTCTGTCTGCGAACCGAGCACCTTGGTCTCATCTTGTGTTCTGGAGAAACTCGATTTGAATTTCAGCCGAGAGAGCGGATGAAATTTAACTGTGGTTTTCTCTGTTTACTCAGGCTCATACCAGTATAAAATACTATATTAACTGCGACCGCTTGTTTCCAAGTCCTCATCTACTCATCGCTCATTACCTTGGGTAGTTCCTTGGTTTTCCACATATACTTCAGATGAATAAGGGCACGCGGTAGTGTAGTTGGTTAAGGCGCTATGTTACAAGCCGGAAGGTCGCGTTTTCAAGTGCCGATGAGGTTGTTGAATTTTTTTCAATTGACCTAATCCTTCCAGCCGCACAATGGCCCTGGGGTTTACTCAGCCTCTAACAGAAATGAGTACCAGGAATTAATTAAATAATTTTCCTAGTGAGTAAAGCGCGGCCGGCGAGTAAGGCTGACAACCTTACTGCCATCTTTGAGCCGATTGTCTAGATAATGTGGGATCCTCAACATCTCACAACCCTACGGGCCTTCACGGCCTGTTACAGGTATAGCTGGGCCACGCCATAGCTCAAGCAGTTAGTCGCTGGCTTCCCGCCGCGGCGGCGCAGGTTCAGTCCCTGGTCTGGTCAAGTGGGACTTGTGGTGGACAAAGTGGCGCTGGGGCAGGTTTTCTCCGAGTACTTTGGTTTCCCCTGCCAAACTTCATTCAACCAATTGCTGCACAATCACCCTCACCTCTCATCTGGGGCTGGTACAATAGGCCAGAAGTGGCCGCAGTGCAAGGGACTTAGTCCCACCCCACTAGCAATAAAAAAATACAGGTATAGCTTTACTTTTTCTTTACTCCTGATGAATACTTGGGGTAATGTCTAGAAAAACTGTTTTTCTTTTTTTTTCCTTGGCACTACAGCTTCAGTGGGCCTAGGCCTACCTCCATGAACTTCTCCGTTCACTCGGTTTTTCTAGATCTTACACATTCGGTAGTACTCCTTGGGCGTAAAAGATAAACTCCAGCAGTAACCAAAGTAGAAGAGTGAACTAAAGCAGAAACAGGGGTGGGAGCGGCCATAGCAGCTGGCAGTCAAGAGGAAAAAGGAAGCTGAGCGCTCTTAGTTATAGCAGCCAAAACAACCAGCAAAGAAATTAAAGTCATCTCAAAAGAATCCCTCAAAAAATCTAAATAATAAACATAATTCCAACTACCAAAGTTAACTATCCAGGCAATAACCATCAACAAAGCAACATCCCCAATACGATTAGAAAGAACGGTCAATATACCAGCATTATAAGACCTCACATTCTGGTAATAAATTACCAAACAGTAGGAAACCAGCCCAAGACCATCTCAGCCCAACAAAATTCTAATTATATTAGGTCTAATAATCAAAAACATCATAGAAAGAACAAACATCAAAACCAACAAAATGAAACGATTAATATTTAAATCACCATGCATATAATCATCATATATGATCAGCTCGTCGCAAGGCCTCTACCTGTACACAAACACAGAAAAAAACACACACACAAATTAAACATCTATGTCCTGAGTGGGATTCGAACCCACGATCCCGGTTTCCAAGCGAGCTAAGACAGTACATGCCTTAGACCGCTCGGCTACCGTGACCGGCTAGAAAAACTGGTTACCACCTTCAATTTTCGGAACCTGCGTTACCGTTCACGACGATTTTAGTAAATAATTCAACGTTATACGTCGTCTGCAGAACAGCAATTTATTTCTGGCCTTCGCCAGCACAGTAATTCTTGGTTTCGGGATCCATTACTATATTTCTATTCTTTTATGTGTATGTTTATAACGTCTGCAGATAAAATGGCGTCTCTAACTAAGCTGAAATCATTAATTTGTCCTAATTCCTCTTTCTGTATTACCATCCTTGGAACTTACGTACAAGATAAATTATTGGATTTGAGGTTTCTGCTATTGACAAGAGAAGAGTTCTGTCTTGAGCGATATAACATCGTGTAGTCTGTTGAAAGTCAACTGCTGCTTGCTACCTGCTTCATGCTGGTTCCTTTCTTGGTTTATCCTTCGACCCTCCAGATGGAGGCGACATGTTGGCTATCAACGGACCAAAAGACGTTACTTTCCAAAAGGTTGAACTCTTCACGGTCACCAGTGTGAGAACCTCAAATCCTACACATCAAGAAGAACACCGTCTTCTGCATTTTGACGCCTTGCAGTATATTAAAAATTTGAAGACATTTCGGAGAACTTTACTGCCTCAATCTTCATGGTAGAATCTAATAAGAACATGGCGGCAAGCAAACCTCTATCTTCCGTCTGCTTTTTCTTTTTTTCGTTTCTTGCTTCTCTTACTGCCCGACCTTGAAGGTGAAAGCGGTGATGTTCCACAGAAAAGTAGGTGAACTTTATTGAATTACACGTCGTTATATCCCAGAAGACTGTAGCCTTCCGGGTTAAGCTACTCGCGTTTTAATCTAACTTGGTGCAGTATTAGACACGCAAATGGCTAAGTAGGGGATATTAAGATGAAAAGGTCCCTAACTTTTTACTTTTAAGCCTCACTCTTTCGTAGTCCTTGTTATTATGCTGCACGTTGTCTATTGATTTAAATGTCAGGCGACACTTTTGTCTGTTCGGTCTCATAGAGGGACCACAGCGGGCGGTAGTCCCTTGTTGGTGTGCCCTGGAGCGGATAATTTCATTAGTTTCGCGCAGAGATGCAGTGTTGCTTCGGCTTGTTGCACCCGTGAAGTCTTTGCTATCATGTTGTCACTGCCCCCTCTGTGACACATAACACCTGCACTCCATCACTAACGATAGGTCCCAGACTTCGCACGAATAATGTTTGCGTATAATGACGAAAACGGAAGGCTACGAGTATTGTCCAGCCAAAGGCACAGCCTTCCTCATTCTCGTACCAGCAAGTAATGCCACTGGAAACAGTAGGCCATAAGTTCTGTAGTCTTTGCTCAACTCTGAATAATCTGAAAGCTAGCAAAAGGAAAATGCGTACATATGGACGTGGAGAAGGACTTCTGATCAGAACTTCCACTGATCAGAACACAATATTTCGCCTCCTGCTTCAACAAGTTCTGCCGGAATTTGTACACTACCTGGCGATTTAAACCTTTCCAATTTTGCAACAGCAATTTCAAACTCAAAAGGTATTAACTTGGAGAAACAGATACAGAAAAACACACAAACTTTAATTGACGCAAGTAAGGAAATTGTTCTTGAAGTAAACACAGAGAAATCTAAGTAAATATTGCTGCCTCGTCACCAAAATGCAGGGCAAAATCATGGCATAAAGGTAGAAAACAGACGTTTTGAAAATGTGGCGCAGTTCAGATATTTGGGAACGGCTGTAACAAATCCCCCCTCGTTGGCGTCTCCACTTTATCGTGGTGAGGGGGTTTGAGTATGCCAAGGACCCTGAGAGCTATACCAGCGGTAACGTAGCTACTGGCAGGGCCTCCCTTGCTGGACAGGTCAAAGGGTAGGCACCAGACGAAGAGAGACACCAAAACCAAAAACTGATGCCGGAAGCAGCGTCATCAGCAGCGACTTGAAGCACAGAACAAATGATGCTCGAGATGGTTCAAGTTCGTATAGCAACAGGCGTGAACAGAGTGGTTTGAACGGCTGTTGTACTGCGATGTGGAAAGCAAATGGAAGAACTACCACATTATCACTTTTCCTGGATAGTCTCTTTCCAAAAACAGAAGATTGCATTAAGTAGAGGAACTGTTTGGGAAGAGACTGTGGACCTGTCGTCTGATAGAGTACTGATGAATGAATGAATAACAAATCAAAATCTAATTCAGGGGGAAACTAAGAGGAGATTGGACTCGGGTAATGCTTGCTACCATTCAGTCCAGAGCCTTTTGTGTTCTCGTCTGCTATCTAAATGTATAAAAATAGAATATACAAAATAATAATTTTGCCTCTGGTTCTGTATGAGTGTGAAACTTGGTCTGGGTCATTAAGGGAGAAACATAAACTGAGGGTGTTTGAGAAGAGGGCGTTGGGAATATTTGGATTGAAGAGAGATGAAGTGACAGGACGATGGAAAAAATGCATAATGAGGAGCTTCATAAGTTTTATTCTTCTCCAAATATAATTAGAATAATCAAGTCAAGGAGGATGAGGTGGGCAGGGCATGTAGCACGAATGGGGGCGGTGGGAAATCGAGAAGGAAAGAACCACTAGAAAGACCAAGGCGTAGGTGGGTGTATAATATGAAAATGGATCTTAAAGTTATAGGATGTGATGGCATGGATTGGATTAATCTGGATCAGGATAGAGACCAGTGGAAGGCTTTTGTGAACACGGTAATGAAGTTTCGGGTTGCATAAAATGCTGGGAAATTCTTCAGTAGATGCAGATTTGGCTTCCCTTCAAGAAGGGCTCAGCTCCGTAAGTAAGTAAGTAAATAGGTAAGGTGTCTGCCGCTAATTTCCAGGCCGGAGAAGTATAAGTAATTACGGATCTGATCAGTGCCTTATGTTGGGATAGTTTAATGCTGGCGTTTAAACACTCACTTTTGAATAGGGGGTAGAATCTGATAAAAGTTCTGAAGGTCTTGGCTTCAGTCATTTCTATGTGCAGTATCCAAGTAATTCTCTTACTCAAGATTACACCCAGATATTTTACACGATGGACGAAGGGCATATTCCGTCCATTCAAAACAAGATGAGCCTCAGGAGGCCTAAATCACCTGAAGAAATAATTTCTTCTAAGTAATATGCATGAATTCAGTTCTTACATCACAGAATGTATATTAGGTCTCTTCTACGAATATCAACCTTTTAATGCTGTTTGGGAAATGAAAGGCTGTTTAGCCTGTGAACCAAATAAGGCGCAAAAATACAAGCTGTGAGCAGGGTGCAGAGTTCTAATATGTTAAACCTGGTGGTTTATGTAGTAACAGTTGGTCTTTAAAATGTTAATCAACGGATTCGAGATTCAAATTCGGAACTTTACGAATATCAATTGGGGGAAAGATTTAGTCAGTACACCTCAGAATATAGTAATATAATTTATTATGTGGATGGTATTCGGTTTCAATCTCGTGTACTGACCATCATGGGTGGTACTGTCTTAAATATTCCCATTTCTCGAGGCAGAAAGATTGTCAGTTCTGCATAACTCTCAATACACAGAAGCCTCTTCGGTCTCCAGTAACTTTATGCTCGCATCTTGTACTCTTAAGTTTATAAGAATAATGCGGCGTATAGATCCGTTGCTGGGAGGTGATTCTGTAAACGTCGACAGTTGCTGTGGAGAGCCCGCAGTTTACGCTTGCGCGATGACATCACGCAAGAGTAGAAGGGGAGATGCAAGCAGTGTTTTCTCTAAATCCGCTCCGAGGCTGTATGACTCGACCGCCCGTGCTCTGTTGAGTGAGTGAGTGTAGTGCAGTTGAGGGTACAACTATGGAGTGCTAACGAGCAAGAAACGGAAGCGGAAGAATCTCCATTGTTAATATTTGTATCAGGAAACGTCTAATGAAGATATTTTCAGAGGAATTTGCCATTGCGGAGAGCTATTACCAAGTAATGGCTAGTAGAAATAGACTCAGAAGACTTAGTATGAAGTGATTTTAGTGTGCAGATCAGAAATAGTGTTATAGTTATTTGTAGTTACGACCTCTTAAGTGTTCAGAAAATCCATTCACTAATCCAAACCCCGTCTAGTCACTAATACACGTGACAATAAATTTGCCTGCTCTATATGACACAAGTCATAAGACCTAAAATAAATGTAACTCTCTCGCTTTGTGATGTCTCTTGACTTAATTACTATGCCACTACCCATAGTAGTTGTAGTAAAAATGTAAAGGTAAATTTTTCCCTGTGCTTAAGTAATTAAGCACTACGCCATGAAGTCGCATGGGGGAGTGGATGTATAGGTCCACATTATAGTAGTGGTAGCTGTTTCTGAAAAAATTAAAACAGAAACAGCAATGAGAGGAAAATATTTTGAATTAAATATATGTCGTGCTTTTCATAAATGTGCTCTAGTGAAACAATTGTTTTCATTATTGAGTTTGTCGCTTTTCTATCAAACTTCTTGTTACCTAAGTACAGAGTACGTCACAGAAGGTTGAAAAAAAAACATAATGAGAAACCCCACAACTTTGTTTAAAAAACTATTATTGCTCTGATCAAATAAAGTAGAGTGAAATGGAAGGGGCATGTAGAACGCACGGTAAAAGATGTGTGTAAGCCTCCATTCAGAAGCAGATTAATTTCAGATTATGTGTAATTTGAGAACATATTTTGACAAATATTCTTTAAAGTAAAAAAAAAAGGAAAACTCTGAGGAAAATCTGAGTTTCTCTGTATGGTGACTGCGACTGTCATCTGGGATATGATGCCTTGTAGTCTGGTAGAAGTATACGACATTTCGAAGACACGTGCTGCCTTTGTCTTCAGAATAGACATGTGAAGATAAAGGAGGCAGCACTTTCCTACGGAACGTCTATAAATTCCTACCGAATTACACAAAATCACACCCCGGTGGGCAGTTACCTTTAAAAAACCCTGAATTAAGGTGGCTTTCTTATATTTGTAACATTTTTTTTTTTCTAGTCTACTAGATGGAATGCGATGTCGGTGTTCCAAATAACGTCTATGAGTCCAGTACAGTGGCTTACTGGGTCTACTGTGCATGAATATATTAATGTATTTAATATAAGGCATATACAGCTGGCATGGACTTGAAAGCACAGGAAGTGGCCTGTGTATTTTCTCTAACACTAATATATAAGCAAAATGTTTCGCCACAACACAGGTTCTGCTCAGCCCTTGCTACCTCTAGACCCGACTCTGCTGTTTTACAATATGAACCTTTGTGTGTGTGTGTGTATGTGTGTGTGTCTGTGGGGGGGGGGGCTGTTGGCGCCCCCCCACCCCATTTCCCATGTTCCAGCAGCGTAATTACACGATGCTCCGTCTCGAAGCCACATGCCCCTGTGGTTATGCAATATTCAGTACTAGGCGAATGAGTACTGCTCAGTACTTTGTTTCGCGCAGTAGTCATACAGACCACCGTACTCACTGGTCCAGCCATTGAACCAGTGCTCAGAGGTTGCGTGTTTTAAACCCTTTACCTCCCCCTCTTCTCTCTCACCCCGTTCTCTCTCTCTCTCTCTCTGTGCTTACGTTTAAAACGTTGTTTGATATGGGGAGCGATATACGTCAAAGAGTTATAAAAAAGAACCCAGTAATTTACGATTTCGGTTTCGTTCCAATTCCATTCCTTCTCTATTCAGTTGTAGAGAACGTTTTATCTCTGATGATGGAACAAACGCGGTGCTGCACATGAAAGGAATAACAATTCGTCATTTACTGGAATGCGATACACTTTAAATCACTGTTATCCGTCCCTTTGTTGAGAATTCTTGAACATTTTGAGGGCCTCTTTCTATGCCCTTTCACTTAGTAAACTAACTAGGCCGCGCCATAGCTCAAGCGGTTAGTCGCTGGCTTTCCACCGCGGCGGCCCGGGTTCGATCCCGGGTCTGGTCAAGTGGGATATGTGGTGGACAAAGTGGCGCTGGGGCAGGTTTTCTCCGAGTACTTCGGTTTCCCCTGCCAATCTTCATTCCACCAATTGCTCCACAATCACCCTCACCTATCATCTGGGCCTGGTACAATAGGCCAGAAATGGCCGCAGTTCAAGGGACTTAGGCCCACCCCACTAGCAATAAAAAATAGTAAACTAACTGGTGAAATATGAAGAATGCAGTGTTCTGGGATGTGGCGCCGTTTAGATTTTGAGTGAACCGGCGTTCGGAGGAATGTATCACCTCCATCTCCAGGGTAGAAAAATTCGCAAGCGAGGAACTAGCAGTCTGCTAGCTACCTATTCACACTTGTTCCTCGCTCGCGGATTTCTCTACCATGAAGATGGAGGTGATACATTCCTCCGAAATGTCGGTTCACATAACATCACGGCGTCACACTCCAGATGATGGAATTCTTCATAATCACCGCTATAAAAACCTGAAATCTTACATGAAAAAAAAAATTGAAATCCATTGTTAATTATTTATTTTTAAACTAGTCTTCCGTTTGTAGTCAGAGTTTTCTGTTTTCATCTTGGAAGGATTAAATACTTCTTCAGCTGTAACAGATGAAGTCCTCTCGTCTACTTCGATTTAACCTTAACGTCTGAAACACTAATTCTTCCGTGTTTCATTGGACCAATTAGATTTCGACATATTTAAGAAACACTGACGTTGAACAACAGTGATTAGAATGGAGCTCGAGCGGCAGAAGGAAATACGTAGGAACTGTTAAAGGTTGCACACGACAGGTCCATTAAGAAATGGGAATACACAAAACGAGTTGGGTCTCCTCCCTTTAAATGAAAACCCTACAGAATATAGAGACACGGCGCCAGACCCCAGAAGACGACTTTCTTCAACTGGAAAATAAATTCGCAAAGGATGGACAGTATTGTATTCCACTTAGCATTCGGTCTGGTCGAAGAGACCAAGAAGAAGATGGAGCAAGACGGAACTATATTAGAGGCCGGAACAGCCGATTGCCTGATGTATGAAATGAGAATGATAAAATTTCATCGGTTAGATATTTGATAGGTTTCCTTGGAGGGAGATCGGCCCATCGCAAGGCTGTGGTTTAAGTCCTTTTATTTATTCTTTTCTATATGAGTCAGGACATCTCAGTACGACTAACGACAGGTTGTAGGCTGGACAGCTAGGGTTCGATTCTATGTAAGGGTAAGAAATATTTGTCTTCTCTAGAGTGCCAAGACCGTCTCTGGAGCCCACCTAGCCTCCTATCCATCGTGTACCGGGGGTTCAGCAACTTTAGCGTGAAACTGACCACTCATTACCAAGAATAATGGTGCTATAACTCCAGTCCCCCCCCCCATGTCTTCAAGCCCTGGTGCTTCATTAATTAAGCACAGAGACAATTTTACAGTTATTTCTTTAATACTCTACTGCAGGGACTTTTGAGCTTCCTCAGAATCGTAATGTATCGTATTTTATCTGTAGATATGTTTCAATCCTCTCCAAATTTTTAGTTAATGAGCTTTATAAAGTAAGGTTAATTTTTGTTCTCATTAATAAAATATAATAACAGAAGGCGTAAAATATATAACCTGTGTACACATTACCATATCATATCTCAAGTAAGCGAGGTTTGAAAATTTGTTGCTCCATTGCCTACCTTTCGTGGTGATATTAAATTTGCTCCACTCTGGCTTGCTAATATCTGTTCTTGTGAGCATTTCAGTCTGCATTTCGGATATAAAGTGCTACAGAAGGCAATGATTACAGATATAGCTAAAGATTTTTTAAGAAGAGGTATCGACTTTAAATGAGAATCATTGGAAAGAAATTAAGTTCATAAAAAAGTAAAAAAAAAGTGTAAGGCCGTGAAGGCCCCCAGGGTTGTGAGACGTCGAGGCTCCAAGAATTTCTAGACAGTCGGCTCACAGATGGCGGTAATGTTGTCAGTCTTACTCGCCGGCTGCCCTTTACACCCCTCGAAGATTCCTGATACTCATTTCTGTTAGAGGCTGAGTCGACTCCAGGGCCACAGTGCGGCTGGAAGAATTATGTCAATTGAGAACTCCAGTGACCTCATCGGTAATCGAACTCGTGAACTTCAGGATTGTAGCATAGTGCCTCAACCAACTACGCTACCGCGTGCCCCCTTATTTAAGATTATAAACAAAGAATATTTCCTTCTGGAATATGAGGTAGTGTAGACAAGAAGTTCTTTTGTGATTCGAGTGAACCTAGTGTTCTTTCTTCATGGCAGACGATGAGCCAAGCAAGAAATTACAGAAGCACACAGTAAGGTGTTGCTGCTTGCTTCTTTTTAGTTCTATACGCAGTATTTTTCGGCCCTAAAATGGAAGTAGTACTTTCGTCTGACTCGATCTACATGGTACATATTATAACCCAGAAGTTATTACTATTCGTGAAAAGATTCCTACCCCACTTCGCTCCTAGGTACTTTTACTCTTGACGCCTGTATGTCCGGCACAAGTAAGTTTAGAGTGAAGGTGTTGTTTGGAACAGGAGCTTATTTCGTAACATTTGCTTTTAATGGACTTGAAAGGATTCTGACGATGGTGTATACTGTACTTCTTCTGGCTTATTTTTGAACTTCACCCATCATCTGGTATGTAAAAGACAAAAGACTAGCTCTTTCTAACGGGCCCAGCTGAGTAGGTCTATCCTTCCCTATCCACCTGAAGACGGAGACAGATCCAGTCTCCGAAACGTCGTGGTCTTTTGTCTTTTACATGCCAGATGATGGGTGAAGTCCAAAATAAACCAAAAGAAGTACATTTGCTTTTAATGTTGAATAATGTAATAACTTTCTGTGGATATCAGCTTGCCGGCAGCTTAAATCATTGTTATGAAGAGACATTTATAGACCGAAGAAGAAACGATGTGACGTAACAATTAATTGATCAAGAAGATGTTCAGTTACAGCTTAATCAATGAAGATGACAGTGAATTGCTTCCGCTGAAGTTCATTCATATTGAAAGTACAAATGCCAGAAGTCCTCTAATGAGCAAATTTGCTTGGCCTTGTCTATCCCACGATCATCGACTTGTCCTTTGTGATGCGGAAACTAATATACAGCATCAGAAGTCTTATTCGGTCAGTTACGTAAAACTTATACGCTCACTAACTCGCTGACTTTGACGCTAACTTGTAGCGGATGCTCGTGTCGTTTAAGTTGCCTAACTATAAGAGTTGGCCCACTTCCTCTTAGCTACGTACAATACCTACCGTCTAACTGTTCTTGGTCAGGCAGTCAACCATAAGAGGAAGGAGCAATACAAGAAGCTGAAGGGTGTGGCAGGGGATTCACAAGAAGTTGGGAGAGAAGCCAACTGGAAACCTGACGACACAACATCCCTAACAGTTGCAAAGTGTGGATGGGGGATGAGGTTGTAGCTCAAGGGGATGTGGAGGGTGAGTTTGCTTGTAAGGTGCTGATGTCACCATAGAGGGTGCAAATATTTCGCACAGAAATGGAGACTAGGAAAACACAATATTCATTTATATCTTCTTGTGTAAAATTTTGACATGGATACGAGATTAACTCTTTCTTTCTGAAAGGTGGTCCAGACATGAATTTACCTAAAACGAGCATTAACTGATTCCATGAAAATGAGTGCTTTCTGAGAAGCTAATATTTAACCGATTACTCATTGAATTATCCATATTGTACGGAACACGAAGGCACATTACCGTCAGATTTTAAGTTTCACGGCAAACAAATGGGTTAGAGCATAGTTTGACTCCACTCTCATACTTCATAGCCTGGCAATAGGAAAAGACACCTATTTCACAAACTTATATAAACACCAGCGACATACGGTCGTTCACCACATCGACCTGATGCTGGAGACCGAAGAGATCTCCGAAACGTTGGTCTTAATTTCAACATGGACACGGCCCACCGACCGAGAAGATTTTAGCGCGCTAAATATCGCGTTTCCAAGAGCTCTGTACTGATACATGTTCGACGCTGTAACATTTCACGATATGGTTCTTTTTTAATTATAAGATTTATTCGTACCAATGGCGATATGCAAGCTAGAGGACAATCTCCTATCGATTATCCGCAACTGATTATTCGACATATTCTGCTGCTAGCCTCCATATCTGGAGGACATCTCCATCCGAAACCTGAGCATGCGCCGTGCCGTGACGATGGGGGATGTACTACAAAACAGCGTAATTTACTGCGCAATTATACAGTCGCCTAGTACATTTCGTACACTACAAGTCATGCTGGAACTTTGTTTTATATTGTTTCTTATTGTGACAATTGTACGAATCTATGAAGTTAAGGAATTTGGTCTTGAGATGCTCAACTTTAGGAAGAAATTAAAATACGTGACCATAAAAGTTTGCATATATGGCAGTCTGCATATGTAGATGCCGAGTCTCAAATGCATATCACAGTTAATCGTAACCCTAATTTTACGACCATAAAATTTATGTGGGACGAGGTTCCTATTTATTATTAATATTATTTCTAACATTAAAACCAGGTTCTAATAGGGAACCTGATAGAAGGAGAGCACTAGAAGGATCTAGATGTCGATGGAGATACCATTAAGATGAGTCTTAGAGAAATATAAAGGGTGTAAAAATTGGATTCATCTGGCTGAGGTTGGAGACCGGTGGCGGCCTTTGCGAGCAAGGTATTAAGCCTTCAGATTCCATATGATTTTTGGAAATAATTGAGTAGCTGAGCAACTGTTGGTTTCTTAAGGACTGACTCCATGGAATTATTTATTTATATATTTCTCAATTTAGAAACACGGAATAATATGATTTGGTCATATTTCAGTTTTGTAGTACTGTTGTGTGAATATAAATATATGAAACTCATCTGATATTATATTCTTTTCACCTTTGTCATCATTATCATTACATGTAAGAGAAACAGTCTGGTGTAATTGAAATCAGCCTATACACTGTAGTATCGTACCAAAATTGTGCAGGCCATACATAGTTAAATTTTATGAATTTAATTTGAATTTTTCCTTCATTTAATTATTTATTTTCAGTAGAATGTTAAGTGTCACACAATCAAGAACCTCATTTTGTAATTACGAAGTTGTATTTTGGCATTCGCATACTCGTAGACATACACAGCATTATCAAAAACAATGTAGACGAATTGAAGTGAACTGGACTTCCTTATTTGCATACATAGAACGAGTAGTGACACGACACGTTTGAAATGTCGATCATATTAGGACCAAGAACAATTCGAAAAATTAAAATAATGCAAATAGTGTTAACATCACAAAAAATAATTAAGTTCACTGCAGCACTCTTAATCTTAGTTACAGTCTTTGGAGCACTGTGTTAAAATCTGAAACGTGAAATATCATATTTACGCTACAGAGAAACACGAGCGTTGTGTTTTCTGCAAACTGCAACGCGGCCTCACTACAGTGAGTTCGTGGTGTGAGCGCTGGAACATAAAGATCAGTAAAGGAAAACCTCGGGTGATCTAATTCTCCAGAAGACTTAGAGTCCCTGACGACGTTCTACAACTAAACGGACGAGACATTCCCTTTGTAAATGACGTCACTTTTCTTGGTGTTATTTTCGGAAGGAGGATGCATTGATCTTTCATACATTTCAGTAGTTGTATTTTATTTCATCAAGAAGGCATTAAATTTAAATAAAATCCTTACCACATTACGAAAATTTAAGTGCAACTGCGCCAGCGAGATTTAATTCTATTTATATGAGTACGCAGTATTAATTTATGTGATTCCGGCTTCCCACCACGGCGACCCGGCTTCGACCACAGGTCAGGTCATGTGCTATTTGTGGTGGATAGAGTGGAAATGGGGCGAGGTTATTCTCCGAGTACTTTGGTTACCCGCACTAATTCTCATTCAACCAATGGCTACACCTTCATTAAAAAACATCATCCGACGCTGTGTACAGTCTGGATACTGGTAGCGTCAATAAATATGTAGACTGATTATTTGTGTGACGGTCCATTCCAGATTTCCTTAATAATTGCTGATTTACATATCCGGAGTCTCTTGCAATGGAAACAGTGACGTAATACCAGAGCTGCTGTCGTGTATGTTGTACGTAGGTAAGTGAAGAAGTAAGTTACAAATGGATATAGAACTTAAACAAATAAGAGTACTGATTTAAAAACTGCTTTAATTTCTCACCATAATCTCCCTGCACATTGAGGCACTTGTCCCATCATTTCACAAGCCCCTGAAAACCAGCAGCATAAAATTCTTTGGGCTGCTGTGGGAACCAGGCGTGTTCACACGGCATGGCCTACCTCACAATGCGTGACGGGTTGCATGCTTCCGTTGAATGGCCTTACGAAGTTTCCTGAGGATGTTACAGTAGGAGTCGGCATTTAGGGTTTGTCCTTGAGGCTGGAATGAGGTGAGCAGTATGCCTTCGTGATCCAAGAAGACTGTGAGCGTCACTTTCCTGGAGGATGTTGTCACCTTAAACTTCTTTTTGGCAGGCGACGCAGGATGTTTCCACTGCATTGACGCACGCTTTGTCTCGGGCTGGTAATGGTGAACCCAAGACTCAACACCTATGACAATTCGGGCTAGTATATCGTGTCCTTCATCGTGGTAGCGATTGAGATGCTGTAATGCCACACCCATTCTTTGCATTTTGTGTTGTGGGGTCAACATGCGCGGCACCCATCGTGCACAGACTTTGTGAAAAACTAATCTGACATGCATTATGAGGTAGGCCATGCCGTGTGAACACGTCTGGTTCCGACACCAGCCCGAAGAACTTTATGCTGCTGGTTTTCAGGGGCTTCTGAAGAGATGGGGAAAGCGTCTCAATGTACAGGGATATTATGCTGAGAAATAAAAACATTTTTCAAATCGGTAGTCTTATTTGTTTAAGTTCTATACCCATTGGTAACTTACTTATTGACTTACCCTCATACATAGAAATAAATTATTTGAAGACTTTGCTTTTCCACGAATCTAATTTACTGAATTTATTGAAAAGTTTTGCAAGTACTTCGAAGGTTCTTAATAATGAAAGCATATGGACATGACACGTGCGTACAGTGAAACTTGAGCCTCTCAAAGGAATAAAAGGACGCCTACAAACTGAATAACTCATGGCCAGGAATTATGGATTGTGTAAGAATTTCCAGTTGGTTCTCATTCAACTTTATTCACAGAAGCAAGTTAATGTGTTCTTGTTAATACAGACGATAAGAACCATCAATGATATTGGAAATAATTAGGACTATGAAGAGTAGCATCTTCTGGGATGTATAATCCGGTAAATTTCGGCGGATCGTGCTGTCTCTATCTTCAGAGTCAAAGAGCCTAGCCAAGCAATAAGATATTTGGGATTTACTGGGTTTTTTAACTTTGTCCATGTCCCGTATTCTAAAGAAACTAGAGAATACGACTTTTCGGGAAGTGGCTCTGTTTGCGTCCTCAGGTGAGAGGGGAAGACATCTACTCCACTGAGTCCCTTAGAGGAGAGCAAGTCTTTGTTTACATGAATTACTCTTCGATCGCGGCTGTGGGGACAGCAGGTTTGTCCGAAATGTCTGCGTGTTTGTAACAGACTGCACGGCGTCACTTCCCAGACGATAGTACTCTCCATAAACACGATTTTTGACTGCCTCACATACAAGTAGAGCCATAGAAATGTAAATTTGTCCTTGTGCTTAACTAATTAAGCACTACGCTATGAAGGCGTGTGGGGAGTGGATATGTAGGTCACAATTTGTCTTGACTTCGGCATTAGATGGTGGTAAATGGTCAGCTCCACACCCCTGCCGCTTTACATCCGGGAAAAGAGCCCCCGGTACCCACTGGATAGGAAGCTGGGTGGGCCCCAGTGTCAGTCTGGACAAGATGGAGAAGTGAAAATTATTGCCCCCACAACAATTTACTCGTAAACTCCGACCTCTCGGTCGTCCAGTCCGTAACCAGTCGCTATTTTTTCTAAGTCGCTTAGTGGGGGGTGGAGTCCAACTTGGTCCACTCGGCACGGCGGCCACTGATTGGCCTATTATAGCCTGCCCCGTATGAATATGATGATGGAGGGTTTGATGGAATGAAGATTGGCAGGGGAAACCGAAGTACTAGGAGAAAACCCGCCGCAGCGCCACTTGTCCATCACAAATTCCAATTGACCAGACCCGGGATCAAACCCGGGACGCTGTGGGAAGCCAGCGACTAACCGCTTGAGCCATGGCGCGGCCAACCATTCGCTATACTGAAAGCGCTATACCGCCTCTTAAAAATAGTGCCATATTTTGTTAAAATACTTTTAACTCTGTAAGCCTTATTATCTTGTCTGTTATTAAGTTTTCAAGCTTAAAAAATTTTAGTTGTTTTGTATTAAGGAATAATTTTATTACATACGCAAAAAAAAAATCCCTCGTAAACATTTAAACAAGGAAAACCTATAACATCTAATGGTGATACACTGAAGTGCAATTGTCTGACTGCCATATTTATCGGGCAGTAGTGCCTCTGTTCTTGTATGTTCCGCTTGGATTCACATTTATCAAGGTGAAACGTTTCTTCCTGAGTTACAGCTTGTTTTGTGCTGACGATAAGACGCAGAAGCGCTGGTGCTTTCTTGGCAAGCAAAACAAGTATTTCGTGTACTGCCTACTTTGCTCCTGAAGCAAATTTGCAGGTCGAGGCTAGAGGAAGCATAGAAGAGACGGAAAGAATATTTGTCTCTATTCTTTCATTACGAATGTATTACGAAACGTGACAGACGTCGCATGTATGAACTTTGTGAGACTGCGGGATAAATGAACTAAACATTATTGTGTACCTGTTAGTATAGCTTATGTCAAGTATTACTGTCACGTGTAGGGTGGTGCGCGCGACGAAATGGCGGGTTCTAGTTCGGATGATTGGATTTACTAGCACTGTGCTTAGAATCCCTCTTAATTACCCTTACATACAGCGCTATTGCTGACTTACACAATTTACATTTCGCCTTTCAAGACGAACTAGGTTTCTCTGTTTCCACTAGTCGTTTCCTAGCAGCGGATTTCAACACAGACACTGTCACTTCAGATCGAAATGAAAGCTTCTTGTCTTCAGTCACTCTGTACTCGATCTTCACAATTCAAGCTCCATTCTCGTCCTTGTATTCTCAACTGCTGGACCCTCCTGGGCTCTTCACTTCAAGTTCCAATTCGCTCTTCCACCTTGCGACTGACTGTAGACGATTTTGTTGTCACCTATAAACCTTCGGCGCAGACCTACAGAAAACGAGTCACGTGTTTCCTAGCTAGCCACTTCATTGGTGCGTTTGCTGTTGCCTAGCAACAAGCAATAAACATTCATTAACTGAGATCCAACTTCTATTGTTTGCGCGTTTTAACGTGTTTACTGAGTCATTATGTAACAATGATCATGTATAGTTGTCAAGCGCTTAAGTGAGAAGGCGTTACCTAGCTATACACGTTACATTGTCCCTGGTGGGGGAGAGGGCATAAGACTGAGTCCCTAGTATTTTGGCTGCAAGCGAGCCCCATTACAGATGATACAATGAAATCATGATGTCATGATAATTGGCAGGGAGACAATCGAAGTACTCTGAGAAAATTCTGGCTCAATCTCAATATATTTCCACCAAAAATTCCCAAATATACTGTCCTGGGATTTACACGTGACCTTTGTGATGAGACGCCGCGCCTGTCAGCCTAGGCTGTGGTATGACTGCAATATTATTTCATTTTTTACCTTAGGGTGGTGCAAGGCCCAATGTCTTGGTACTTAAGTCTGAACTAGTCCAATTTGCGAGCCCCGGATCATAGCTAAGATAAGTGGAGCGTTTGATAGAATGATAATTGGCAAGATAGACTGAACTACTTGAATAAAACTTATCCCTATACCAATTTGTCCACCATAAATCCCACATTATCTGACCTGGGTTGGAAGCTAGGCCACCGCTGCGAGAAGCAGGAAAATAACTCTCTTTCCAATGTAAAATCACTTATTAATTAACTCCATGGTGCAGAGTAATGTTAGAAAATAACCCAGTCTTCCAATTGAAACCCATTTTATAGTCACGCACACCTAAATATATGGCAATAATGGCAAATTTCTCACTGAGTTTATTAATTCATTAAGCACCGCTCTATGAAGACGTACAAGGGAGTAGGAATGTAGCTCCATCATTCTTAATCTCAGCACTAGGCAGAGTTGAGTGCTGCCGCTGTGCCTCCGGAGAAACAGATACTGGTACGCACTGACTAGGAGATTGGGTGGGCCCCAGAGCGGGTCTGGACGTTATGGAGAAGAGACAAATCTCTTTCTTCCAGCATGAATCGAATTCAGACTCCTTGGTCGTCAAGCCCGTAATTTAGTCTCTATACCAACTGAATATGAAAATAACATTAATAATGATGAATTCAATTTTGTATAAATGTATACAAACTTGTTTATTTAAGCACAATTCTCTCATTTTCCATTTGGCACAAGAAGACTGTGGTAAATTGTAACCCACTGCGGATTGGAAGATTAGGCAGTTACGTGGCTCCTCGTTGGGTGACGGAAGGAGATGGCAGTTGTGAATGTCGCTTTGAGAAACTCAGCGAGGGCAGAACTTGGAAACAACTTGTCTCTACCAAGACGAGAGCATGAAGGGGGAGATGCAATGTACAGTGAAGTAGACAGCGCTGTTTGCATCGGCAACAACATTGCCTTCACACAGCGGCTTTGCTTCTGATTAAATCCATTCAGTGGAATTCAAATGCAGTAGAAGACGCGTTGAAACTGCTGTATAGCGCCGATTGTTCGAATTAATTCTTGCTTCTTTCCTGCTCAGGTGAAGCATGGCTGTCAAAGTAGCATTTTGCCACTAACGTGGCACGTCACGTCTTCCCGAAAGACAGAAAAGAAATTCTAATCATAATGAGATATAACGTTATTCCACTTAATAATCTTAATTGGTACACAAAATGGCAGTGAGTTCGTACACTTTCGCTTTCATATTCTATTAAAGTCGATTTGGACAAATGTATAAAAATCAGATTAAAAATCCTGAAGGAGAAAGAGATAACTTGGAAGATGTCGGTGTAGATAACAGGTCAATATTTAAATGTTTAATCTAATGTGTGATTTTTTGAAATCGGTTTATCTGGTTCAGGGTAGACCGAACGAATTGTATCTTGTACGAGTGTATATCTATAATCCTGAGCCAGGTGAACAAATTTCAAACAGTCGCACATTACATTAAGCATTTAAACATTAACCTGTTATCTACATCGAGATCTTCCAAGTTATCTCTCTCTCCGTCAGGAATTTTAATCTGATCTATATATATATATATATGTGTGTGTGTGTGTGTGTGTGTGTGTGCGCGCGCGCGGTAAGCTCTGTTTACTGCTTGCTTCTTGCTGTTTCGTTTTGGTCTATTCTTCGATACTGAAGATGGAAGCAGTGTAGCCCTCCGAAACTTTGGTAACATTTTTTTCAGAGCACATAATATTACATTCCAAATGATGGTGCTCAACTTGGTCGCTGCCCTGAAAATCGCAAAACTATAAACCGTTGTGTAAAGAGAAAAATTTACGTGCTCTAAAGACGAGGGAATATGTTGACTAGCTGACAGGTTATTATCTTTACAACAATTACTGTTCTCCATGGCGCTAGTTAGTTAGTTAGTTAGTTAGTTAGTTAGTTAGTTAGTTAGTTAGTTAGACATGCTACTTTATTGATTTCTTGGGGAGTCTGTGTAATTTGACTATTTATGCTAATTAGTTCTCCATAAAATACGAATATTAAGATTATCAGCGTTGGAAGTGCCTGATTTAGAACAATTCAAGCTTCCCCAGACTCTTATGGATCTTCCTAATAGCTTACTGAAGAGTAATATTGTGAGGCATTGCAGCTGAAAGAAATCCTTTTGTCGTAGTCCACTATGAACTACCCCTTTATGGCTCCACAGCCATTGCGGACCTTAGCCGCTTCTTCAAATTCTTAAAATTATACACAGTCTGTAGCACTTTGTCGACGGGGGATCAGCCCGTCGCAAGGCAGCTATCTAAACACAGAACAATATAAACATAGACGTCCATGCCTTGAGTAGGATTTGAAACCATGATCCCAGTGTTTGAGCGGTGGAGACGGTTCATGCTTTAGACGGCGCGGTCACTGTGATCGGCCCCATTGTGAACTGGATAACAGTTCTGATTATTATGGACGACGCCATGTACATATAACTAGACTAAGCAGAACATGTTTCCCTGTAGTGGTGTCTTTCCCATGAAAATAAAATTCAGAGCTGTAAAGTCACTATAGGACCAGAAAACAGAAACAATAAACTAAAGTGTCTTTATTCGGCTTTACAGTGTAGCCAGTCGCTAATGTCAATATTTACCGAAAAAATTATCGCCTGTAATTTGTTATTATAATAATTGTTCTAGGTGCTCTCTTTCCAAAACTAATAAAAGTTTGTAATTTGTATATTCAATGAAACTGTGATTAAAAAGTGTCCCTCAAAACTTTAGGGGACACGCGGTAGCGTAGTTGGTTGATGCACTGTGTTACAAGCTGGAAGTTCGCGGTTTCGATTCTCGGTTAGGTGTTTTTTTTTTAATTTATCTAATCCTTCCAGCTGCAGCCTCCAACAAAAATGAGTACCAGGAATTTTCATAGGGGTAAAAGGTGGCCTGACTATAAGTAAGTCTGACAACTTCACTGCCATCTCTGATTCGATTATCTAGAGAAAATGTGGGAGCCTCGAAGTCTCACAACCTTATTGTCCTTCACGAAATGTTACAAGGAGAGTTTTACCTTTTACCCTTTTTTAACTTCAAAACCTATAAAGCATGAAAGTAGACCAATAGTAGGAAAATAACTGGCCTAAATACTGAGATATGAGCGAGAGTTGTACACTGAGATAACATGTTGCTCCGAAACATAGGTGACCATGCACCAAGCCACGTGGTATCATAACGCAGGAAAAAGAAATAAAATTTTTCAACAATTTTCAATATACGAGTATTCACATCAGAGTAAGAAATAGACTAGCTTTAGGCGAACAATATTGATCTAATGTGCAGAAATAATAAAAAGATTTTAGCCAATCAGAAGCACGTCGTGTGTATTTTTGTCAAGTATCCAATATTGTTACATTATTTTACGGTTTTAGAAAGTATTACTAACTAAGTTTCAATATCCGGAATCCAATATATTTCAGTCTTGAATTAGTAAATTTTGTCGTTTTAAATTTGAACTGATTGAATTCAATTTTACATGTTCATTTCATCTTGAGATTCCAAAATAAGTCAGTCACTGTCATGACTAGGCTACGAGTTGGACGTCCGGGGAATCACGGTTCAATTCTGGGCAAGAGGAATAGAGATTTCTCTTCTGCACTGAGTTCAGACAGCCTGTGAGTCCCACCCATCCTCCTGCATTAGGCCTACTTAGGCTTATTGACTCACAGATAATAATTAACGGAGAGACTTTCGAGAATATTACTAAGTAATCTTAAGCCTTAGATAATTCAAAATAATAACAATAAGATCGCAGGGCAGTTAGTATAACGACTGCCTACAGGTTTGACGACCGACTGGTCAGAGTTTAAATCCTGGTAGTGGCAAGAATTTTCTGTTCTTCACATCGTCCAGATTGCTTCTGGGGCCCACGTAGCCTCCAATCCAGTGGGTACCGGGGGCTCTTAACCCAGGGCT
>NW_019723906.1:4413879-4492445 GCF_002891405.2 Cryptotermes secundus
GGGTTCGAGGGTGTGAGAATTGACAGGCACAAACAACTGGCCGCCTGTCAATTCTCACACCCTCGAACCCAACACCTTGTCTGAAATTTTTCTTCTGCGCGTTCAAGGTTACTCTTGGCCTTGTTCGAAGTTACGTGACACTTGCTTTAATTGCATGTAAGTCATCGAGTGAGAATTATGTGTTTAGAAGAGAGTAGAATTTATAACGATTGCAGTAGAGACTGAAGTTTCCTTTATAAGAATGCGCTCTATGACGTAGGCCTGCAATATACTCCCACATTTCAGGAATCAGTAGGCAGCAGATTCATGATTTATCTTCACGTCTGTTACGTTTCTGCGGGTCGACAACCGGCAGATCCACTCGGAGAGATTTCGGGACCCATAAAGTTGTCGAATTAATGAGCAGAATGAATGAAATTTGATGAAAGTGTGACAGTCTCCTCCATTCAGGTACACTACACATTTTTTTGCGAAGATTTACAATATAATATATAGCAGGAAGCCAAAGGTGACAAGGAGTCGCCTTCTTGGCCCTTGCACCACGAAACAACGCAGTCAGGGTAGCTTATGTCCCAGCCGAGATTCGAACCGAGAAAACTGAGACGCTTGAGTCTTGTATCCGGGAGGTGCTTGATTTGAATCTCGTTCGGGACACCTACTATCTTGACAGAGGTTTTTCTTGGTTAACCTAAAATTCCAGATTGTTGCCTCACATTAAAATATGCCCCTTTCTTCCGACACAATTTTAAATTCATTGTTAATTAATGACTGTATTACTGTAGGCTATACACTCTGTGATGAACGGAGAAGTTCATGGAGCTAGGCCTAGGCCCACTGGGGCTGTAGTGCCGGGGGGGGGGATTACACTCTGTGATACCGAGAGTGTCGTTATAACAGCAGATACATATGAATTGTGCTGTTAACATTTCTAACAATATCTGAAATATCGTAATAATTCTGAACAATATTAAAAGGCAAAAAGTAAAGCTCTCCCTGTAAGAGGCCGTGAAGGCTCATAGTGCTGTGAGCTGTGAGACGACAAGGCTGTCATTATTTTCTAGACATTCAACTCACAGATGGTGGTGAGGTTATCAGCCTTATATGCTGGTCACCCTTTACCCCCAGAAAGATTTCTGGTACTTACTGCTGTAAAGAATCTGAGTAGACCTCGGGGCTATAGTAGTGAGGCTGTAAGAATTAGGTCAATATAAAAATCCAATGACTTCATCTGGAATTGAAACCGCGACCTTTTGGCTTGTAACATAATTATTCAGATTGGCGGTCACGTAGCACGAATAGGGAGAAGAGGAATGCATATAGGATAATGTTGGGAAGGCCAGATGGAGAGAGACAACTGGGAAGACCAATGCTTAGGTGGGTGAACAACATTAAAATTTATCCTAGAGAGATACAATGGGATGAAATGGACTGGATCGAACTGGTTCAGGATAGGGACCAGTGGAGGGCTCTTGTGAACACGATAATGAATTTTCAGGTTCCATAAAATGCTGGGAAGTTCTTGAGTAGCTGCAGAACTGGCGACTTCTCAAGAAGGGCTCAGCTCCGTAAGTTAGTGACTGAGTTAGAACATAATGCTTCCAACAAGTACACAAAAGCGTTCCCTGTTGTGTACATCATTACTATCCATACATGAATCTCCATTTGCCGTCGTGTGTTGCGTGATTGAGCTCTGTCTTATTTTTCGTAAAGCTCTTTACCCTACTTATGATAATATTCCTGTATACACTTGGGACTCGTTTCGTAAAAAACGTGACTGGAATTTGGTCTTTACAATTTATGAGCCAGAATGCCGAATATCGGTAAATGCTGTAATTCCACATACACGTCTTGTAGAGAAGCACTGTAGCAAAAAGAGTGATTATTAATTATTGTCGGGGTGTCCGCTTATAGGTCACAGGAACCCAGACAATAATATAGAAACACCATGTTTTATATGTAACTGTGAATAGTCAGGAAATCAACGATTAAACAGTTCTTGCTTTTTTAATATGTTGCATACTGCAGAAAGTAATGGATATCTTAGGCACATCTAGGACTCTTAGAACAAAATTCTGAATGACTTCTAATATGCGATTACTTGAACATTTTGTAGTGTGGAGGATTCAGAAAAAATCGTTGCATATTGTCTATGAAAGACATGTTCAGAACTCTTCAATTTTTTCTTTACCCTTCATAATTTTTATCTGAAAAACGTGGAAGCTAAACTGAGTTTTTTCTTCAAAAGCGCTCTAATAATCATTAATTGTTTTAAGATTTAGAGGCAGGTTATAGTACGTTCATAATTATTTATTTTTGACAATGAAAATTCTATTTAAAAATATGTACACGCTTCTTGATGTCGTAGGGAGAATTGTATTCTGCTTCATGGAATGAAGTCCGAATATTGGTTCATTAATCGCTATACAATCTTTATCGGTACCTACAGTCCTATTTCTTTCCTGAAATGAATTGTTACTTTTGGAGAAAACGTATCTAAAATTCATAAGATATTATAGAGCTACTGTCAACTTGCACTTGGAAAAAAATTACCATCGTCCATTGACCATTTTAAAAATTAAGCTGTATGAAGTATTTACTCAGCATTCAGTACAAATATTCAGAGTAACTACAGAGTTTCCAAGGATTTTAACATTACATATTCAAGTTTTTCTCATATTCATCTTTTACTTTCGTCCATAAATTCATTTTTAACGGTACTGCGCCAGAGCACTGCAGCAGAAGCAGAGGCAGAAGCAGAAGTAGACGAGAATATCCCAGTTTTGCGCGTTAATTGTGATGTCCGCCCAGAAGATGATCAATTTCTCGTTCTGATGACGTCTAATAATCTGAAGATGGTGACTCCACTCAGAACTGAGAAGCCGATGCGCCTTCCACGTGACGAACACAGACATGGATTATTGATCTACGAGAGAGGAATCCTCTCCACAGAAATAGGAAGTCTGCATGGAGTACAGCCTGTCGATTGGATTCAAACCTTGAAGAGATGACGCATGTTGGTGCAGAAACATGTGGTTATGGTGGTGATGGTGGTGATGGTGAGGATGATGGTGGTTGTTGGATTCCAGTGACGCATCTCCACCCCCGTTGTAAGGGTAGCTTATAAACCCGTTGTCCATTTTACTGCCTTCGTGTTGACTGTCCCCTGTCAACAAAACAAGTAAACGCAAGCGTTTATGATGTGTCCATCAGCTTTTCCAGCACACACCAGGAGAGAAAACAGCCATTTACGGTAAAAGTAACACACCCCAGTAAATCAGCCTGTATAAATTGACTCCTTAAGTTAATAATATGATAGAGGGATGTAGACAGAAACCACTATAGGATTCACAGCTCAATTTTATAGCAGAGTTTTAGCATTTGCAATATAGAACCATCATGTCATTTGGCGATATTGTATCGGTTAATGAGGTGGTGTAGCATAGAGTGCCTCATATCAAAATGGTGGAAATTTCTGATGTTGTTGATACGTGAGAGATATAATCTAATTGAAGTCCCTTCCCATGAACCTGAGTCAGAGAAGTCTCACTGAATGATAATCCAGCTCATTACAAAATTGAAGTAGGTTATAACAGGATTTTGATAGCCTATACCATAAAATAGAGGGCACGCAATAGCGTAGTTGGTTGAGGGACTATGCTACAACCCCGAAGTTCGCGGTTTCGAGTCCTGAGCAAGTGGATTCTTTTCAATTGACCTAATCCTTCCAGCCGCACTATGACTGGGGTCGAGGCTACCACATTTTCTGGACAATGATGGTGGGGTTGCCAGCCGCCCTTTACCCCCCAGGAAGATTCCTGGTACTCATTTCTGTTAGAGGCTGAGTCGACTCCAGGGACATAGTGCGTCTGGAAGGATTAGGTCAATTGAAAATTCCAATGATTTCATCAGGAATGGAACCTGCAATCTTCCGGTTCAAATTTTAAATATGTGGAGTTAAATAAACACAAGAATTATATACATTTATTAGCTTGCTTTCTTTTCTTAAAAAGGAGGCTTCATGATACCACCTTGCTCTCCATATGTCCATGATACCAGCGTGTCTGTGTGTCCCCGCAGTAGTGGAGCGAGAAGAGACGGCTGTTACTATACAAAACATATATGTGACATGTGATATGACGCCTGAAAGCCACAATAGTGCAATCAGAGAGCGCCACAGAGACAGCGTGGTAATCAAATCTTCTAACTCGTTTATTTTTAATCTTCTTTCTCGGAAAATTACCTTCAGTAAGAAATCAGTACGAAATACTGGATAGTTTTTTTTTAATTCGCTTAGTGGGGTGTGGAGTACAACAGGGTCCACTCGGCACGGCCGCCACTGATTGGCCTATTGTAGCCTGCCCCGGGTGATTATGATGATGGAGAATTTGGTGGAATGAAGATTGGCAGGGGAAACAGAAGTACTCTGAGAAAACCCGCCCCAGCGCCAATTTTTCCACTACAAATCCCACTTGACCAGACCCGGGATCGAACCCGAGCCGCCGCGGTGGGAAGCCAGCGACTAAGCGCTTGAGCTATGGCGCGGCCTACTGGATAGTTAGTTTCTTTATGATAAAAGTATTACTTTTATCCACAGTTATATCCTAAAGCGAAGTCTGATAAATTTGTGAGCTCTTAGTCAGGATATTTTTAAAATGGGAATCAAATAGTTCCCAATAAACGACTAATGAATGTATCACAGATGCCACGCTCAAAGTTAATTAATTAACCATCAAAAGTTATTTAACACGACAAAATTGAATTCCATTCAAATTAGAAAACAATATTAATTAACATCTATAATTATAAAAAACACGAAATAATATGGAATTTAGATTTACGGGTCTATTACACGAAATAATTTTCCATTGAAATAAATGGAATGTTATAAATAAAGAGTGCGTAATATAGGACGCCGTGGTTTCGCTACATGCAGGAAGAGTAGTAACCACGGACGTTTATTTACGTCTGTCAGCCAGTGATGTGGCTTGTCATTTAGGGTGATCGTGTTGTCCGTCATTAAAAGCCCGTGCACAGTTACAACCGAATTTACTGCACAAGGAAAACCCATTCTCACAGAAATCACTTTATCTTAAAATTATCAAAAGCTGTAGGTAGCTGTAGGGCTGAAACATGGACACTTAGGGCAGTANTAGGTAGGTTGAAGTAAAGAATTTCGCATCTTCTCGGGAGTCGTGATAATGCGGTTACGGCTGGGCGGCCAAGGAGTCGGATTTCGCTTCCCAGGAGAAAAGAAGAGATTTCTGTCATCTCCACAGAACTCTGATCAGCTCTGGGAATCACTCAGCCTACTGTTAAATGAGTAACGGGCGTTCTTTCGCTGTAATTATGCGGCCGGAGCGAGAAGTTGGCCACTCACCTCCATCTAGCGCCGAGATTATGAATGTGTGGAGGCACTTCTTCAGTCCTCCAGTCTTCATAACTTCGTGGTACTTATTAAGGACAGGGAAATACATTTTTTTGTATCCTATTCTGGAATACAGACTCGTTCCTACACGGTGACTTTGTAAACAGCGGATGTTGCTAGGTAACGCCCGAAACATACACGCACGTAACAATAGAAGAACGATGTTTTCTGTGGTCTGCGCCGCGGCCGTTTCTGGGAAACAGCTCAGTAAATACCTTACCGCGGCAACGAACAAGAACGCAACAATAGAAGAATAGTGTTTTCTATGTGGTCAGTGCCGAGATGGTATAAGCTAGGGATAAAGTTATGTGAGTATTTGCAGTTCAGTTGTACTCTGCAAGGGAGACTGAGAAGAAATAACACTGTAGTCAGCTGAGAGTTCAAATTCCGGCTGTGAAGAGAAGACATTATTTGTACTGTAGTTACAGTGAGATGGTTATAGTTACAGCATTAAAACCCGTTGCCAGGATACGACTAATGAAGACTGAGAAATCTTAGAGTGTGCTGGTGATTTGCAAAGTGTGTAGATCAACGATTGCCTTGTAATTTCAAGTTGTGTCAATAAATCCAATAGCCAATCCATACCCCGTCTATAGTCAGACACATAAACCGTGACACTATCTTGACTGAACAGCTGAAAGCAGCTCATGAAATCGAAACCCCTATCTTTGTTAGACATTGAAGGGGTCTATAAATTTACCTATGGTTTTGCAGGGCCAAAAGATGCGAAAAGTCGTTAAGGGAAGAACAGAGAGATTATATTAAAATTGAATTCAACGTAATACTTTTTATACTGGATATTAAAGTAGACTAGTTCAAAAATAAATTGTTTTCACCCTCACGAGACAATTGAGAGACAATGGAGACATTACTGTGCTAAACTGACTCCGATTAGATAAAACGACTTGCTCAAATGGTTAACATAGGCTCTGAGATACAGAGGCAAGAACGATTGAGTTGAAGAAAAGGTTAGGCTATATGCTATAAAAAGACCTATTAGGTTTTATATGTCAATTTTGGGGAGGGGTGAAAGGAAATGGTGCTCAGGGCATGGAGAAGTAAAGCAGCGTCGAACAAAATGCTCCTATCTGGGAGTTCTTCAGCTCCTCCTAATATGAGAACCAACACTCTATCCCCTCGTGTCGTGTCGTCCGATCACCATCAAAATCATCAGCATTCCTCCTTCCTATCTCCAGTAAGCCCCGCCTCCACCGCTGCCACGGTAGGTTCTCTGATAGTCATTTGTCTTCCTTCAGCTTCTGCCATTGATTCTCCATTCAAACTTCCGTTGCAGAGCAGGAATTGAAAAGGAGGGAATCCATTGGCCCCAGTGCAACATTTTATTCCACGAAGCACAGTTAACCTTAGTCTCCTTTCTTCCCTAAGTACAGGGGTGTCAATTTGGAGTGTTGCGCCCTCAGAAATTATTTTGCAATCATCGGTCAATACACAAAGTCATTTCCAATAGCATTATTGTCGCGTTTGAGTTTCTTACTCTTGTGGCTATGAAGAATAAAGTTTTCTGGGCTGTGATGCCATGTAATCTCGTAGATTTTTACCGAAGTTTCGGAAGAATATTCTGTGGCCATTCTCAGGATAGAACAGTAATCTCGATAGCGTATTGAGGCAGTAGGTCTACATCCACCAGTGCACCCGTTATTCCTCCTGCACACACCATGTTGTGGGATACAACCTCGGGCTCTCAGAGCAAGGTGGACACTCGCTATGTTTTGACTGGATTTAAGTGATTCCACAAAATTGCGTGACGAATGCGTTACATATGAATCTTATGGCATAAAAATATATCTGTCGAAATTATTGGAAATATACTTTACAGCATATTCGAAATATTCTGTCATATGGAAGCGAAATGAGGGAGTTTGCTGATAAATTGGGGAGTAAAATGAAGATTGTAAAATTAGATTATTTAAGAAGATGGTTTCAGGTGACAACAGGAAATAGAGTGAGAAGTGAAATATTTTGGGAAGAAATGTATGTTATTTCATCAGGGTAGGAAACCTGAAAAATATAGCACTCGGATTGTATGACCCTATTGATAGTATTAAGGACTGGTTATCGAAATATTCATTGTCCTGGTCACCACGAAGAAGAAGAATAAGAAGATAAAGAGGAGGAGGAAAATAAGAAGAAGAAGAAGAGAGGTGTATGTGTAAGTAGAAAACACATGTTAATACAGTTACACAACATTAAGCGAAGGCAGCTAACTCGCGAAGAGATGATGCCAAGAAATAAACGAAGTGTGTTAGGCTTGTGTTTCCTGTGTCACACAAATTTCTGACTGCTGCATATAATGCCTGGGTCTGATCACGTAAAATTTCTGGACCTTCCCTTTTCAGCAGGAAGCACAACAATGCTTCAGAAATTCTCTGCACTGAAGTTTTTTCTTTTAACCTCACAAGCACCGCAATGTAGCATTCATAATTCACGTACTGACACGCCTGTATTTTCTGCCACAAAGTGGCAACACGATTTTCGATTTTTCTTCCCCTTCTTCTTGAATTTCTCTGTGTTCCCAAGTGAACGCGCGGCATTTTCACGGCGCGGGAAGGGAAGGCCCATTAAGTGTGGAAGTAATGATGGCAACAGACTGCGATAAAACGTTTTCTTCCGCCGTCACCTCCCTCAGGCCTAGTCTGTATCGTCAGAAAGCAGATTCAGAGTGTTCCTAGTTCTTGTTCACTACAAAGCACGAAGGCCCCTCCAGATCTTAACTGTGGACACTTTTCTGCGGGGAGTAGGGATAGATCAGTCTGTATAACCATGGACTACGGACTGAACGGCCAAGGCACGATTCCCGGCAGGGGAAAGTATTTTGTCTTCTCCAAAACATCCAGGCCGACTGAGTCCCACGGAACCTCCCATTCAATGGCTAACGGGGACGATTTCTCCGGGGATAAAGCGGCCGATGCGTGAAGCTGAATGATCATCGGTATGTAATGCAAAGGTCAAGAAAGGTAGAGGTATAATTCCACTCCCCTATATGTTCTCATGGCGTAGTACTTAAATAATTAAGCACAGGGACAATTTTACTTTACTTTCTTGTGGTTTAGTTTTGCGTTGCTGTTAACATGTCAGATAATAACGTTCAATAGAATGATTAGTGAATAATGAATTACAAAAGGAAACGCAAGGAAATCGCCATGGCCTAATTCAGGTACTGTTCCCGTATTTGTCTGGAGGAACTGAAGAAAGCCTCAAATAACTTCAGCAACGATAGCCGCTATCCCTTACGAGGTCTGAACCAAGCACCTCCCGCATACAATCTAGCACATTATCACTAAATCAGCCTGCCCGATGCTATGGAATCGCGAGTCATAGGCTAGAGTACACAGTTGCTAAGAGAGATGCGGAAAAATTCGTGCAACATTCAGTATGTAAAATTCATTAAAATATAACTTATACGGAATTAACGATAAGGCGTCGTTAAATAAACATACACCTTGGAAGATTTGTGTATAGAGATTACTGTAATCTGAGATATGACGTCGTGTAGTCTGGTAGATCGTTACCGACGTTTCGGTATGACGTTCTGCCTATATATTCTCTGAAACTTTGGTGACGATATATCAGACTGGACGGTATCACATCTTAGAAGGAAAATATTGGAGGAGAGTACTGAATTATGAAACATGCTGTTCCTGTCCTGTCATATTCGTACACCTGAATATTGTGCAGCCTGTGCTCTGCAGGGGTCTCGGATACTAGGAGATTGTTTCACATGCGGGGCTTCCAGCGTAAGGGAAGGGAAGTATGTAGGTACTTCGTAGACGCGAAACGGATAAATCCTACAGAACTACACTTATAGCGCTATATTACGGTACAAGCTGACTGTGTGTGTCTTCTGGATATGTCAAGCGGCACGGGAAGAAGGGAGAGTATGTTGAGGAAATGGCTCGTAAGGTTTTGGAGGGTCTGCACTTCTCATGGAGCAGTCTCCGATCCGTCGTCCAAAAAGAAATTCGATGCCTGCAGAAGCATGAACGAAGACAAGACACCAAAGTTACTTCCCCTGACTTTATAATCCTTAAAAATAATTGGAGAAAAGGCGTCTGTACCTTCTTTTAGTTCGATTTACATCTTGGATTCCTTATTTAGCGAACGTAAAAGGTAAATGTATCGCTGTAAGCAGATCGTGAAGGCCCACAGGGCCGTGAGACGTCGAGGCTCCCACATTTTCTAGACAATCGACTCATAGATGGCGGTGAGGTAGTCAGCCTTACGCGCCGGCCGCCCTTCTCTCCCAGGAAGAGTACTGTTAGAGGCAGAGTCAACCCCGGGTACAGAGTGTGGCTGGGAGGATTAGGTCAACTGAAAAATCTAAAGATCTCGTCGGGAATCGAACCCCCGACTTCCGGCTCGTAGCATAATGCCTCAACCAACTACGCTACCGCGTGTCCCCCATTACCGAAGCTATGAATAAATACTTTTAAAAGAAAAACTGCATAATAATTTTCTTCGTAATTTATTATTTTCGTTGTGGGGAAAAACGATATATTGTATTTACTGATCACTTTGAGAGGTTTCGGTAAACAAACTGAGGAGATATCCGAGCGATATCTTTTGTAGTTAATTATTACAGTAAGTAAGAAAAAGTAAGCCGGTCACTGTAGCCGAGCGGCCTAAGGCATGCACTGTCTTCGCTCTCTTGGAAACTGGGATCGTGGGTTCGAATCCCACTCAGGGCATGGATATTTAGTTTGTGTGTCTTTCTGTGTTTGTGTACAGGTAGAGGCCTTGCGATGAGCTGATCACCCGCCCAAGGAGTCCTACCGAATGTGTAAGATCAAGAAAAACCGAAGTGAACGGAGAGGTTCATGGAGGTAGGTCTAGGCCCACTGGGGCTGTAGTGCCAAGGGGGGAAAAAAAGAAAAAGTAAAGGTATCCCTGTAACGGGCCGTGGAGGCCCATAGGATTGTGAGATGTTGAGGTTCTCACATTTTGTAGACAATCGGCTCATAGATGGCGGTAAGGTTGTCAGTCTCACGCGCCGGCGGCCCTTAACCCCCAAGAACATTCCCAGAATATTTGTGGTACTTTTGTCTGTTAGAGGCTGAGTCGAGCCCAGGGCCATAGTTCGGCTGGAAGGATTAGGTAAATTGAAAAAAAATCCAATGAGCTCATCGGGGTTTGAACCCGCGACCTTCCGGCTTGTACCATAGTGCCTCAACCAATTACGCTACCGCGTGCCCCTGTTAATTATTACAGTACTGGAATAAAACACGTTGAAACTTAAACATGGAAATGTTGCGGCATTAACAACAAAATCCCATTTAGAAGTTTTCTGTGAGCATGAATCATATTTCATTGAAGGTTCCTGACATCAGTAACCTGGTTAAGTACTTGGAATATTACTACATTTGTACTATAATAATCGACTTGAAAGAATTACAAAATTCACTAAGCAATGCTGATATCTAGAAATATTCTGTGAAATTTGGTTGGGGGGGGGATGAGGGTACTTCAGTACCGAATCAAGTATGTCCTCCATCGGCCGTGTCTTGCTGTCATATTCTGTTCCTATTTGCAAGGACTACGGTCATTACTTAAATAACGAAGAACTAGAGATCGCTGAACTTTCAAGTGCACCTACATAATCTTCCTTGCTTTCAGCGCTAAGAGTCGAATGATTTAAAGTAGTGTTTCACAACCGCCGGGCCGCCACCTGGTACCGGGCCCTCATCTTATAGAAAAAAAGAATGTACCGGGCCTCGGACTCGCAAAGGTTGAGAACCACTGCTTTACAGCAAATAAATTAACAAAAGCAAACAATGAATCCTAGAAATAAGATTACAGTTTTCCAGGATATGATGCCTTATATTCTGATACAGAAGCATTTGCTGCCTCCATCTTCAGAGCAGAAGACTTTTCGGTACCTTCCTACCAGGCTACACGACATTACGTCCTACAAGATTTCACGCTGCTCTAAGAACTTCAAATTCTAAACGTAAAGCTGTTACTTGCAAATATAGTACAGGATGTTCAATCAAGGAGGAAATCTCCCAACGCCGTTGACCAGACACAATATTCTTCACAGACTGTTGCTGTAACTGTAACTGTAACTGTAACGGCGCGCGTTTATCAGCGCTAATGACTCATTCTGCTGTCAGCAGTTACAGCAGCAATCTGGAATGTTGGGCCGGGTCAGTGATGTTGCGAAATTTCGTCCTTACCTGAACATGCTGTATATTTGAAACCAAAATACGGCACATTAGCTTTCATTCCTAACCAGAATTTATTTGCAGTCGTAATATGAGTACGTCAGAATTTTAACAACTATATAATTAAAAACATAAAAAAGTAAAGGTAAAGCTATCCCTGTACCAGGCCGTAAAGTCCCATAGGGTTTTGAGACGTTGAGGGTCCCACATTTTCTAGACAATCGGCTCAAAGATGGCGGTAAGGTTGTTAGCCTTATGTGCCAGCCGCGCTTTACTCCCCAGAAAAATTATTCAGTTAATTCCTGGTACTCATTTCTGTTGGAGGCTGAGTGAACCCAAGGGCCATAGTGGGGCTGAAAGGATTAGGTCAATTGAAAAAATCCAACGACCTGACCGGGACTTGAACCCGCGATCTTCCGGCTTGTAGCATATCCCCTCAACCAACTGCTCTACCGCGTGCTCCTCTTAATTATTAAAGTACTGGAATAAAGCCCGTAGACGGTAGGACACCTTGGACGAGTGATCAGCTTATCGTAAGGCGTCTAACTAAACACAGGACAGCACAAACACAAAATAAACACATACACCAAACATCCATGCCCTGAGTGGGATTCGAACCCACGATCCCGGCTTCCGAGCGCGCGAAGACAGTATATGCCTTAGACCGCTCGGCTACCGTGACCGGCAATGTATAATGCACAATTTAAATACCGATTCCAGAACTATTTAAAGAAGTGAAGATATAATTAGCCGAGCAGTGTTCAAGTTTGTATGAACACCGGTGTATATTACCTGAGTTGAAGTCCTGTACTGGGTGTTGGTGGTCACTCATCCCCGTGCTCTTGTTGCTGTAGAAAGTCGTGTCCTCATTTTCCAGAATCTCTTCCTTGATGGGCAGAAAATGGTGTCGGTGGTGGTGGTCGTCAGGAAGCTGGTCGCCGGGTGCGGGTTGTTGGGGGTGGGTATGAGGGTGGTAGCCATCCAGCCCGGGGCCTCCGTGCAAACTTCCGTGCTCCGTGTCGCTACAGCTGTCGTTGAGGAAAGAAGCAGCCCCTGGCGGACCTGCGGAGGGACGAAACTTGCTGTAAGAGCCCGAGTTTCCTAAGCCAGAATTAAATGTCTGTAAGGAGGGTACGTTGGTCCCCGCCATAGCTCAAGCGGTTAGTCACTGGCTTTCCACCTCGGCGGCCAGGGTTCGATCCCGGGTCTGGTCAAGTGGGATTTGTGGAGGACAAAATGGCGCCGGGGCAGGTTTTCTTCAAGTACTTCGGTTTCCCTTGCCAATCTTCATTCCACCAATTGCTCCGCAATCACCCTCACCTATCATCTGGGTCTGGTGCAATAGGCCAGATGTGGCCGCAGTACAAGGGACTTAGTCCCACCCCACTAGCAATAAAAAAAGGAGGGCACTGGGCCATGACATAGTTCAGGCGATGTTTTCCCAACACGGCGGCAGAGGTTCGATCCCCGGTCAGTTCAGGTGGAGTTTTTGGTGGATGAAGTCCTATTAGGACAGGTTTCTTCAGGGTACTTCGGTATCCCATGTCGTCATTCCACAGGCAACTCCAATTTCATCATCATCATCATCATGCGGTGCTGGTACAACAGCAGCGGCCGGTGTAAAGAGCAGAATTGGTATCACCCCCTCCCCCCAAACACGCAAATTAAAAAGTAGGGCCGTCTTTGCATCATTTCACGAGTCTTCACTCCGTATTTCCTGTCGGTTTTGTGAAAAAAAAATGTTCGATCGGTCTTATTGGCCAGGAGCGCCAGGAGTCAGGAGCGGATTTCATTCGAACTACCTTCACATTCTAGCAAATTTTGTGGACTTTTTTTTTTCAATCCTTAAGCTATATTCCAGTCAGTTGGTTCCATAATGTCAATAGTTCTAAGAATATTTGTAATACAAGTATTAAGTTATCATGCTACAAGCCTGAAGGTCGCAATTCGATTCTCAATGAGGTTATATGATTTTTCAATTGACCTAAACCTTCCAGCCGCACTATAGCCCTGGGTTAGACTCAGCCTCTAACAGAAATGAGTACCAGGAATCTTCCTGGGACTAAAAGGGCGGCCGGCGCATAGGGCTGACGACCTCACCATCTGTGAGCCGATTGTCTAGAAAATGTGGGAGCCTCGATGTCTCACAACCCTATGGACCTCCATGGCCTGTTAAAAGGGATATCTTTATCTTTTTAAGTTAATAATCTTATTTATTTTTTATACTCATGGTCATATAACAGTATATACGAGCATATTGATGTGTTCCGACATGTTATAATGACCTGTAAAATGCAAACAAAGTATTTACTTCTTATGAGGGGAAAATGGAAGTAGCCTGGTCTAAGTTAATGAACTCTCTCCTTTAAAACAGCGATTTCTTTGATGTTTTGGAGACAGTTCAATGCATACGTATAGAGGGAGAGAAAACTGTTCGTGTTTATCCTTTAAACCTCAGTGGTTACTATATGTACCACATTCTAAAACTCTACATTCTGCCACCAGAATGTGTTTATGTGATTCGTACGGGTATCCAGTAAGCAGCCGTTAATATATACCAACCATTTTATCTCTGTAGTGGGGAGATAATAATTTCCCGTGAGTTACGAACTGAATCATTATATAAGATTTGAGGCTTTCACGGCGGTGACTATGAAGAAAGCAGTCTTCTGGGATTTGGCACCGTGTATATGTGGTTTTAACCGACGTTTCGGAGGAACGTATCGCCTCCATCTTCAGGGTAGAAGAAAAAATATAAGAAATCTGCAAAGCGAAGAGACCGTGAGAACCGGTAAAAGCAGACTGCTTTTTTTTTTTGCTTAGAATGACCGATACTATAACCTCCAAGAATATTAATCTTTCCTCCTGGGACTCTGTATATGTATGTGTGTATGTATGTAGGGCCTTTGTATGTGTTTATGTATCAGGGTTCATTTAGCATATGTTCATCTGTCTGAGTGCTTCGGTTTCCCCTGCCACTTTTCATTCAGCCAAATTCTCCACATTCATTAATCATCCTATCATAGATGCTATGTAGTCCTGATAATGAGAACGTCGTTAAATAACCAATTAAAATAAATCTGTGCCTGTTTTCACTAAACAGAATGAAAGAGATTAGTGAAGGCAGTGGCGCCAGTTAGACCACACTGAAACAGATTGAACACATCATGCGAGCAGGTAGTTTATTCGGAACTACTCCCAGTCCAGAAGAAGGCTCTTAACGTTTCCAATTCACGTAGAACAGGAAATGCATTGACAGAGTTCACTTCGGGTTTTATGAAGCCTATATCTTACTGAATTCTTGGAAAGAACTTCCTTTTTACGACGTCAGTTCCGTCTCTGGTCTTTTGTTGTAGAGAAGTTTTGTTCGGCCATTTTGTGAGAGGAGTGTGGTCCGTTGCTAAGAAGAGAAGCACGGCCGGAAATCTTCGGAACAGAAAGAGAAAGAGAGAGTTGTGATGCGGGTTGCCTGCAGTGTATGCCGTACGTAAGGTCTAGTAAGGCAGGCGGGATCATGTTGGAAGTGGAGCAGAGGCAGGAAGCTGTACTGGAGTAGAGATGAGATGAACGGGCGAGCTGCAAGATTCGGTTGCTGTGGTAACGCTCCACCCATCTTTCCCCAGCATCCCAACCTTCCTGCTGCTATCCTGACTTCCTGACTGCTAACCTTACACTACAGGGTGTTTGGCAAAGAGACCTAACCATTTGTCTCACTGACTCCTTGGAGCGGAATCTTTCTTCACTCTAGCTGTACTAGGTGCGCAACTGGTCAAGAAATTCCCCGCACTTTATGGAATCCAAAGCTTTATTCAATATTCGTAACAGCTCTTCAATTATTTGCATCCTGAGCCAGATGAATCCTGTTCACATCTTCCTACCCTAACAGAAAGATCACAAATAAGAATCGGACTTCATCTTGTGTCTAACTCCAAACTCGCGGACCCATCTATGAACTCGAGTCATTTTAGACAAAGAAATGTAACAGATGCTCTAAATTGTCACTTGGACTCTATTTATATGTGAGTCGGGTAGCTTAGTCGACATAGCAACTGGATTAAGAACTGGACGACAGAGAATTATACTTTCGATTCCCGGTAGGAGCACGAGACGGCTCTGGAGCCGACCCATGTTCCTATAAAAAGGGTAAAGGGGGCTGTTTCGTCGGGGGTAAAATAGCTGGGCGGCGTGAAGCTGACCACTGCTTCCAACTGTTGTCAAGGAGCTGTGCCTTGACGCCCCACATGTCCTCTTGGTGTGGTGCATAATTAAGCACAGAGATAGCTTGACCTTTGGTTAATTGTTGTTTTGTAGGCCTATTCCATCCATTCTGACCTCTGCTAGACATTTGTTGACATCAATAACACAGGATAAGCCTTCCCAGTCCTGTGGCACTTAATTTTTTTAAATGATATTAAACTTACCATGAAATTTCATACATATGATGCGTCCTGACATTGTGTGCTTATGGATAACATTCCTCGCGTTCGCAGTTACACGCTGCCCCCATCTTTGGGCTCGAAGTGAAGAGGTTTATATCAATATTCGTATGAATATATGATTTGACCCAACAGACCCATGCCAGAAGAGTGGGGGCTGATGCTCAGGCCGGGTCAAAAGACAGAGCCGTCAGGGAAAGATAAACAAAAAGTTCTGGGAAGAATTGATCGCCTACATGATTTTTGATACGACCAGGAACGCATAGAAAACCAAAGAATTATGGGGTATACAGAGAAACAGACAACAAGATGATTTCATAAGCCTCAGAAATTAGCTGGGGACACAGAAAGCAAGTCCATTATATACGCCTCTTTTATTTCTTCAAAACAAGGAAAGCAAGCCAAAACGGCCATTCTAATGTCAACCGAGCCTATATACACTCACTCATCCTACCCACTGCGATCCTGAAGATGGAAGATGGATCCTAAACGTCGGAAAAAGTTCCCACACATACACAGTGCCAAAATATCAGGCAGAGTTAACGTCAATAAGGGACCATTCTGGAAGCCCAAAATTGTTAATTTGATATTTGCTTTTGTCAAATATACACGCAGAGTAATGCGACTTACTATGTTAATGGTCTGTAGTTGTGAAGCTTACATCTTTGTACTTCATATTTCACTTGTTTTTTTTTATTGAGTTAAGCATTATGTACCGAGTACAGTCTTAAATTCTTTATATGTTCCAATATGCAGAAGATAACCTCCTTTATAAACCTCTTTCATTCCGTAATTCAACGATCAGTAAATTTCCATCTCTATATAATTTTTTCTTCATTTTACTTCCCACCATTGCCACTAGATAGCACACAGGGTCCTTAACGGAACTGCCAATTCAATGCTTGGCATGCAGCAAGCAAAATAGGACGCTGAGGGGGTCGGACTTGCCTACGGACAGAGGAATCTGTCGCACTTATGGATTATTGAACAAGAATGGTTGGAATGGAGAAGTTTTCCCTGTCTAAGCCTCGGTCTTAGAAGAGGAGGCGTTGTATAATGTGCATTGAGGATGGAGAGGCTAGGATCCCTAGGCTGATGTCCACTGTTGGAATCAGACGGCTGGAAGAGACGGGATTCCATTCGGATTCCATCGCTCACTTAGTTCCGTGCAACAGTGACATATGCGGAAATGTTGGGTTCCTATGAACGGACATGTTACTCTGTTGCATGTTTCACGTTAGAACCAAGTCTGCGATAAGGACTGGTCCATGATTGCCACTCAGTCTGCTGAACCTAATTCGGGGGTTTCAGTTTCGGTCGCGATACAAAGGATTTACATGATTTTCTCGGCGCTTCCTGGCAAATTTTCCGAAACCCTATCGTCGTCTTGCAGTGATCGGGTCTCATTCTACTGAGAGATATTTTCTTGCCTCATATTTTCAAATTACGGAATTGGCCTTATGGTTATCATTCAAAATTAGTATTAGAGGTTTCAGTTAGCCTTATGTAGAGTGTCTCATAATTATTATTCCAAGAGAAAGCATTTATTACTGACAAATCACTGCAGATGAAGCTGTGAGAAACGCAAAAGAATATTACAAATGTCAGAATGTTAACCAATAGAATTAAAAATCCAACCCATTGTATTATATATTACACAGCTGGACCTACTCGGATTACATTTAGCCTATGTGCATGATACATTAATTTTAAATAGAAACAAGACCTGAAGATGGCACACATATGCCAAAACATGCCTTCCTATATATCCGTCTGTTTGAAACAGTGTTTTGTTGACAGTAATAAAACATTGTGACACAAAAGCCAGAAGAGACAGCCGTTGCTATGTTACGGTATATTAAATACGCAATGACGTCACTAAGCAAAGAGCCGTTGGTAGTCACCGGCCGATCGTTTGCAACGCCTACATATGTTCCGTGAACACAACTTAACATGGCGTTTGTAGATTAGTAAATGGAGCAGGATGGGAACTTGACAGGAATGTGGATTATCACAGACGATGCTGTGCTCCATGTTAGTGGGAGTATGAATAATCACATTGTATTACACTTACTTACTTACTTACTTATGGAGTTGAGCCCTTCTTGAGGAGCCGCCAATTCTGCAGCTACTCAAGAACTTCCCAGCATTTTATGGAACCCGAAGGTTCATTGTATTACACAGGCACTTAAACTCGAGTTACACATTCTTACCCTTCGAGTTCATCTCGGGATTTGCTTTTCTATTGGTTTGTGATCGCCATGTTTTTCTATGCACTGCTGCCAACCGCAGCAAAGAGAGGTTTCTCTTTCCCTTCATGACTCCCCAGCCCTTCTTCTAACGGTTTGGATGAATTATTATGGGACATGCGGTCTTTTGTGTTACTAACGTTTCAGATGAGCACACTACCTATATCTTATAACTTTAATATGGAGGTATTACGGTTCTTCGAAAAGTTTGTAACCATCTATTAGACTACACAATGTCAAGAAAAACATCAAAATCAATCTTCAGAAGCTTAAAAATTTTAAATCAAAAGCATTGCATTTGAGATATTTCGCAATATCTGTAAATTGCAACATACTTTGAAACTGTTTTCGGGCCTCATTGGGTACGCAGACTCTGGTGTAACCCCTTAGGTAACGTTATAAACCAACAGTGAGTTATAATGTAAATTCTAGTTTAGTTAATAAGAATAAAGATTGATAGCTTACTTTGGTCTTCTTCTTTAACCTTCGTCTTTTGGTTCTTTTCATCACTACATTCATCGTCTTTGTTGCTTTTGTTCTCTTGTCTTGCTTTCTTCTGTATCTTCTTCATCTTGGCTCTTTGATTTTGGAACCACACCTAGTGAATATCAAGGAGAATATAAGTAAAGAAATGTCACGCTCTGTTTGTTATTTTGCGATGCCTCTGTGCCTGACAACGTATATGCACTCCAATGAACACATGCCACTCAGCATACTAGATGTGACCAAAAAATCCAATTAAAAAGCGACACATGGAAACTTATCGGCATTCAATAATTCGTTGTTCAATTTACGGTTACTGTACCTGCATCAAAAGTGACATATCTTCACGAACGCTTAGATATTCTTAACAATACTTGATAGGACATAACATTAATAGTACGTTCTTCTTGGTTGTAACACTGTATAGTTCGAAGAGAATCCGACATTTCGGAAAAAAAATATATGGCATCTATTTTCAGGGTCGAAAAATATTCAAAGCCAGAAACTAGTCGAAACACGCGGCAAGCTTAGCTTGTTTCTCTTGCTCTTCGACAGTGAAGATGGAGGCAATATGTTACTCCAAAACTTCGGCTCCTCTCTCTGAACTACACGGTGTTACACCACAGAAGATCGCAGGTTTCATAGTAATCGCAGCGAGAACATAAAATCCAAATAGTATGGTATACACTTTCACGCGTATGAGTGACTCTCGACGGTGTTTTGGATTGGAGATTAGATTTATTGATCACTTTAGCGCACAACTCGTAACTACACTTAATTATAGCGCAATCGCTTATTCCCATATTTTACAAATCACTAGAGCACACGATAAGTCTTTGCCAGTCCGCAGTGTCTTCACTAGTAGTTGCCTGGTAACGGCTTCTAACAATGGCTATTCCCCTGCTTTTGTGCTGAAGTAATTTCCGAATGGCGGCTCCCTTCTGTCTCAGTGCTTCGACTGACTACCTACCAGGCTAGCGGTCATTTCGCACAAACCTCCTAGCCTTCTCTTCACAGGTTGACTTTAATCTGAGCACTTTTGCAGCTAACAGGTTCCCCCAAACCGTCTCAGCTATAACATCTTGGCACGGACCACATAGATAACACCGCTCCTCTGTTGTTTGTTAAGTTGCATTTCAGTTGTCGCTTATCAAGTATTTGCTGCCTAGCAACGGATGTTTTCCCCTTGTTTGTTTTGCGGTCGTTGCCCATAAACTGGTCCGTACGCAGCAGTACTTTAAATCGTTCACATAACCTGTCGTTTCAGAGTTTCTTCTTCACAATGAATGAACTACGAAACTTCGATATTCAGAAATGTGGAAACAAATACGGACGAGGACGTTCCTGAGTCAGAGAATTCCTAGTATCCATTTATTTTCTATTCGTAAGGATTTACTTCTTATCATTACGTTGTATCAGACAAGTATGTAATTTTCGAATGACTCTACATCTGACGAGTACTATTTTCTGGGATCTAATGCCGTGGAGTCTGGTAAGTGTTTACCGACCTTTCGCACGTATAAGCAAAATAGCCAGCAGATCAAGCCTTCCTCAGATAACTAGCAACAATTACTCTATTTTATTACTTTTAGAAACAGGTCTAACTACTTTAAATTTCACGAAATTCTACATATTTATGAGCATTTATGAGCAATTTCTTTCGCTCCGTGTGGAATAATAAAAATATATGAAATTGTTATGCATACATAGTCAGTTTCTGTTACTTCGTGACAACTTAAAGAATTATGAGAGGTAAATCTGTAAAAATTCTGATCTAAAATTTGTAACGTTACGTTAATACGGTTATTGTGTTTCTGGACATTATTCGTCGTCCTCTTTCTATTTAAAACACACAACATTTCATCTGTGTTAACTCTCGCAGATGGTTTACGCTATTCTTATTATATATATATCCTATCTTGCGACGGTGCTGGTGTTTATACTCGTAGATAGGAACTAGCTCTGCCAACTGGGCCCAACCTGAAGACGGAGACAGAATCCAGCCTCTGAAATGTTGTGCTTAAAATAAAAGCTTATCGATTGATAATGTCCAGAAACACAGTAATTTCACAAATTCAGATATTTAGTTGTCCGTCCAGTGTGAGGCGCCCTTTCATTTATACCAATCGGATCAGTCAGTCAATCAGTCAGTTAGTCAGAATTTTCATTAGTATTTAAGCTTAAACCGCAATTTAATATAGAACCCATTGCACTTTGATCTGCCGTCCTTGTGAGGAACCGGTGTGTGCAATATTGGTTCATGGAATGTTTGATCTGGCTGCAGTAAGCAATGGACCGCCACGTACGTTGTATGATGTGACCCACGTATATCCCGCGGCTGTCTCCAGAGCATTTCCTCCTCTCTGCGCAGTACCTTCTGTGCCAAATACAAAACAGCAACCCTACCTGCCTAATGCTTTAGTATCGGGCAGTTTCTAGGTTACGTGCGGTCTTAAGTATGCCTGCGGTAAACCCTTGCCCAACTCCAGCGTTAGCCTTCTCGACAACGGCGCGTCTGGTAAATCCGCATTGATGGAAATTAATGTCTTATGATTAAATTTGGATATGTGAAAGCGGTAAAGTAACATCTCCATTAATAGCTAGATTATACTTGTTATTGCTAGTGGGGTGGGACTAAGTCCCTTGTACTGCGGCCACTTCTGGCCTATTCTACCAGCCCCAGATGACAGGTGAGGGTGATTGTGGTGCAATTGGTGGAATGAAGATTGGCAGGGGAAACCGAAGTACTCGGAGAAAACCTGCCCCAAAGCCACTTAGTCCACCACAAATCCCACTTGACCAGACCCGGGATCGAACCCGGGCCGCCGCGGTGGGAAGCCAGCTACTAACCGCTTGAGCTATAGCGCGGCCTTAATAGCTAGATACATATATATTATACACACAGAGATATAAGTCTCTTCTTACTCAATTCTTGAAACAAAACCATAAATTATGAACGAAATGCATTTACGTGTCTTCAGTACAAATAGACAAGGATTTATTGAATGAAACATCTTATTTTATATTGTACATGTGAATGATGAATAACATATTATCTTGATTATTCGTTTGGAAGCTGAGGGCTTTATTATCTGAGACAAAGGACGTTTCGGCAGAGAGCAAGAGACAGAGAGGTGTGGAAGTTTTGGAGAGACAAAAGTGTCAGAGAAGTCGTGTTGGTGTGTACAATAGGCATACCAAGACCTTTTTGGCAGAGTGCACATGTTCAATTTTTCTTCATTTGAAAATCAGATCTTCCCATTATTTTTTTATGTATGAGCAAATCCATTAACGTTGGAGAACTGGTTGTGCAGTTAGTGTAATTATGTGTTTTGTGCTCTTAGAATATAATCACTAAGGTTTAACTTCGTGAAATTTGACATTGTCCATCGTCTTGTATTTTATTTAAAACACAAAATATTTCGGAGACTGGATTCTGTCTTCGTGTTCAGGTGAAACCCACTCAATTGGGCTAAATCGATAGAGCTAGTTCCTATCTCTCAGACTACAAAATGTTGTGTGTCTTAAATAAAAAAAAACAGTACAATGGATAATATTGAGGAACACAGTAATTTTAAGACCCTTGCAGTATTTATAAAGTCGAGAAAAAAATAATAGATTCTAAAACTATAATGGGGAATAGTTCAAGTTATGGGGCAAATGCATCGCCATAACGTACCGTTTAATGACAGTTTGCGTTTCTTGAAATATGACTTTGAAGTCGACATACAGGGTCACATTTATTGCGTGTATTTGCATTGTTCACACAGGTTATATGATCACCGGTTTGCTATTTGCTGATTATCATTATAGGCGTAAAAATAGATTGCTTTGGCAACTGTAATCTTCTCAGAACAGTGCTACTGCTGTTGAAAATTTGTGCCCAAATATAGAAATATTTCTGATCGAATTGGCTTGATGTTGTTACATAGAGATGTGAGAAACCTCTAATTCTTCCTGTATGAGGCCCACGGTGTCTGTCAAACAACATCACGAGCATACCTCTCTCTCCCTCTCTCTGTCTCTGTCTCTCCCCTGTAGCGTTCCGATAGTCAATAATAAGCCTGGCCACACGTCAGTGCACGCCAGGTCACAGTTAGCAGCAAGCAGGCACGCATACCAGCAGAACGATTGCTGCGAAACTTCACGCGAATTGCCGCTGCGCTCGGAAAATCCACACGCGACATGCTGCTGTAATACGTCATGATGCTGTCCAAGTGCCAGGTTCATATGAGCTTTACTTCGAGATAGAAGCAGGTACTGCCTAGAAGATCGGTGTAACAATCCATGTCTGTATGAAATCCTGATCATTATGAGTGAAGCTATGAGTACAGAAGCGCTAGTTGCAAATGGTATTAACTGTTCCCGGAGATTACCAGTATGCAAGCGCTAGTTGCAAATGGTATTAACTATTCCCGGAGATAACCAGTATGCAAGCGCTAGTTGCAAATGGTATTAACTATTCCCGGAGATAACCAGTATGCAAGCGCTAGTTGCAAATGGTATTAACTATTCCCGGAGATAACCAGTATGCAAGCGCTAGTTGCAAATGGTATTAACTATTCCCGGAGATAACCAGTATGCAAGCGCTAGTTGCAAATGGTATTAACTATTCCCGGAGATAACCAGTATGCAAGCGCTAGTTGCAAATGGTATTAACTATTCCCGGAGATAACCAGTATGCAAGCGCTAGTTGCAAATGGTATTAACTATTCCCGGAGATAACCAGTATGCAAGCGCTAGTTGCAAATGGTATTAACTATTCCCGGAGATAACCAGTATGCAAGCGCTAGTTGCAAATGGTATTAACTATTCCCGGAGATAACCAGTATGCAAGCGCTAGTTGCAAATGGTATTAACTATTCCCGGAGATAACCAGTATGCAAGCGCTAGTTGCAAATGGTATTAACTATTCCCGGAGATAACCAGTATGCAAGCGCTAGTTGCAAATGATATTAACTGTTCCAGGAGATTATGAGTATGCAAGCCCTAGTTGCGAATGGTGTTAACTGTTCTCGGAGATTACGGGTATGCAAGCCCTATTTGCAAATGGTGTTAACTGTTCTCGGAGATTACGGGTATGCAAGCCCTAGTTGCAAATGGTGTTAACTGTTCTCGGAGATTACGGGTATGCAAGCCCTAGTTGCAAATGGTGTTAACTGTTCCCGGAGATTACGGGTATGCAAGCCCTAGTTGCAAATGGTGTTAACTGTTCTCGGAGATTACGGGTATGCAAGCCCTAGTTGCAAATGGTGTTAACTGTTCCCGGAGATTACCAGTATGCAAGCCCTAGTTACAAATGATGTTAACTGCTCCCGGAGATTACCAGTAGGCAGGTCCTATTTGCAAGCGTTATTAACTATTGCTGGAGATTATGAGTATACAAGCCCTAGTTGCAAATGGTATTAACTCTTCCCTGCAGATGGATCTGAAGACACTAGTCTCTCTGTTGTCCGCTCTTGTTATTTTTAAGAAGACCGCTATTTAAGAAGAGTTTCTCGAAGTCTATACCAATCTTATTTATTATATTCAGTGCGGACATGTTACGATTGGATTGTGTGTGACCGAAACAGAGCCCCGAATACACATTAATCTTGCTATTGAAGCTTACACAGAAATGTTACATTGTACAACGAAGCATAAGAAAATCAAGTATTTGACTACAGTAGAAATTTCATTCTTCATAGTGAATGCTTTAATGGTTGGACGTCTCAGGAATAAGGGTTATATTACCGATAAGAGTAGAAGATTTTCACGCCTCTACAGCGTCAAGACAGAATCTGTGACCTGCCCATTCTCCCATAAAATGGGTAACGGAGTTCTTTTCCAGAGAGTAATGGGGTCGAACGTGAAGGTGGCCACTATTCCCTATCTAGTGCTGAGGTTAAAGATTTGTTGAGGTATAAATCCTCAACCTTTCAAATATTTATAATTTGATTCTAAATTAAGCACAGCGGTGAATTTACTTTGTATATTACAAAGTGTTTGACTGGGAGCCGATCACAGTGGCTGCGCGGTCTAAAGCATGAACTGTCTTCAATCACTCGAACGCTGGGATCGTGGGTTAGAATCCCACTCAAGGCATAGATGTTTGGTGTGTGTATGCGTTTATTCTGTGTTTGTGTTTTCATATGTTTAGGTAGCGGCCTTGCGACAGGCTGGTCACTCGTCCAAGGAGTCCTATCGTCTGTGAAAAATGATTACGGAACTGAATAAGATTCCCGGGCCCTAAATGAGCTTGAGATGCCATTGAAGAAATGTTTGATGCAGGATATTAAATTTTTGCCTCTGTCTGTTTATGTGGACACATGGTAATTATTATCAATTTAAATTTGGGAATACAGGACAAGGGCCTTAACACAAAATATGGAGCAAAGATAAAAAGACAAAGTTATTCCCTTCTTTAAATAATTAAGCTCTACGCCATGAAGGCATGTAGGGGAGTGATGTATAGATCCACGTGTTCTTGACTTCGGCACTAGCTGGAGGTGAGTGGTCAGCTTCAAGCCACTGAAGCTTTGCCTTCTGGAAGAGAGCCCCCGTTACCTATTGGATAGGAGGTCGGGTGGGCCCCAGAACCAGTCTGCACGATACGGAGAAGAGAGAAATTCTGACACTACAGGGACTCGGAGGGGGCACGCGGTAGAGTAGTTGGTTGAGGGGCCATGCTACAAGCCGGAAGGTCGCGGGTTCAAGTCCCGATGAGGTCACTGGATTTTTTTCAATTGGCGTAATCCTTCCAGCCGCACTATGGCCCTGGGGTCGACTCAGCATCAAACAGAAATGAGTACCAGGAATTAATTAAATAATTTTCCTTGGGAGTAAAGCGCGGCCGGTACGTAAGGCTGACAACCTTACCTCCATCTTTCAGCCCATTGTCTAGATAATGTGGGACCCTCATCGTCTCACAACCCTATGGGCCTTTAGGGCCTGGTACAGGGATAGCTCTACTTTTTTAATTTTACAGGGCCTCGAACTCCGACCTCTCGGTCTTCCAGTCCGTAGGCAGTCACTATACCGACTTCGCTAGCCCGGCTCACTAAAAGGAGTTCCGGAGATAAATCACAGGCCTCACTTTCAAACAGCACATGCTTGGCGTCCTACGTATCGCGTAATACTTCAGTGGGCTATCTAAACACGCTTTCAGTATCGAAGCTGTAAGGCGTCGGATGTTATGATCGAAGGTTGATGAAGTGGACGTAATAATGAAGGAAACGGGCGTAGCCTAAATGAGATACAATCCCAGCACTTTCCAGGAGAGTCTATGGACACAAAAATCATCAGGCAAAACATCCTCTTTCCCTGACGAGATTCCAACAGAGGAGCTCCCGAGTATAAGCCTGGAACGTTACACCTACATCAACCTGTCTGTCACTCTTGTATCGTTAACGTCACGTCTTGATATTACAAACTTTTAGCATCGAAAATCTATTTCTGGCGCGCACTCTCTTGCTGGACTCGTGGGAAAATATTCTTAAGGTCGAATTCTGCTCGTGTATTTCTTTGTTTTCAACTGTAAGTACAGAGTCGGGAATATTTAGTCGGTCTAGCTACTAGGCTACAGGATAGACGATTGAGGAATCAGTGTTTGATTCCAGGCAGGGACAAATATATTTTACTTTGCACAACTTAGAGACCAGCCCAGGGACCCACCCATTCTCCTGTCCAAAGGGTACTGGTGGCTCACTCTTGGGGATAAAGTCCCTAATTATCTGCCTTCTTCAGTTCATTGCATATAATCTTGACGATGTCTGATTTCTTACTAAATATTTCTGCGAATAATATTTGGAAGGGTCGAAAAGTCCAAAACCTAAGATTTCTTTCCCACGAATATTAGTGGCTCTCCAATTTTGTAACTCATTTTATCGAACCATTGTCAGCAGTGTGGTTGTGTGGAAACAGATCCATGTAAACCAAGGGTTCAATATAACGTGTCACAAAAAAAAAACCGCTCTACAACCGATCGTGAAAAAGTAGCCTAGATGTTTATTAATGCTTGTTATTTCAGTTGTGCCTACAAGCATATTGCTTTCTGCCACTACACACACAAAGACAGGAAACATAATTTGACACGTTGAATTATGTACCAAATATAATTTTCAGTTTCTAGAAGTAATAGGCTATAATCATAGCTTATATGTATCAGATTAAGATTTTCTATCCTCTAATTATTCTGTCAGTATGCGTGTTAGAAAATAGTTATGCATAGGAACAGAAGATGGCAGTATTTGAAGGTAGGATTTGTACCTAAAAATCCTCTAAATAGCAGCACCGCTTAAGAGTTGTTGCTATTCTACGAAGTTTAGTAATTTAGTATAAATGTCGTTGCTGGATTAAAATGAAAATATTTTTATGTACTTCATAAAATGTTATTATGACTCACTCTGTAGATTTTGTCCTGTCTAGGATATGAACACCTACAAGAAGTGTCCTATAACTATTTATAAGGTTAAGTTCATTTATATAATATTTTAGAAATAAGTTCTTACCTCCAAAATTAACGCTTTGCATATCCATAGAAAGATCATTCGGTTAATGAGGTATAGAGAAATAATCACTTTGTTTTGAGGATCAATTAAACTCCATAAATGAAAATGTGGGGCAATTTTTCTGCATTATTTAACCTTAAAGCTCTGCCTTATAGAGGGTTTATTTTATAGGTCATAGGAATATCCTGTTCATTATTATACATTTATTCAAAATACACAGACTTATTTTTTTATACTAATATTTCCTCTATAATATTCTCTTCAAGAGGGGTTTTCATAGTTAAAAAAATAAATGTCTGGATAGCTTGGAAATTCTTTATAATGTACATATGTATTTATATAGTACAGCTGTTGAATAATATCGAATTATCTTATTATCTGTTGTCGTCAGAATCAAACAATATTAGTGGGGACGGAAAAAGGTATATAGGCCAACACGTGAACATTAAATAAAATAATAAAAAAGTACACTCATGTAGTGACATTAAAAGGCACGTTTCGCTTCCACATGGCGGATTCTTGCTGTTTATATGTAATATATCGGAAATTAATATTCTCTGTTGACATAATCGAAGTAGAGTCCATAATACAGAATGAGAGAGGTAGAGTAAAAATATTTAAGATGTTAAATAAATTGTGAAATAAAAATAATAAATTGTAATTATGCATAAGAGAGTCGTGCAATAGAAGTGCTGTATATCAATACAATCAAAGACCAATATGTAGAATGGTTCTTAAAATATGCCATGCGGTCTAGTGGTCAGAGTTCCTGGCTACAAATCCAAAGGTCTGGGTTTGATTCCCGGCGCTACCTGATTTTCTGAGAAGTAGCGTCTCTGAAACGGGGTTCACTCAGCCACGTGAGGCTAACTGAGGAGCTATTTCAAGGAAATAGCGGCTCCGGTCTAGGAAATTGAGATTAACGGCCGTGGGGATCCGTTGCACTGACCATGTGACACCATGTGTTGGTACTAACTTCGCCAACAAGCGGTGGTCTCTCGGTCGATATAGTTCGCTTGCGGACTAAAACCACGGACTATGTTATTGTTTTGCGGCAAGTGCTTATTTCAAATCTCGGAAGGAACATCGGAAATCCTGAATGGGGAATATTCATGGTTTTTCTCAGTCCAATCAGAAGAATGACGTGTTAGTACCTAGATTAGGCACGAAGGCAAATCCTTTCCAATTCATCATTTGTCTGTTATCCTCCCATTCGACGATATAATTTTGATACCGAAATTGCCGTTACATAAAAAATAAAATAAATGAACCTGTGAAGTTAAGGTGGCACAATACAATTGAACGTCAGTTAAGGATTCCCAGACCTGAATTCTATAATATACTATAGTTTTTAGCTTTTATTATTTGGTATATAAGAATATTACTTTAGAATTCTTGGTGATCCTGAAATACTTTCCGATTATAGACTACTACTAATGTTTGGCCAGGGATGCAGTTATTAACTCCCAGTTCAAGAACCTCTGACATGTAGGGCTGAAGTAAATACCTTGAAAGTTTAATGTATCACAAGGTAATCCTTCACTTGCACTACCGCAGTTTCTAAGCAGACTGTGCACTGCGGCTGCTGAGTATATGTTGACGGGGATATGTAATTCTATGTTTATCGTTTGGAAATTAGTTACTCCGTGTCCTATGCAGTATGCAGGAAAACAAGCCATGTAGGTTCGACGTGGATGTGGGTGTTTGTTTGTATGTATGCTGTGTATACAAGCTGCAAAACATGTTTGACTCACCAACTGCGCGCAATCAAATTAGGTAAACATCCAACTTGGTTCTCTGGTTCGCAAACCTCACCCCCCAATCCCTCCGGCACAGTTTTGGTCTATTCAGTGTTGCGCTCCAATAGATCCCACTAAAACCTGCTGAATTTGTCGAATTGGTTGTTGCGATGATGATCATGATCATGATGATGACGGATCGGCTTGGTTGGTCTTTGTAGTGCACTCTTGCATAGGTTTATCACACTGATGAAGGTCCGGCCGGATCATGTAGTTGTGTTTATTAGGAGGACATCTATATCCTAGTTTATTGACCGCGGGGATGTAAAGTTTGTGTTACCCTAATTCAACAGATCTCCCTTCTAGCTTTATTTGCTTTGTTCCATTCATTTGTCGATGCGTGTTGAAACGTTATGTTTCTATCATGTGTTGAGGGGACTGGATATGGTTTAAATCGCGTTTTGAGCTAATTTCTAGTGCCCAGATTTCCTTGTGTACCTGGCAAATAGTCCTGTCCATCAACTGATTCTGACAAACGTCAGTTGTAGAACGAACCGTGTGCTAAGTGTCTTTATACAAATTCTAATGACACATCAAAATCACTCAGACTAAGAGACGCAAGACTCGGAAGTTATCAAATGGAAATCAAACTCTGCATTACGCCCAAGAAAATGGAGTGCGACCATAATTTCTAGAAAATTTGTTCAAGTTAGATTCTTCTCCGGTTTCTACATAACTTGCTGATAGTTCAGTCGGTGTAATTAAACATTACGGCATGAAAATCTGTGCTGAAGTGAAAGTATAGCTCCAACATTCTTAACTGCGTCATAAGATGTAGGTGAGTGGTCAGCTACACGCCCCTGCCGCTTTAACACGGGGAAACAAACCCCCTTTCCAATTTCGTAGGAGGTTGAGTGGGTCCCAGAGCCGGTCTGTTCTTTATAAAGAAGAAAATATCTCTTCCTCCAGCCGGGAATTCAACCCTGATTTTCGGTCGTCCAGTCTATAGCGTAGTCGCTATACCGGCAGAGCTAATCCAGCACCAAATAATCCATAACATATGTTAATTACTTCAAATTAATTGACAGTGTCGTTGATAGAAGTCCTTTGTCGACATTAGATTAGATAATAAGTGTATCTACAGTTCTCCATTGCGCTTATTATAGCAATGACCTCGTGTAAATGTGACATTGTACGTTCGAGTAGGGTCCTTACTAAATTTATATTCGTAAATGATGCTAGCATAATTAAGAATTACTTAGGCCTTCAACTGAAGCTTAAGAATCTGGAAAAAATTATAAGAAAGATTCAAATTTATTTTATGCAACGTAACGCTACTTATTTTGTATCTCTTAGCCGTGGGGTCCTGAATTTATTACTATATCTACCACCTACGTTAACACATAAAATCTCTGCATTTTACCCACAGACTCTATTTGTGTGTTTTATATTGCTGTCAAAATACACAGCGATTCTTTCCTTAAACCTCATTAACTGGTTGATCTTTGTCATGGGAATATAATGCGTTTCCTGTGAGGTAGGGACTGAATTTTATGCATTATTTAGAAGAAGCTCAAGTGACTGAGCTTCCGCTGCAGCATGAGATGTGTAAGATAGACACAATCTGCTTTGCAAAGCCTGGACTGACAGAGGACTTTCATGTAATGCACAAAGGAAAAATTTTCAATAATATGCTATATATACGATACATACTCGTACAATTGACAAAGGCGAAGCTTATTAATAAGGAAACCCCATCTTCTTATCAAAGAAGATAGTACATAAGGACTATAACCACAAGTGTTCAGTGGAGAAAAAAGAAATCTCTGGTGGTGAGTCTCAACGAGCTTAGCGCCAAGTAACTCTGACTCTGACACTGACTCAGTTTTTAATGGATTAAGTTCAGGTCCCATAGTTAGTTTGTAGGTTACGAGATTCACGTTCTCTCTAAGGTAATACCCCTGGCCGCGCCATAGCTCAAGCGGTTAGTCGCTGGCTTCCCACCACGGCGGCCCGGGTTCGATCCCGGGTCTGGTCAATTGGGATTTGTGGTGGACAAAGTGGTACTGGGGTGGGTTTTCTCCGAGTACTTCGGTTTCCCCTGCCAATCTTCATTCCACCAAATTCTCCATCATCATAATCACCCGGGACAAGTACAATAGGCCAATCAGTGGCCGCCGTGCCGAGTGGACCCAGTTGGACTCCACCCCCCACTAAGCGAATTTAAAAAGAAAGGTAATAACCCACTTAATTAGAATGCATTTTTTCTCTTGCAGTAAGTTGTAGAATGTTGTACGCTGATGTAGGCGCTTAATTTTACAGGGTTCGATACCAGGCGCGGCAAGTGGCGAACCAAATATCACAAGTTTACCTGGACGATTCGTACGCTCAGGCCAGTCTCCTTGGCCAAGGCTTCTCTCACTTTGCGACAAGGTTTCGGGCTTATCTCGAAGGAGGCCTTGAAGGCACGACGTTGTTGTGTGGTCAGGATGGTTCGTGGGCGTTTTGGACCTCGACGACCGTCCTGCGCTCTGGCGGCCGGCACCAGATCGTCACACGAATATTCGCCTACAACAATGAAGAGAAACAACATGATCATTAAACTCATTGATGATAAATTACTTTAATTAGAGTCATTAGGCTTACTATACTGCTACTACTACTACTACTACTACTACTACTACTACTACTGCTGTTGCTGTTGCTGCTGCTGCTGACAAACAAACTTCACGGAGCTGAGCCCTTTTTGAGCAGCCGTCAATTGTGCAGCTTCTCAAGAACTTCCCAGCACTTTATGGAACCCTAAGGTTTATTACCGTGTTCACAAAAGGCATTGACTGGTCTTATTCTGAGCGACATCAATTCAGACCTTACCACCCAATCCTATCTCCCTAAGATCCATTTTAGTATTATCCACCCACCTACGTCTTGAGGGGGGGGGCACGCGGTAGCTTAGTTGGTTGAGGTACTATGCTACAAGCTGGAACGGTCGTGGGTTCGATGAAGTGCATTTTATCAATTAACCTAATCCTTGCAGCCGCACTATGGCTCTGGGGTCGGCTCAGTCCCTAACAGAAATGAGTACCAAAGTTCTTCCTGGGGGGAAAAGGGCGGCCGGTGCGTTAGGCTGACAAACTTAGCGCCATCTGTGAGCCGCTTGTCCAGATAATGTGGGACCCTCAACGTCTCACAACCCTATGGGCCTCCATGGCCTGATACAGGGATATCTCCACCTTCTTTTACAATTTATTTACCTGTGTCTTGGACTTCCTAGAAGTCCCTTTCTTTCTGGCTTTCCCACCCATATGCAACATGCATTCATCTTTTCCCTGTTCGTGATACATGCCTTCCCATCTCCTCCTCCTTTACTTCACCATTCTAATTATACTTGGCGAAGAGTATAAGTTATGAATCTCCTCATTACTATTACTAACGGCTCTACAACCCAGCTTGGGCTCTGGCATTATTTTTCAGTTTCTTAGTCATGTACAAAATCGGTAGGACTCCTTGGACGGGGGATCAGGCCTTCGCAAAGCCACTACCTACACACAGAACAACACAAACACAGAATAAACGAGGACAGATATCCATGTTTCGAGTGGGGTTCAAACTCATGATCCCAGTGTTCGAGAGGGTGAAGACATTTCATGCCACTGCGCGGCCACTGAGATCGGCCACTAGACTTACGGCATAATGAATTACTCTAAAAACCGAAATTGTGGAACATACATGATATCGAATATTTCTGTCAAACCTGTTGGGGTAAACCTACATTAATTTTCTTCTTCTTTGGCTTGCTGTGCGACTCTATCCAAGTTGAGACCATATATCGCCGGAAGGTAGGATCACTGATGAATTTAAAGGGATGTGGAAGGAAGCGGTCGTGGCTCAATCAAAGTACTCTCCCAGCGTTTCCTACAGAGACTTTGAAAAACAACAACAACAAAAAACTCAGCCAAACTGCAGGTGTTCCGGAAGTGATTCGAAAGGAGAACCTCCCATGTAGAAGTCTAGAACGTTACCGCTAGACCAACCTGTTCGGTACCACACGTATATAATATATATATATATATATATACACACACACACACACTATTTCCACCGATCTGTTTTCTTACGCATGCACCGGAGAAATGAGAAATATATCCAAAATTTTAGTCCGAAGAACATGAATATAAGAAACCGTTTGGGAAAGTGAGGCGTGGATTTGAGGAATTGTAATTCGTCCTAAAAATTGGATATGGGAATCTGCACTGAATTCGTCTGGCTCAGGATGTGATTGGCCTGCAGCTTCTTGAGAACGCAGTATTGAGCATTGAGGTAGCCCAAAATGCTGAGGACTTCTTGATTAGCTGAGCGACTATCAGCTGCTGAGAGACTCTTTTCCCTGGAGTTTGTTATGAACTTCAATATTAGGACATTTCATATGTTACGTATACCAGTTCGTTATCAGGTGTTGCTCCAGTGCGGTATGTTCAAGTCAACATGTGAACTAATTGTATATATCTCTCTTGGTGTCCGGTGCATGAGCACCTAGGATTTTGTTCGGCGAGGCAGGATGAAAACGAACTGACCGCCACTTACATTAACTCTCGAATTATACACGTCTATTACTTTATTAATATTGTTCCTACTTTCACCACGTAATTTTATTTGGAACTATTCAAGACACTCAAATAATTTTAATTATTGGAAGCGTGCAACAAATTACATGTTTTCTGGACAGTTTAAAATAATATATTTCTTATAAACAAAAAACTTCCATATTTTCTTTGAACATTAATTTTAAAAAGGGATTTTAAAAAATTCGTTAAATATCTACGTTAACAAAGATTATTTCTTTCTAGTTATGTTAGGTAATGTTCATGCTTACAACAAATGAAGATATTTGACAATATTATTATTATTATTATTATTATTATTNGAATCTACGGATTTTAAGAAAACTGTAATTTTGAGTTTTACTTACCGTAGTGTCAGATCTAGCGGAAATAACTCTTCTGTAATTCAGAGTTTCCGCAGGTCTACATACAGTCCTGATGATGTTCTTTCGTTTTTAATTGTCAGAAATTCATGTACATAGTATCATGCTTTTTGTACTAGTTGAAGTATGAACCGTATCAGACTTAATGAATCTTAGGATATTTGTTTAAACTGATGTTTCCTTTAGAGATATTGGGTTTTCGGACTTTATCCATTGTCCTGTTTTTTAGATAACTAAGAAAAACACGATGTTTCGGAAACTGGAGCTGTTTCAGTCCTCAGATGAGGGAAAAACACCTATTTTGTTGGGTCCCTCAATCACTGGGTCCAGATCCAGTTTCCAAAACGTCGTGTTTTTCTTAGTTATCTTAAAAAAACCAGGACGATGGATACAGTCCGAAAACCCAACACCTCTGTGTTATACACCATCGTCAGAATCCTATAGTAACTACTTGATATTTCGTTATTCGAGCAGGAAATGTAGACAGAAAATTAACGTGACAGGAGTGTAGAATTCATGATATAATTCTGTATAAATTTGAAGAATAATAAATGTACAGTGCTGTACAAAAATAGTATATGAACATAATTTTAAGCTATTACGACGAGGAAAGGAAAGGAGCCTTTTTATATTGACAGTTTCCAAAAGTTGTTGAATGCTTGATATCAAGTAACAATCCCCTTTATTGAAATTTAGTGGCGAAGTTCAGGGTACATGAGAAAAGCTTAGTAAAAGCGTGGTTATTACCATTGTTATCTTCATCCTGTCAGATATTACACATTATTCCTCGTTACGGCTGTATGCCGTCTCTGCACTGAACTTCCTAAACTTCTCTTCACTCTAGGCTTCTGGGCTATAACCTAATTTGGTATTCTGCCTTTTCCCTGTCTCCTTACTAGTTCGCTCTTTTATTTATAAATTCCTAATTTTTCTAAAAAAATTTAATTCCGTTTATGAATCAATAGTATGTAAGTTGCATTTACTTTCATTAATTTAATTTCTGATGCCTGTAATCACTTTTCTTAATATTTTAAGCTTCATTTCCTTACGCTGACATATCTCTTGCCAAGAGTGTGCACTGTGTTATGTGTGTGTGCGCGTACGCGTGGGTTTAGAGGCGCGTCAGCATTGATAACCGAATGATCTCAAGTCACAATAACAGTGGATCACCCTGTATGAGGTTCAGTAAAGCGCTAACTAAAATAAGATCTGTGTAAGACTGTAAAATAGTACAGTCCGTTTAATATATTTTAAGTTGCAACTAATTTAAACTAGACTAAAAATAATGGGAACTAATTTTAACCAGGTGCTGGAGAAGTGAAGTACAAAAACAATACAGTGCAGGAATTACTTCGAAATATCTACCCGATGATGATTTTATAAGGTTGCAACATATTGCTGAAGTAACATTTATAAAAAAGTGACAACATACCACACAATTGAGTAGGACAAGAAGTTGCGCCCTCAAAACTGATATCAGATTAATCATTATCTTTCATTTACTAACGAAGGTTAGATGAGTTGTTCCAATCCAGTTTAGAATTGACTTTAATTATTTCTGCCACGGTTGAAGAATTCAATTTAACCTGAGAAGGATTAAATTTATCCCATGTTTTGACCTACCTTTTATATAGCAAATCTATCCACAGGTCAGCCGAATGGTTCCGAATCTGGGTTCACGACAGTTACTCACCTAGCAGGAAATGCGCATTACCTCACTAACTAGGAGCATGCAAGGTGGCTACCTTGGGCGTACCCCTGCAGCATTTCCACTTCCTTCTCGTAGTCCGGGAGGCAAAACAGCTGACCCTGTTTGATGACAAACTCGCTCCCCTTCGTGAGTCGAACCCCGCACACCACACATACAAAGCACGTGACATGGAACACGCTGTCCAGAGCTCTCATCACGTACTCCGAGGGGCCGATGCGCTCCGAACATCCCAGGCACTTCTTCACATACATTCTGGAAAATCAGGGGTATATAAACTTGGGATTGGGCCATACTCGGTGTGAGCATAGTCTTCTGGGATATAACGCTGTGTAGTCTGGGGAAAACAAACCGGCGTTTCATGCAGGTTTCTTGCTTGACTTAGTCATCGATCCTGAAGATTGTGATATGTTACTTAACAATATAAGTTGACATTTAACTGACTAAACTCTATTATATCCCAGAAGATGGAACTATTAATATAACCGCTCTGAGAACCGGAAATCTATAAAGAATATTAATATTTCATAGTTACGTTTCGTGAGTGCAGAACTTGACTGGGCTGTGTGTGCGCGTGAAAGACACGTGATAAAGAAGTATCACAATTTCAGGACATTTAATCTAGCAACAGGACAGTTACAATAACTACTTTTGTCTAACCATCCCAAGTGGGCATTTCTTATTCTCTCATGTTCTATCACAAGAAAGACAGTTCCGAAAAAGTTATAGGCATAATCTCATACCCAAATAATGTCTAAGGAGCTGTATTACATCATGTACATCATGGACTAAAAGTGACGCATTAGAAGCTAATATTTATGGCAGGAAATCAATTGCCAAAATGCAGCAGTTGCATTCATTCGACACCTTGTAGAGTTCTGCTCTGTGATGACAGAGTACCAATCAATCAGAGCGTTACAAGGCATTTTGGCGGCTGTTGAATATAGTGGGGATAAACCGTTTCCCTTGTTGGCTTCATGTGCACCCTGCTGATAACATAGTGGTATCGTAGCTACGGTGGTGATTCCCGTGCCTGAAGGGGAGAAGTAGTGACCGCCGATTTGATTCTTCCGTGACGCAACGAAAAAGACTGAAGCTCTTTAAAAACTGTTGATATCTTTTATCGATTATGGAGATAACATTTTGTTTACGGGTAGGTTATTGATCGGGGAGTTTAACGTGTCGAAGAGAATGGATATTAATTATGGATGAAGTGGAAATAAAGTATGAGCTAAGATATTTGATAACCTTTTGAGGAAGTTCTCTGCTGTGTGCAGTAATTAAGATATTCCTTCGATTAATTTTTGTGATTTCAGTGAAGGGTCACCGAATGGACGATATATTTGTTGAAGTTAACATAGTTTTACGCTAAGTTATTTTTCTAGTGCTTTCATATCCGTCGTGTAATGTCTAATATAAGGATCTTGATGTATTAAGAGGAAATTGGAAGGAAACGAAAAAAGTTATTCAGAACACCTGAAAGGAAAAGTGCAATTCAACAGGTCTGCTCCCATTTGTTTCTTGCTTAGCTACCTCTTAGATTCTGAAGATGCAGGCATTTGTTCCTGCGAAACGTCGGTTGACTTTCACCGGCCTACACGGCGTTATATCACAAAATATTTAAGTATTCATTGTTAAGCTATAAGAAGTCAACAACTTCTAATATGGCCGTGCCGTTGAGATATTTGGTATGATATACGCTTCGGGTTTACTGTTCAATCTCAAGCTATCCCTGTAACAGGCCGTGAAGGCCCATAGGGTTGTGAGACATCAAGGCTCCCACATTTTCTCTAGACACTCACAGATGGCGGTGAGATTGTCAGCTTTACGCTCCGGCCGCTCTTAACCCCCCAAGGGAGATTCCTGGTACTCATTTCTGTTAGAGGCTGAGACGACCCCAGGGCCATAGTGCGGCTGGGTAGATTAGGTCAATTGAAAAAAACCGCATCATTGGAACTCGCACTTGCGACCTTCCGGCTATTTTTACTGTTCAGTAAGACTTTAGTAGCCGGCGTGTACTATTGGTACCATTAAACATTTATTATAATTTATATCAAATAACTTTTTTAATTCTCAAAATTTAGATGAAGACTACAAACACAATCTTTTTAAAACGTCTTCCAAAAGCATTAATATATGTATCGAATAGGTTTTTATGATATATAACACAGTGTGGTGAACTGACGCTTCGGAGGAACGCATCTGCAACATCTTCAAGTTCAATGAGTGAGCCAAGAAAGAAACCGGCATGAGGCAGGCAGTCCGGAAAATGTAACTCTTCATAACCACATCTGCTGTAAAGTAAAATCTAACAAGACATGCATCCTTCAAGTACTTTCGAAACCCAGCAGCAGTAGACACAAAACCGACATTTTAAATTAATTACAAATAATTTAGTAATGAAGGGATTTTAAAGCGTGCAGCTGACATAGCTCCGTTAAATAAACCAAGAAGCTGAAAACCTATTCCAAACAAAAATTGTACCACAGACGCCAGGCTTTGTCATTAAGCAAATCATATGAGTCCCCAGGTCTATATTTATTCAGTGAGGAAATAATACGGCCATCTGACTATTTTAATTATTGTGGCTTTCATCTAGTGCTTGGTATACACAAGCATTATCAGAGCTGCAATTCAATATCGTTGGAAAAAGGCAGAAAAGGGAATGGTTTATCAATAAGTCGTGTGTAATAAAAAGCTTGTGCCTATATTTACAGTACGTTTGTCGCGACAGGATCTGTCCAAGTTAAACATGGCTGAGCTCAGTGCGCTGATAAGAAACGTTTAATTTGTTTGGTTCTATCAGTCGATGATTTCACACGGGCGTTCAGTACCCTCACTGGACCTACATGATACCAGTTTCCTCAAACGTGATTGGATACGGAGTACGACTAAGACCTTACCAAATTTTGACACTCTCGACATTACTGCTTAAGTTTCGCGTGTTTTCTCAGCTACTCAAGCAAAAGAGTCGACATATGATGTCACGGAGATGGTTATGAAGACTATTATTTTCGGGGGAGTGATTTTGCTTAATACTTCTTCACTTGGCTAGTCTTAGATCTTGAAAATTGACGCAGCATGTTCCTCCGAAACGTCAGCACAATTGTACCAGATTACACGGTTTTAGATTCCAGAAAATACTACTTATAGTCAACGCTATTGAGAACTTCAAATCCCGTGAGAATGTAGGTTATTTAAAACTAGATATTTCGATGTATTCTTTATGAATAAAACAACTTCGAAGAAAAACTTCGGCTCAGGGAAAATAAAAATTTAAATTTTCTGGACTAGTTCCTTCTGTCTCTATATCTTTCAGATTATCTTTACCTGATCTACTCAGTACATGAATAGAGAGGATACACAGACTCACACAAATTTCACCTACATATAAGAAACTAACTTTGCATCTGTTCTGTGTTGTATCTGAGGTTACAGCAGCGCTGACTACGACGAGTATAATCCTCTGGGTCACGGTGGAAGTCAAGTGGTGATCCGGAGGAACGTGTTGATTGGCTGACTCTGCGGCCCTGAAGATAGATACGATACCTTCCTCAGAAACGTCGGTGGACATTTACCGTTCTACATGGTGTTGTAATCTAAAAGCTAGTACTCTGTCTTCAACTTTCCCGCACTCTTTCACGCTCTCTCATATAGGGCCTATGAAGATTTTATCTTTCCTTTTATGTTCTTTGGTACTCGTATATTATTTTCTCATTAAAGTCTCCACATTGGCCGTTCTTCTTGGACAGTGCCCTTTTATCAGTCTGTGTCTTATTCTTGTAGGCCTATGTCTTTTCGTCTTGTCTTTCTTGTCTTTTTCTCTTATGTGTTTTGATTTTGTTTTCAGTATTTCGTAAAGAGAAGACCACTAAATCAGATATATTTTTTTCTTAAATACGATCATTTTTAATTTTAATATATTTCCTGCAGACAAATAATTATGTCCAGCGTCTTTCATTTATTCTCTTTTCTATATACTCTTATTTTGTATTCTTACATTATTTTTCACTCTCTTTACGAGTATGTTCTCTGCACTTACTCTTCGTCCTAGCCAATGTACTTTTAAGTAATCTCTGCCCTTCCCTTACACGTTCTTTTCCTCTTATCTTTCTCTTTCTCTCTTTCTTTCTAATTGTCTCTGCTTTCTACGGCCCGTGCAATATTGGAACCTTGTGTAAACACTCCAGTCTCCCTAGAGCTCGGTTCGTGAGCCCGACCGGAATCTGTAAGCTGCCTCGTCTGGCCGGCTCGTGGGTAAACATTGTTCCTTGCAGCCAGGGCAACGGGGAACAAACATAAAACGAGAGATAGATGGACACTGGCGAAGAGGGACAGAGAGAAGGGATCTTGAATTGAAGCTTCCAAAATCTCTTCTGATAAAGTTTTCAGACGCTTGGTTTCCTCTATAACCTTTACTTATGCTGTCTGGGTTTGATCAATACGAAATGGTTGAAATCCTCCCCTCCTTGAGGAGACGCAGTTTGAATTTCAATATCTGCCTCGGCCCCTGACCCGTCCTTTTGTAGGCGACTCAACTTGTTTCAAGTCTGGTGACCTCTACAGGAGCAGTGGAATCGGTTGGAGGCTGGCTGGATTTATCCTTATACTCCTAAATCAGCAATATTTTCGTCGAAGATAAATACTGAATTCTTATGTTTTAGCGTCATATCTTTCCGTTACTATATTCCCTTATAACGACAGAATAGTATAATAAGTCATATTAAGAATCCCGAGTACGTGTTTTCATATTACATTTTTTTATAAATAAAAAACGCCTTACTATTTATTCACTGCCTCTACTGGATTTGAAAATATTTTGCACTGAGTTTAATCAATATAGCACGAATGGGGGAGAAGAAGAATGCATATATGATATTGGTGGGAAATCCGGAAGGAAAGAGACCACTGGGAAGACCAAGGCGTAGGTTAGTGGACAATATTAAAATGGATCTTAGAGAGATAGGATGGGATGGTACGGATTGGATTGATCTGGCTCTGGATAGGGACCAGTGGATGGCTCTTGTGAACATGGTAATGAACCTTCGGGTTCCATAAAATGCTGGGAAATTCTTGAGTAGCTGCAGAATTTGCGGCTCCACGAGAAGGGCTCAGTTCCATGAGTAAGTAAGTAAGTAAGTAAGTAAGTAACTTTTAAACATTATTTTCCCGATTATTACAAAGTCACTTTAATAAGTGTACAGTAATTAATTTGCTACAACTACTAGTACGTTTCCAGCCGATTTAACTATGGAAGTACGTACAACTGTAATAATTTTGTGAAATGAATTCCAGTACCTAATCAATATACGTGTATAACCATCAAATGCAACCTAATGTGACGGATTTGCTCAAAGCAGTAAGCTATGGAGGCAGAAACCCCCGCTGCTGGGTAAACATATTCCCAAGGCAGTCAACAATAGAACTTCAGTTGCTTAGTAGCGAACATTTCAATAAGTCCCACAAAAACAAGACCGTAAGTGCCAAATAGTAATAAGTATCTGGTTATGAGCCCCACATGGGGCTCGACACCAAGACTTACTGACTGACTGTTCTCAGTCGCAATGTGACTTTGATTTTGATTTCAAGAATTTATTTGTGAGACAGACGTTCAAAGTAGTCAGAAAGTCTTTCGTAAGGCAGTTAAATTGTTGAAGTGTCAAGGAGATAAGATTCGTTACCAAGCAACGACTACCAAGCAGATGCTGACTTTATGTGTTATAGAGCAATATTTCGAGTGTTATAATTATTTGTAGTTAGACTTGTGAGTGTCCAACAAATCTATCCATCTAATACAGACCCCATTATTATCAGTCACGCAAACACAATACACGTGACAATATAATTAGCCAATGAATGATTAATTCACCATAAATATTCCGACATCTAGGTCATCTTCAGCTGAGCTCCTTTAGCGTTGGAAAAACGGCTCTATTCCAAGAATCAGTTACTTGGTTATGAAAAAGTGGAAGCGAAGTGTGCTCTTCATATAAGAATCATTGTTAGCCTAATTTCCTTATTTCGAGGAAATAAAAAGGAACTTATAAGATCACCCAGTTGTCTGTGTGTCTCCTCTAAACCAGTTGTTAGGCAACGGCTCGTTAAACACTTTCTGCGTCAACGAATATAAACGAGACAACAGAAGAAATTTTCTTGAGATGTTTTCTACAAGCTCCGTGCATTATAAAACAATATGTAACTAAGTAAAGTAGGAGACTAGTTCTTCCCAGAATTTCTCATTTTGTTATAGGGATCTCATGCAGTTTATGAGAGAATCCCATGATATATCTAAGGGCCTGGCTCGTATTGCTTATCTTCATTTGTTCCCATTGAACGGCGAATTGGTTTTCTGTTAGTCGAAGTTGCTCATAACTAATAATTTCACAAAAGGTGAGTGCTAACATAGGGTATAAAAATTCCGATAAACCTGATAATAAAATTTCTTGGAAGCTTGGAATATTTTAGTAGAAAGAAAGGCAATGCATGTCCGTTCTGTTACTAAAAATTATCGCTCTGTTCCTTATGAAGGTACATTCTTGAATTACTATGGAACATTTCTGAGCTGGAAAGCAGAATTTTTGTTTTATGAGAAGCATATAATTACAAAGCTCAATTTAACTGCATCCCATACGTGAACCTGCCTCTCAAAAGCTTACGTTGGACAAGCAATATAAAAATTATACATAGAGTCCACCAGTGTAGTTACGTGGAGATCAACACATCAAAGAGAAGAATGTACATGCAGGCCTATATTTACCCCCCCCCATTTTCATCAGCCACCCCTTTTGGCCAAAAAAAAAAAAAGAACATGCTCTCCCCTTTCAATAAAATAAACACCGGCACGCGTTTTCTTTTANACCCCTTTTGGCCAAAAAAAAAAAGAACATGCTCTCCCTCTTCAATAAAATAAACCACGGCACGCGTTTTCTGTAACCACCCCCGTCCCCCCTCATCACGTATACTGTCAACCATCCCTCAGGAGCATATTGTCCTCCAGTGACTTGCTACTGCCAAGGCACCGACGTACAATATGTTGCAGACTACTGAAAGTCGGCACCTGTGACATTACTGCAAAAAATGGAGTAGGAGAAATAAGAGGGGTGGTCCAACATATCCCCTCCAGCTACACACGCATGATGTCCATAAAGGGACTCGATCTAGTCTGACCTTTTTTGTGTGTGTGTGTGTGTGTACGTCGCAGTGTTGCATACAGCGGCTGTGATGTTTAAAAGGTACGGAATAGTGGGTTGGGTTTTTGGGAAAGGCTGATCATGGAAAGTAGTGCAGAGAAGGGGATGGGGGCTCGAACTTTGTACCCCCACACCGCAACACGTATCCACTATTCAGGGTCCCTTTGTGTCCTGACTACTATATATATGTTCGGGAGCGAGTACAATGCATGGACTCTTGTGTGTGCGCGCGCATACACGTGTGGTCTGGCACTCAAATGACACGGAAAATAATGTATTAATATATTCCAGACACAACGGCGGCAGTGGTATTTATATCCATCTATTATCCATTAGAACCCTTCCTCACCCTCTACTTTCTTTTCCAGCCCGTAATAAAATTAATAGTTTTGAAGCCTGCATTTTATTCACTTTCACGACCTACAGCAGAACTAAAGTTGTCGCGTTAGTTCCTAAAGACGGGACTAGCGCTCCTCATGTAAAAGGCATGAGAAACGATAAACAGAAGAAGGGAAGGGGCCCATTAATGAGGACCTTAAATAAATAAACGCAGATCTTGGAGAGACGTGCCGTAAAGGGAACATTTGCAATGCAACAGAAGGTTAAGGAATACGAAATGCATTGCTGAAACAACGTAAGAGGAAGGTTTATAAGCTCATTTCCAAGTCTACGTCACACAGCTTAAATCACGGATTTCCAAAATGTTCGTGCTTCTAAATTCTTGCATCTCCAAGATCAGGTCCTACGTAACAAAATGTTAATATTGTCGCGTTACCTAGGAAACACGAGACAATTTGGTGCCAGAAGTGGGCGAATTAGGACGAATTATTGGACTTACGATTGACTCGTGTACCTATATGACGCGTTATGAAGATGCAACAGATGATAGAATATCTGTTTGACGGCCAAGAACAAATGCTGGCCAAAATGGCAGATAGGAAGGCCGACCGAGATGAAAAGGAGGCGGAAAGGCAGGCCAACCGAGATGAAAGGGAGGCGGAAAGGAAGGCCGACAGAAAGGAAAGGGCGGCGGAAAGGAAGGCCGACAGAGAGAAAAGGGCGGCGGAAAGGAAGGCCGACAGAGAGGAAAGGGAGGCGGAAAGGAAAGCCGACCTAGAGAATCTAAAGAGCATGATGGAAAGAATGACGAATGCGAATCATGAGAAGATAGTCCAGCTTCGACGAGAGCAGAAGACAGTCCAGCTCGACGAGAGCAGAAAACACTCCAGCTTCGACGAGAGCAGAAAACACTCCAGCTTCGACGAGAGCAGAAGACAGTCCAGCTTCGACGAGAGCAGAATACAGTCCAGCTTCGATGAGAGCAGAAGTCAGTTCAGCTTCGACGAGAACAGAAGACAGTCCAGCTTCGACGAAAGCAGAAGACAGTCCAGCTTTAACTAGAGCAGAAGTCAGTCCAAATCCGACAAGGGATAAAAGAAGGGCCAAGACACTTCAGCGAGATTAGAGATGCAAGAGCCGAGCCACTGAACAGGAAATGTCTGAAGGCGATATAAGTGCCAGTGGTTGTAACTGCGAGTGTAACAAAATAATAGTCCAACAAACACATTCGTCTATTTCGAGACCCATCGTTTCTTGTCGCGTTACCTGGGAAACACGCGACAGCATTAAGCGAAGTTTACTAACATCAGCAAGAGACGAGTAAGATTGACACCGAGCCTTAGGATGGCAAATATTATGAGCTGAATACAGTAACACCATTACAAATCTCTTACTCTCTGCTGAGGTGTGTTACGTGTAATCTGGTAGATGTGTACGTGGACGTCGTCTAGAGGGAGGGCAAACCAGGCATTTGATTTCTTCTCCTCCGGATTAAAAGAACAAAATTAGAGGAAGTATCTATCTACCTTGGCCGTTTTTCTTGATCTTTTACACATTCGGTGCTATTTGGACAGGGGATCAGCTCGTCTCAAGGCCGCTACCTGCACACAGGACAATATAAACACAGAATAAACGCATACAGACATTCATGCCTCGAGCGGGATTCGAACCCACGATCCCAGTGTTTCAGCGGCTAAGACAATTCATGCCTTAGACCGCGCGGCCACTGTGATCGGCAGAGGAAGTATACCAAATAATAATAATAATAAACAATAATAATAATCATCCTAAAAGAAATGTAGTATTCTTCCATTCTCAATACTTTGGGCATTCAGTAAAATAGTAATAAATATTCTAAAAAGATAAAGCAGTTCCGTCCAGTGTGACTGGTAAAGATACTTCCTATCTCAATCCTTCATCCCCTTACATGTTTCGGTCCTTAGAGACCATCTTCAGATGGACATCGATACTGTTTGGAAGCCACTATTACAATAGGCGTTCTGAGTGTTAAAATATATATACATGCAATGCTGACAATACACAAATGGATACAAAATCCAAAGTTTTCACACCTACATCGGCTGTCTTGATATATTAAAATTTAAAATTTTGTTAGTTAAGTTAGTAATAAATTGCTTAAACATAAGCCCATAAGTAAGTGTTCAGACTGCTCCCCTGCAAAAATTTACTCCCCCTTTGGAAAAGATCCCTGCATCACCCATGAATTCTTATGACGTTTCGAAGTATTATGGAGTTTAAACTGCGGATAACGAGGTTCTAAATCTACTGAATTCATCTGCCAAGATGGTAGTACATTTATAGTATTCACAAATGGCAGAATTATTCCACATTGTAATCATTTCATAACTATTTCTTCTATAATCTTTGATATATTCCTTACACCCTGAAACAGAAGCAGTACTTTCTTCTAAACTTAGGTAAATATCTCAAATAATATTTAAGAACCGGAAATCCTACAATATTAATTTTTATCTATTTTACTTCCTTTATCTGGTCATAACATTTTAATGTAGTTCTTCCTACGGAATGTTTGCCTTTGATTTCCATTTTATTCCTTTTAAAATTTTCTTTTAAACTCGTCTCTAACACTTTAATGCAGATACTATCTAATTACTTATACCCTCTCATTAGTTTCTGTTTATTTTCTATTTATTACCATTAGAGTATCCTGACTAAGATGTTTCGTGGTTTTACTCAGTACCTTCAGTTTATTTAGGTCTAAACACAATGTTTCTCTGAAAATTATTCCACTATTTTCTCCAACTTCTAGGTTGCTTTTCTGAATTTGTTGTCTTTTAAGAGGTTTCTATCCAAAAAATTGTGTATACTACTTGTTTCTTTACCTGAAATACATTTCTAGTTCACTTTATCTCAATTCGACCCCAATGAAAATATTAACGAAACCATATCCAAGTCATAAATATGGTCAAGGTATAGCCTTAATTTTCCCCTTAAATTCCTTCATGCCCAAGTATTTTGTTTTCAGTCCCAAACGTTTTACATAATGTACTTATCTGATAGTAAGATATCATAAATCTCTTGGGAGTATGAGAATGTGACTAGCGCAAGTAGCATCTTAGATAGCATTCTTAAAGGCTTTATCATTAGTGAACGAGAAGCACTAAAAACTTGACGGATATCTTAACCGCATTATGCAAGACTATGTTAGAATCAGCTTAGCAAAATTGTGGGCATGTTTTCTCACATATGTAGTGTCACTAATCACTAATGCGGACATGTATCAAATGTTCCTGTATTTTGTTTCTCAGGCAGGATTTGGATCTTGTAAGTGAATAACCCAACTCACTACTGACCAGGTAACCTGCCAGTTAACGAACCGACTTCCATGTTCCTCGAGCTCTCAGTATGAATTAAATAAAATTATTTGACGATATTTGATGAGCCTTACACTGCTGCTCTGTAAGGAGATCAGGTGTGACGATGTGGACTTAAGTCGCCACAGCATTTGAACAGTTGATGGAGACATATTCCTCGAAACGTCGAATACCACACTAAAAAAACGGATCGCCCGAGAAGACTCGTTGTTTATTTAACCACGACTTGACACAACGGTTCAAACAACTCATTTCTTCTGTGTCCACGGCATTCATTTTATTAATACAAAACTCACAGAATTCCGGAACGATTACTGTTTTTTTCATAAGGGAAATACATGAAGAGATTCCCTCAGATTTGATGTCGCTGTGTGAGAGTAGCGGTAGCAGAGTCTCAGTATAGTGAGAATGTCTCTTCTGACCTCTTCAACGTAAGATGGGAATTCAGTCAGTTTCAGAAACGTTGTGGGTTGTGAGATAATGGGTTCAAATGAATCTGTGAAAATAATCTAAATATGGCACCGGGCGTCAGGTGGCGACGTGAACATTGGCACTTTATGTGCGTTTGACTGAAACCTTGTAATAGTTACTATTGAATCAGATTAATATTAATTTACATAATTGTCGTTGTAACTGTATTTATATTGTATTCTTTGTGTGTAGTGTGTCCGTTATTGTTTGTGTAGTTTTGTGTGCTGTGTTTTGTTTGAGTGTTATGCCTTATTGTAGTACTACTGCCACAGGATAAAACACATTTGCATTAAAGTAAAAATAATAATAATTATTATTACAAAATTATTGAGTTACTGTGAACAAGATCAGCTAGAAAAATCAAGATTAATCCAAACATAAATAAGAATAAGACCACAAAATATGTTGCAAAGACAGGACTGTCTTGCACAATGAACCGAACAACACCTACAGGAAATACAACGAATCCACCCACATGTCTCTGATAGTTTATCCAACCAGTCAGCCCAGCTGAGATGTCTGTCCTATCTGGACTGCCATTATCACAGCAGACGCAAAAGAAAAAACTACAACTCCGTCCACTGTAGATTATATGTGAGAATTGTGTTTTCAAATTGGTACGACATATACTTTGTGTTGGCTTCTATTTTAACAGTACTCTGGCCGCTAAATTATGCGTGACCATGTGTGTAAGGCCTCATGATTAGGCTTAACCAATTAAGCACTGCGACATGAAGGCATAAAGGGGAGTGGATGTATAGATCCATATTGTCTTGACCTCGGTACCAGTTGGAGGTGAGTGGTCAGATTCACGTCCCGGCCGCTTTATTCCCGGGGAATGAGCACCGGGGGATAGCACCCATTGGATAGGAAGTTGGAGTGGACCCCAGAGCTGATCTGGACGACGTGGAGAAGAGAACATTCTTGACCTTACAAGGATTCGACCTCGCTATATTTGTGGAGTTCTTTTAATATTTGCGTTAACTCCAGCTGATGATTTATGCTGTGTTTGCTATATACATACTCTCTTGCGTGGGCCCTGGTGTCCTGAGATAGAGACTAGCTCTATCATTTGAGCCCAAATGACTATGATTTTCCTGAGGACAGGGACCGAATTCAATCTTCGAAAAATTGTTTTTTAAAAAAAAGGACGATGGGTAATATTCAAGCACCAAATAACTGTGTTGAGTGACAACTGGAGCTTATTCACCTGTCGTAGTCGAGACGGCAGTAGAGTTTGGAGTCGCGGGTGAAGCACGTGTGGGCGAGGCGCGCTCCACATATGCAGCACTGCAGGCAGCGCTCGTGGTAGGACACATCCACCACTCTCATGATGTAGCGATCGCAGATGGGCCGGCAGCACACACCACAGAGGGCCACAGACACTTTGCCAACCACACGATCTTCGGTCATCACAACAGGCTTACTGGAAACAAGAACAGGTTACTCAGATTGCCTGCTACCCAGATCTCTCGCGCGAGACAACACTTCCATCTACTGCAAGAAACAGCTTCACGCTGAGTCCGAGATGGTCCAGTCAAGCGGCAACGTTCCTGTATTTTTATTCCGGAGGTTCCGGGTTCGGTACGCCGATTTGCCAGAATGTCTTCGTGGTTTTACCTCAGTTCCTCCAAGTAAATTTCACCACAGTACCTCACATTACGTGACGAATGATTCTATCCACATACTGTCCTGTTACCTACTAACAATCCTATCATCTGACTATTTATATTTTTTGGTGACGGAAGTAAAGTAAAAGTTTCCCTGTGCTTAATAATTAAGCACTAGGCCTTGAGGAGTTTTGGAGGAGTGGATGTATAGATCCACTGTTTCTTGACATCGACACTAGTTGGATGTAGTGGTCAGTTTTTCGCCCTGGCCGCTTTACCCTCCAGGAAGGAGCCGCCATTACCCATTGGATAGGAGGCTGGGTGGACCCCAGAGCCGGTCTGGAGGACATGGAGAAAAGGAAACCTTTCCTGTGCCGGGACTCAAACTCCGACTCCTTGGTCGTCCAACTTGTAGCCAGTCGCTGTTCCGAATGCCGGCCCCTGAAGTGTCGAAGTTATCATTAAACAAATCATACTGTGGCATGTAGAGTCGTTGCTAGGCAGGGACCGCGAAATAAGCAACTATATAACAGCCACTGCCAAGTAACGGCCCCTCAAACATGTATGTTTCCACGGCAACGAGAGAACAGCAATGATGGAGGAGACGTTTTCTTCGCAGTCCGTGCCGAGGTGTTATAACCAGGACAAGTTAGCAGTTGCAGTTAGAGTACTGCTGGGGTTCATTCATTGCGAAGTTTTGCTGTTAGAAGCTGGTAGCTGAGGCCGGGGCAGTTCGGGAATACAGAGGAGGCGCAAGTTCCGCAGTTGAAAGCTGCTACCAAGCAACGGCAGTGAAGGCGCGACTGTGAACACTAGTGTGTAATAGTGAACTGTAAAATGTCACGCGCTGTATCAAAGTGTGCAATAAATCGAGTCATCAATCCAAAACCCGTCTATACTCACTCTATCACGTGACATAAATTAAATATATCAAGGATTACTAGGATACGAGGACATGTAGCACGAGTGGGAGAGATGAGAAAACCACACAAAAATTATTTGAAAAATCTGAAAAAAAAATAGATCACTTCGGATATTTAGACATAGACGGAAGGATAATATTAAAATTAATCTTAAAAAATTGACATGGGATAAGGGCCGGATTCGATCCGCTCAGAATAGGGAACAGTGATGGTTTATCATGAAGGCGGTGATGAAATTTCGGGTTCCATAAAATTTGGGACTATTGTGACCGTGTGAAATAAGACTAGCTTCTCAAGAAGGACAGGGTATCATGGCGTTACTGTTAGTCTGTGAATTAGATTATATCCAAATATTTGATTTCTGATCCATCTAAACTTAGAGTTCCCAAAATGTTGTATAAAAATACTGGCTCCTTTTATGGTCGGCGATAGAATACGTAAGGTTATACCTCCATTCCTATTGAGTTTGAATGATGCTATATATTTAAGCACAGCGACAATGTCACCTTTCAATAGGCTATCAAATATTCAGTCGATTGGGCATCCTTAAAAAGCATAGCTTCAAAATATAACATGGAAAGAGGGCACCTTTAAATACCTGAATATAGGTGGAAGGATGATATTAAAATGCATCATAGGAAAGAATACAATAATAATGTATATTGGCTAGAGCTAAACCAGATGGAATATATTGGGGATTTACACGTTATTTAGACCAGTGTACAAAATAACACATAAGAGGCGATAGCTTTTCTCGTCCGGCTACGATCGTGGGTTTTATCCTCGAAATATCTAAACGGGTTCCCATCATAGTCGAGCTTCATATCCTTTCGACATCAGGTCGTTCTTTATGCTTGGAGTAAAGCGGTCGCAGTATGAAGCTGTCGCATCGTCTCAAGTTTCTCTGTATGCCTTGATGTTTTAAGCATAGTCTAAAGAGTGGCTTTTTATTTATTTCTACTTTAGATTTTTGACCAGAAGTATTTTATTCACAACTTTAATGGATGGCTGACAGAGACCCTATTTTTTTTTTGTAATAATTCATTTCATCGTAAAGAATATCCCTGACAAGAGAAATGCTTGAAATTGATCCATTTATATTGTTCGGAGGGGGCACGGAATGTCACATCAAGTCACCATGTAGCAAAGGCGCAAATAATCCTGAATGTAAACTTCAGACAATGTGAAATAATGACCCTGCTCTTTTGAAATGCAATTTCATGCAATGTGCCGGACTATTAGTCTTCAGGCAACTTGTAAACTTTCAGAGGGCGGCGAAGGGACAGGATGAAGTCTGTGTTAAAGTGCAGTATCGAGACAACGGACAGTCCAAGCTATACGAAATGAGGAAGGTGGAATAGAGGGAGAGGAAGCGAGGGGGAGAGAAGTATTGGTAAAGTTTAGAGAGCTTTTGGGTACAGAGTTCTGAGTTCCTCTTCTCTAAAGCGAAGTCTTCGGGTCCTACCGTCAGATGTAGCCATGTCAAAAGCCTTTGAATCTTGTCCAGGGGCTGACTGCACATATTGCTTTGTAACAGGGTTGCCCAAAAATGTTTAGCAGCCTGTCTGCTTTTATGAGGGACGTTCCGAGTGAAACGTTTCCGCTGACGGAACGGGATGACAACCTGATGCTCCGGTCTGGGAGGATTCTGCACATTCAACTGTCACAAAATCTCCTATTGCTGTAACGCGAGAGTTCGAAGTCGAATGCTCGTGCATGTTCGCTAGCAGAGTTATGAACGGGTTTCTTTTGAACAAGAGGCAAACAAAGTTAAAGTTATCCCTGTAACAGGCCGTGTAGTTCAATAGGGCTGTGAGATGTCGAGGCTATCACATTATCTAGACAATCGGCTCACAGATGGCGGTGAGGTTGTCGCCTTACTCATCAGCCGCAATTTATCATCAGGAAGATTCCGGTTTTCAATTCTGTTAGAGGTTGAATCGATCCCGGAGCCACAGCACGGCTAGAAGTATTACGTCACTTGAAAAATCCAATGACTTCATAGAGAATCGAACCCGTGGCCATTCGCATTGTAGCATAGTTCCTTAACCAAGCACTCTACCGCGTGCCTCGGTTTCATTTGAACAACCCATAAAAAATATAATGTTGTTTTTTGACCACGACAGTTGTTAGAATGACACTGATTATGTCAAGGTTTTTAAGAATTACGAAGGAGAGTCCGTAAGTAGGTCATAAATGTACATAAAACGTAAAACATGTGATATTCGCACCTGGAGGAAACATCTGTTTCTCGACATATCCTCCACCAACATTGACACACTTGTCCCATTGCTTTACCAGTGCGCTGAAACCCGTAGCATAGAAGTATTTTGACTGCTGTCTCAGTCATTGCCGCACCTCCATTTCAACCTCTTCGCCATCAGCGAAATGTTTACCACCAAGCCAGAACCGCTTTACGCGACGAACACTACCCAGCATAAACGAGAAATATTTCATTATGTCTCCTCTTGCACACAAGAAACGCACAACAGAAGGCTGCTTTTCGGCAGTCCTCAAGCACGGTCGCCATTTTGACTACTGAAACTAGCATCTAAATATACGCATGTGCATCTGCTACCTGGACTGCTACGTAGCGATCCACATAGAAAACCTATTACGTCCATTACAGCTGTTTTACTTCAATTTCTGTCTATTTACTGACTCTCTTTTGTAAATATTTTTTAGACTTTAACATTAGGAAAAATGTAGTTACGTATAATCACATGCTAGTAGGTTGAGCTCAATGCGTGTTACTAATCAGTTGTAAATGAGGGCAAATTATTTATAACTAACTAACATTCATAAAGTTCAAGCAGAAAGTACATGTATATAGAAACCACTTACATGTATGCAACCCTGCAATAGCTAAGTTAACAAGAAATTATTAGATATTTTTCCACGTATCACCAAGTGCATATAAGCAATATACTCGTATATACTATATATTCAGCTCCTACCTCACCTACAGAAACTTCATATTTCTTAACAGAAATCATCTGGATAATGTTGTATAGGGAAATATTCGCTGATAATTCCGAGAACCATAAGAAATCAATAAATATAATCTCTGGGAAACCTGCGGTGCTATTAGTGTCAAAGGAGTTTTCTCCTGCACTTGCCACATTGATGGGAAGGATCAAGGCGACATTTTAATAATATAAGATTTCAATCTTAGAATATAACCTAGTCTAATAGGGTTCCGTGGTTTTCTTCCGTTCTTTCAAGAGAATGCATTCATAGCACCTATAAATATGCGATGAACTCCGGTCTTATTCATCGTCAATCGTTACACTTTTAAGAATACGGTCCTCTGGGTTGTAATGTCGTATAATAAGAAATTCGCAGACGTTTCGGAGGAACGTATCATTTCCATTTTCAGGGATGAAAAGTAAGCCAAGCAACCGGCAGCAACAACCAGTGATCTCTGCTTACTTTTCGACCTGAAGATGGAGGTAGTTCGTCCTCTGAAACGTCGGTGAACTTCTATCGTACCATACGGCGTCACATCCTAAAAGATCGTAATCCTCACCCCATTAACTATGGAAAAGGCACAAATTATAAGTTCACCCTTAAAATTATTATGGGAAGCTGGTGTTTTAATAATTTTGGATTTACTGCTAATCCAGTAAACAAAGAACATTATGCAGTAAATCGTACCATAATTGCAAGAACGGCATTAATTGAGTGGTCATAGTGGAATTGGGCCTCATTAGTGACAACACGCAGACGTTTCAGCTGGAATAGAACGATAGAAGTGCTGAAACATATTTAGAGAATTGTTATTTTAGAGGAATGCCGCACTCGTATGAAGGTTACTCGAGACAATCAGAGAGAAATATATTTATATTGGAAATAATTTTTAAACATGCATTAATATCTGTAATTTATTACAAAAAAAATCGATTTATTGTAGATTTATACATGGACAAATTATGCGTATTGATATACATAATGTAACTAACCTAATTCAGCAAGAACATACAACAAACATTTGACTGCGAGGAGGGGAACAATGAAACAAAACTTCTCTTAGAGCATTTTATTTTCTTTACTTTTTTTCCACTGATGATCTTACAAAGAAGGATACTGAATATTTCGGAAAAATCGTTAGCCCTAATCTGTCTATTTCTCTCAGTCTGTCTGTATATTAATCTTCAGTCAGTTTAAAGTACCGAATATTCAGATGCCCTTCCGCTTTTTCAGACTGAATATGTCCAATGTGTAAACCGTTACTTAAATTCAAGTATGATCCGTGATCGTAATTTCCTTACCGATCTTTATTTCCCCTCCTCCTTACACTCCTTTCTCTCCAGTGATGGTCTGACTTTATAATCCTTTTGCTGCTTACAGTGGCTCGGGCAACCGATTGCGCCTCAGCATTTATTTGCATACTCCGATCGTTTATTCCGTGATACGGTCCCTCTTGCATCCGGGTGTCTGTGAGGGTAACTTACCCCAGATAAACTCTCCCTTCATCCCCTGCTTCTCTGGTGTAAACCAATCCGTCGAGTTCTCTGCATTGCACGCTTCAACTTATATGCGTTTGCACGCATTGCAACCCCTTTCTCATCCCCATCACGACGGGGGTAAAGCAATAACCGGATAGACGTGACCTTTGCTGTTTAAACGAAGACGCGGAAGGAGGGACGGACGTTGACACCTGTCTGCAAGACAGACCTGCCTGATGAACTTTGTATCTGCACACCTCTACTGCGCGGTGCTTAACGTCGTTAAGTTTATTATCGTGATGTGCTGCTACTACTTTCTTTTTCTATATTGCCCGTCAGCCCTTTGGACCTTGGTCGCTTTTTCAGCTTCTTAATTTATACACAGTCGGTAGGTAGGAGAAGAAACATATGTAAAACTAGAGACATTTTAGTAATATGACAGACACTTTTAGTGCATAAGTTATACTTTTAGTGTCTTAATGACACTTTATGATTTTAACAACATTGTACAGTATTAAAGTTACACTTTAGTGAGAAATATAATTTAGATGTCTTTTATATGTTAAAAATATTGTTGCATTATTGACGGGTGTCATAATAATAAGGATAAAGTAAAAGACCAATTAAAGGTAAGCACTGGAAGAAAAACACATTAATGCAGAGAAGTAAACAATTCAGTTCTTTATTATTTATGCGCCGAGTCAACAGCCACAAGGCCAATTACAGACACAGCACACTGTAGATACAGGTAATTACATTATGGACAAAAATAACATAAAATCAGAGGCAAATTATAAGCAAATACTGGAGAAAGATCACATTAAAACAAAAAAGTAAACGAACGAACAGACAAACAAACGAAGATGAGGAGAAGTCACAAGAACTACATAACTCAGAGAGTTAGGATTGTGAACAAATAATATTGTGACGTGAACGGCGCAAAGCTTGGTAAACACCCCCCTTCCACGGTGACGTAACAGTATATGAGCCGCTGCCGCTGTTACGGTAACAGGCCAGTAAACACCCCCTCCCACCGGTGAAGTAACAGCTTTTCCCACAGTGACGTAACAGGGGACACCGTGGTTACTACGCAGTAATAAAGAACTCTCGCCAGCGTTCCCCAGCAACGCCTGTAAACACGGCTTTTACGCAACAGTGAAGCGATGTGTGTTCTCCGCTGTCCGACTGAGGGTTTATAAGGGAGACTGGAATGCGTAAGGAGATAGTTAAAATGTAGCAGCCGACGGAGACAGTTGAATGGATTCGCCGAGATGTAGTTGAACATCAACTGAGATAGTGAATTGTATAAGATTAAGATTGTATAATTGGTGAATTGTATAAGTGTGAAGCGAAGGATAGTAAATATTCGCTACATCCTTGACCGACGTGAGATTATTTATCGCATGACATACCCAACATGTGGCAATATTAATAATTTTAGGTTGATGAATATAAAAATAATAATAATAATAATAATAGGCCATTTTCGTCACGCGACAGAACGATTAATATCATTCTGTTTTTAAATAAATAAATAAAATCAAGAAGGTGAATATTTCAAGTTGGAGAATTAAACAGAAAGATTTAATTAATGCATTTTTACAGACGAGCAAGCTGGCCCTACTCTACGTCACATTCATGCACGCATTACATGCTGTCACAGGCTCTCTTGGTACAGCACAAGAACGTCGCCAAGTAGTGACGTGACAAGAGACGCCTGTGTTATTCCTAAGTAGTCAAGATTTATTTTTTGTCCCCTGCTCCGAATCAATTAATCACGCTTGGTGTAATCCCCTTCTGAATATCCGATTACGCGGTTCTGTGGAAGCTGTATGGGCGAGAAATAGGAATGAGGTATGATGCCAGGGGGAGGGGTGTAGGGTCACTGTGTGCAGGAGGAGGTCACAGCTTGCACGTGATTCCAGCCTGCTGAGATAGAGGCAGTGGGAGTCCAGCATATAAAAGACACAAATACACATGTGATGTCTATATTAGTACTCTGTTGCTAACAGTTTAGTCAGCTCTAATCTCTGTTTAAAAGCATTACTAAATTTAAATAATGACTGTGCATATAAAAATGACTTCATCCTTTTCTCTGTCTTCCGTTTGTAGGTATGAAACAATTAAGGAAATACTGGGCAGATTTATCGTTTAATTTAATATTGCAGATCTTCAGTACGGGGTATTGACAGATTTCAGTTTTAGTTAAAACTGGACAGAAAAAAGCGGACGTCATACATGAAGACCTACGTGCATTCATAGACAAATTTCGGTCGTAATTCTTTCTTTTTTCAAGACAAAAGAAATGTTCCAAATAAAAGCTGCACAGAGAAATGAAACAAATTATTACATGAACACCCGTTGCTAATCAACATTTTGGTAAACGAGTTCCCGCGAAGACAAATGCTTGAGGCTGTGTTTTCTATGTCGTCTGCGCCAGGCAACAGTAGAACACCGTGCTATGCAATCCGTTTCTAAGCAAAGGAACTGTGAACACGTCTACAATAATAGAACTGTTTTTTTCCGTAGTGTCGGTGGAGAGTGCTTATAAGGGAAGTGAATTCAGATGCCAGTTCATACCCGTGCGGAGGATGGGTCGAATAACTCCACAGTCACCCTGCGAGTCGTAAGAGGCGACGAAAAGGGAAGTCTCAAATCTGAGACATAAAATATGGTCGCGAGTTCCAAGGGACTCGGATCCGAGAAAGACTGCGGTGGCAAAGCCCAGCAGCATACACAAAAGACAGACCCGTCTTCTCGTCAGAGAGGGCGCCCCACAAAAGCAAGACCGTAACTGTCAAACAGTAATAAATATCTGGTCATGAATCCCAGATGGTGCTCGACACTAAGACTTGCTGACTGACTAACCGTCAGTCGCAGTGTGACTTTGACTTGATGCCAGTTCAGTTCAGGACAGTTACATGTTACGAATAGTAGCGGCAGAAGCACGAACAAACAAGCAAGGAGATAGCCACGGGAAGTTCGTAGTTGAAGAACTAGAAGGAGGCCTGTGAAGACTTAACCTGTGATTAGAAGACTTTATTTATGTGTAATGTTTGGAGCGTGTGATTCAGTGGGACTGTTACAGTTCCTGTGTTATAAACCCGTGAAACTAGAGCAGATAGACTGGAAAGGTTAGTATGGAGTGATTTAAATTATATAAAGCAGCAATAATGTAATAAGTACTCGAGATTACGACCTGTAGATTGTTAATAAATCCAATTACCAATCCAAACCCTCGACTTAGTAACTATGATACGTGACAATATTTTACAATTCCTTCTTCCAAACGCTCCTGTTAAGTGTACATTACTAACTTGTAGTAGACGTGCTAAATGCAAATCCTGATAATAATATTCTTATTATATATTATTTAATTTTGAAACATATCATAGGAACATTTTTATAGCACCTTGCATTGTTACCCCTTAATAGGTTGCCTCTATTATGGCCTTATATTCGCCCTTGAAACTCTAATTTGGGCTGTTGTTTCGGCGAGTACAAGAATAACGACTGCGTCTTGACAATGCTCTTCGGTCAGTTGAAGTGTAGGAATGAATATAGGATTTTGTTGGGAAAGAAGGAAAGTGACCACTAGGAACATCTAGGTGTAGATATGAGGATAATATTAAAACAGTTCTTAGAGAGATAAAATGGAGTGGTATATACTGGATTGATCTGGTTCATGATAAATATCAATGGAGGGCTCTTGTGAACATGGTGATGAACCTTTGTATTCCAGGAGATGTAAAATTCTTGAGTAGCTGAGTGACTGAAGGCTTCTAAAAAAATGGCTCAGCTCCATGGAGTTAGTTCGGTTTAAGTGCTTCGAATAGTAAGTACACGAGGTTGTTGATGATTTCTTCTGGCTCAGGATAGGTGTAAGAGATGAGCTTTTGTGAACATGGTTATGAAACTTCAGACTATATGAAGAGCGAGGTATTTGTTGATTGAGAGAATGTTACATTCTGAAGAACGGGTTTGCCTATTTCCATAAGATCTTGAGTAAGAGACTAGTTCTTCTTCTTCTATTTATGACACACTCGTTACAAGTTCTTACATTATCGTGCATGACACTGGTTCAGCTAATACATGGCCCCTAGCAGGCTGGTCTCTCCCAGTGGGGAGTACGGTCTCTTTCAATGGTTCCAGAGGTCGACCACGTTAGCTGAAGTGATGACGTGAGAAGGGCATTAACGCAGAGGAGATCATGCTGCATGTGTTCACAAGGCACCTTCTGAGTCTGTGTCAGCAACTACACATCATCAATATATCCGCAGCTTACGTTCGGTTCAGGGATGTCCAGTCAGCAGATAAGGTTTTAACACAGGAACTATAACAGTCTCACTGAATTACACATTCAAATACCGCTGTACTACAGCACAAGCAGAGCCTTCTCTTCAGTACCGGTTTTTTAACTCTCAACGGAAATCACTCGATTCCTCCATCATCTGCCAACTCCCAACTTCGGAATCCAGTTCTCTGCTGCAACTACGAGACTCTCTTACTATATATCTTGGCTGCCTGAGATCCTCGTTATGTAGCGTCTGGACGGCCCCAACAGAAAACACCGCTTCTCGACAATAATTCCATATGTTGGACGTTGTCTCGGAAACGTGTTTACCGAGCAATTGCCTGACAATGTATATCTTCTTTGGCTCCACTATTTCGACTTTCAGGCGTCATGTCACAATACTAGCACGATTTTAGTGACTAGACACTGGGCTTGTATTGGTAATTGGATTTATTGAAGAGTTGCAACTCTTAACTACAAGTAATTCTAATGTTAAGCGGCCTCCGTAGTCTAGAGGTAACGTTCCCACCTCATGACTCGTAGTACGCGGGTTCAAATACCCGGCGGAGGTCGTCGAATTTTTAAGGGCGGAAAAATTCAGGGAACAAGTCCTCCGGGAGGGACTTTAAGCCGTGGGTCCCGTGTCGTAGCTTTACGGCACGTAAAAGAACCTCATACCTCCAAAGGAGGTCACTGACGTCACTGGACGTTTCCCGCCCAACAGCAGTCACTAATACCTCCGGTAGATGGGGGAAGCATTATAGGTACTTCTCAGCCAGTAGAGCCGGTCTCGCTGCCTGGGCAGGACTGATGGTAAGCACCAATACCGGTAGGATATAGAGACTGGTAGAAATCATAGAGGAAAGCACAATGGACCACTACAGGTCTAAGTGCATGGGGAAACCCACCCTCTCTAATAACTAACTAACTAACTAATTCTAATGTTATCGCCAATTCATGCACTTTAGGATTCACTATAGCACGCACTAAGTCTTTTCACTCTGTTGTGTCTTCACTAGCCGTTGCCTGGTAAAGGATTTCAACAATGTCTTCTTCTGCTCACGTTATTGCCGGCTGGCGACTGGCAACTCTCTCACAAGGAAACCCATGGCTGTAAATATCCACATTTTATGAACAAAAACAACTTTACACTTCCAAAATTATGCAGAAAATTAATGCAAATCCGCCCTTTTTCTTGGAAAGTTTAGTGCTAGGCGTAAGTGAAGGCTCTACTTGTACGTCGAATTATGTGTCAAATGTAAGTTGAACTGTTATCATGGAGTCTATATTGGCTAAGTGCCATACATACAAACTCTTTTGTTGTGAGTAGCCATTTTTCGAAACAAGTGGAATGTAGCGTAGGCGGGGAACAACAGTAACTGAGAGGTATAAAATAAGAAGTTAGAAGATTCTCAGTTGACTGATACAGGCGTAAAATCCTTAGTATGGCTCATTATCCTTCTACATAAAGTGACAAAATGTTTTATTCTCATCCTGTATTACATATTAACATAGACTCTCCTCTACTCGCAAGTGCTAATGTGAGTCGAAAGGGAAGTTCTCTGTAAATAATACTAATATTGTGGCGTATTTCCTCAAAGCAAGAACTATGTAGGCAGATAAACAGCCGTTGCTATGTTATGGTCCGTACACACGCAGCAGAGGGAGGCATCACGTACACTGTGACCTCATGCAACAATAGAAGAGGTTTTGCAAGCGACGTTCTCTTAGGGTCCACGCCGCGCTCGTACGCAACTGTGGGATAAAGACATCACTCAGCCGTGAATCAACACGCACCAATAGAAGAAGCAGTGTTTTCTGCTTACAATTTATATTATGCTGTGCCCTATATGTTTCGGCTTTCTTGGAAGTCGCCATCAAAATCACGACGTGATACAAAATAAAACTGTTAACTTACAGAAACTCCGAAAGTATTTAGCGAATGGTGCTCGGGATAGGCACAGAAGGGTTTGTTGGTGTGAATTGGATTTATCTGGCTGAGGATAAGGTTCACAGAATAGTGCTCTTACGAGCCTTCGAGCTCCACAACTATCAAAATATTTCTTGAATATTTAAGAGCCTTATTGCCACCACAACAAAGGTGTGCTTCATGAAGTTAGTATGTGATTAAGAAATGTTTTCAGTTTGCTGCAACAAGTTCTCAGAAAACTGGTCAATTACAACGTAATACATGGGAGTGAAAAGCTATTGATTCATTTCCTGACTAATCGTTCAATAGTTATTTGGCGTGTAAAATTGGGTTCGTTCTTTTTGGGGGGTTATGTATCTGCCAAATTTATGTACAAAAATTATGTATCTTAAAACTATGAATAGGACAAGCATTTCCTTTTGTTTGAGAACATTAAATTTTCTGTACATATTAGTGGATATATGTTTTTTTGTGAAATATGGAATTGCGAAATTATTTTTTTTTAATTTGGTATTTCTAGGGATCCTTTCTCTAGGTGTAAGAATTTTAGGGAAGAGAGTAATTAATTTTTTTTCGAAACTTGCAAAATTTAATTACTGCGCTGGATTGTGGAGTATAACAACATTGAGCTACAAATGACAGTATGTAAAATACAGCTTGTGTATTAGAATTATGTAGATATTTGTTTGCATTCTACATTCATATTATTCAGATCTGAAATACCTCTTAAATCAGAGGCACCATAACCCAAAATCCTTTGAACAAAATGGTGCTAGATAACTTTGTTTTTGAATGTTGCAGATTCAGTTTTGATTAATGTCATCTCATTAGTATCTGTCTGTTCCGTTATGAAAAGTCTGGAATTTGAAAAACAGAGAGAAGTATCTTGGTGAATTATACTTAAATTTATGTTGTGCTGTACATATCACTCTCAGCCTTTCCGCCTGATATCAGGTCACACTGTTACAATTTCCAGTAGCATAACAATAAACAGTTGACACATTTGTATTGTATTTTAGCATCCTGTTGCATTGTAGTATCATTTATAGATCGTAAGTATTCCGTGTATAATGCAACAAAGTCGACCTTTTAGAAAAGGAACTAAAATATACTTAATACACTAAAAGTGTCTGGTAAATATTTTAAAATATTTAACAAACACTTTTATTGTATTATTTGTAATTTAGTGTCTTCTACAGAAGGTTGACTTTGTTGCTTTATAGACGGAATACTTACGATCTAAAGGTGACACAAATATACTTAAAGGTAAACATATATGAGAGTAAGTTCAAAATACTGGCTTATCAATATATGGAATGCTAATTATGGTTTAATTACTACAATATGTGTAGCATAAGCATAATTGCTTTGATATTCTTATGTATTTTCAATCATCGGTAGTGTCTGAATTACTGAATCCATTATTTTTGCTATAGGATATTACGTGTGTTCGAATCCTATTGTAATATAAATACCATTTGACTTGAACAAGCTTGCGATGGAAGAGGTTCAGCAGAATGTGTGAAACTGCTAAAATTATGAGCATTTTATGCTGATTATGAGCAGGACAAGGATTTTTACTATTGAATTTCCAGCAACGGCAGTAATGATAAAACGGAATATTGAAGCAGCTCCCTCACTGTATAATCAGAACTCTTTAACTATACAGCATCAATCTCTACAACACAAAACAAAATAAATACTTATACAACATGTCATATAATCGTAAACATGAGCTAATAAAGGCAATTTTAAGCTAAAAATTGGATAATACAAAGAAAATGAAAACATCAATGCAATAAAATAATATTTTAACAATATGATTATAATTATTTTATGAAACAAAATTTGTTCTTATTGCAAGAATTGATATTATCATTCATTTGTAATGTCCTGTCAAGTTCAAAGAAACGCACGATGCAGTGTTCTCTTACAACGTTTTATGCTTTCTGCTTGAAAAGCCAAGATCAACTGTGTTGCCGAGGGCCAGCAGCAACTTACTGAACTGAAATGGACTGGAGATGAGCTAGCTGAGAGCAAGTGAGACCCAGTGATAGCGACTGATAACCATTGAGTGGGCAGTCATGGCTCGGAAGTCACCAGTGGAGTAGTGAGTCAGCTGTGAAAGAGTCGCCAGGCCGCAAGGACGTGAACATGGAAGCTGAGGAATTTACATTGTTGTAAACGGCTAGGGAAGACTAGAATGCTTAGTGTTTGCTGTAGAGAAAGTAGAGTGAGTGAATTAGCGAGAGCGCTATAATTATATTTACGAGTTATGAGGGTTCCATAAATCCAATTAACAATCCAAACTCCATGTCCAGTCACTAACACGTGACAATATGGTTCCACACATAATGAAGTATTCGATACTTTATATGACGAACCTGTGGAGTACCGATTGAATATCTAAGGGTTCGCCGTGCTCATGCGGCAACTTCTCCGGTGACTGAGTACAGCGTGTAGTCTAGTCATCATTTGTCAGGTGTTGGAGAATAGTAATGTATGGAGTAGAGAACTGGGAGCGAGGCAGGCATAAGTGAATGTGTCTTTTGTTTTACGTACATTTTTTTCCCCTTGGCACTACAGCCTCAGTGGGCCTAGGTCTACCTCCATGAACTTCTCCGTTCACTTCGGTTTTTCTAGATCTTACACATTCGGTAGGACTCCTTGGGCGGGTGATCAGCTCGTCGCAAGGCCTCTACCTGTACACAAACACAGAAAAACGCACACACACAAAATAACTTCCATGCTCTGAGTGGGATTCAAACCGACGACCCCGGCTTCCGAGCGAGCGAAGACAGCGTATGCCTTAGACCGCTCGGCTATCGTGACCGGCCTTTACGTACATAGAATAAATAAATATTAAGTGTACTCTCTTACAGTGTCAATATAAAACATGTGCATATACACATACATCGCTTAATAATACTTTATGTTTTATATTTTATCTTTGCTTTCTCCTCGGTTTAGTTATTTGTTTGTTTCTTTGTTTCTCTATCTTATCGATTCCTTTAAATATTACAAGAAGTTCTGGGAAGAATTAATCGCATACTTTTCTTTCATATGACACGGATCTCACAGGAAGCGATAAAATTAGGATGGACACAGGCACAGGAACAGGAAGTCTCCTAACAATATATAGGGCGAGATACACGAACAGACACACAGCAAGGCGATTGAGACTCTTAAATCTAAAAAATTAGGAGGGAATATGCAGACAGACGGACAGATATAGAAGGATAGGCAGACAAACAGCAAGTTTATTTCATAAGGTTCACTATATTTTTTTTCAAGGTAAGGGAAGTAGGCTAATAAACTAATTTATCGATTGGTTCTTCAAGTATTTAGAGACATTTTGTCAATTGAATCGATTACGTAATATGGAATGCTAGGTTGCCTGTGAACTGTGAATTGGAAAGGAAGTGGAATAAAGCGACCTGCTCCGTTTTGCTCAGTTTCAAGGCCATATCTGAGAACTTGCGTAAAGGAACTGGAAACAACGCACGAAAATCTGTCAGAGAACATATGAAGGAAATAATTTTCAAGTTAATTCCGATGTGCTGATTCCAAATAGCACACGAAGAAACTTGCATCGGATTAGAGCAGTGTGAAACTAATTTTGAGGCAAGTGAAAGCGTTCTTTTTCAAATTTATATTTATTTTTTAGTGTTTTGTAATTTTTAAAGGTAGGGTGTGATGTTTATCAGCGAATAAAAGCTCTTTCACGTGTAAGGAACATCATTATAAGTCGTACGAATGTATANCAAAACAGTTCAAGAATAGATGTAATATTATAAAGTGAAAAATATAAAAAAATTCATGTAAAATTTCTTCTGTAGGAAATATATCACAAAATTTTTATGATAATTTCTATTTATAATTTCTTTATTTTAGTAAGTATATTGATATATTCCTTCATTTTCCAATACATAGTAACATTTTTGGAAATAAGTCTCGTAAATACTATGTTAGAGAATATTATAAAACTCGAATGAAATTTCGTATTTGAAGGAGTTGCATGGAATTAATTTCGAACGGTTTCTTTTTTCGGATTGTCGTTATACTTTTCGAATTGAGATCAGTTTAAAAATCTGTGACGAATCAAGTTTCGCCATCTTCCGACCTAATCGCGGTCCTTCACTGCGTGTCATGATCAATACTCGCGCATTGGGAGGGCTAGAACTCTTGCTTCTCCGCGGCCAGAAGCCTTGCAACAAGCGCTGTATATGATCCCAAGTCCAAGGCTAGAAGCAGACTCTTCCAAGACAGTACAAGGGCAGATGATTTTCGGAATGGAGGGATACAAATCATGGAGTATGAAACCCCGAAACGCCGAAGTATTTCGATTTGCTTGATAGTACAAGTACATGCTGTGGTTCTGTATGGCTGTGAAACTTGGTCTCTGACATTAAGGGAGGAACGTAGATTGAGGGTGTTTGAGAACAGAGTGTTGAGGAGAATATTTGGACCGAAGAGAGATGAAGTGACAGGAGGTTGGAGAAACCTGCATAATGAGGAGCTTCATAACTTGTACTCTTCTCCAAGTATAATTAGAATGTTCAAGTCAAGGAGGATGAGGTGGACAGGTCATGTAGCACGAATGAGGGAGACGAGGAATGCGTATAGGATATTGGTAGGAAAGTCAGAAGGAAAGAAACCACAGGGAAGACCAAAGCGTAGGTGGGTGGACAATATTAGAATGGATCTTAGAGAGATAGGATGGGATGGTATGGATTGGATAGATCTGGCTCAGGATAGGGTCCAGTGGAAGGTTCTTGTGAACACGGCAATGAACCTTCAGGTTCCATAAATTGCTGGGAAATTCTTGAGTAGATGCAGAATTGGCGGCTCCTCCAGAAGGGCTCAGTTCCATGAGTAAGTAGTAAGTAAGTACAAGTACATGATTTCAGATACAATCTGGACAGCGGCTGAGTAACCGGTATGTTGGTATATTGTTGCCAGAGAGAGAGATTCATACCCCTGCGTTAAGGGAGCATTGAATCCATATTGTAGGCCATCCTTCAATATTTCATAATTATGCAGCGGGAGATGAAATTAACTCTTTTTTAAGGAACCTGAATATTTATTACGTAATTCACAAAGGGCTTTCACATGACTCCATCCTGAGCCAGTTGTGTCTTCACTTTCACGTATTCCCCTAAATGTTATCCTCCTACTTATGGGTCCCTAATGGTCTCCTCCCTTGAGATTTCGGGCCTAAGTAGTCTCTAGTTCAAAACTACACCCATTCCCCCATACGTCTTCATGGAGTAATGTTTCATTATTTCAGTACAGGAACAAATTTAGCGCTAACTTACCTGCTTCAGTCACACTAAAATTATTTGAGTGGGGATCACGAAAAACGAAGTTCCTCACTGTAATTCTCCATTAGGAATCTCCCTTTTGGACACAAATATTCTCTTCGGCTCTCTGTTCCTTCTATTGTGGGTGACCAAGTTCGACACTCATAAAAGGAACAAGAAATGCTCCAGACTTGTATTCGGGATGTGATTGGTTAAATCTCGGCCAGGTCACGGGCTATGTTGACTGAGGTTTCTCGTGGTTTTTCTGTCACTCCAGGTAAATTGTGGAATGATATCTAATTTAGGGCTTCATCGCTTCCTTCCAGATCCTTCCCAATTTTTCATTCGTCAGTCATCCCACCATCAAAAGTCATATAGCCTTCATTATTATTATTATTATTGTTCTACAGCACTTTGTTGGGCCTCGGCCTATTTTTAGGTTACTTGATCCTTTACACAGTTCATAGGATTCCATGGACAGGGGATCAGTCCCTTCGCAAAGCCGCTACCTACACACAGAACAACGCAAACACAGAATAAACGCACACATACATTCGAACCCACGATCCCAGTGTTTGAGAGAGCGAAGACAGTTCATGCCTTAGACCGCGCGGCCATAGTGATCGGCCTCAACACTGTTACCTCTTAAAAAACACAGAAATGCAGACCCATGCAACACAAGAAGGAAAATTATAGATGTGTAAGTTCTATTTTATCTCTCAGTTTTAGGCAGGAGGAGGTAAGATAAAATATTCCGAACAGAGTGGGAAGAAAAAACACCCGAAATAAATCCTTTTTTTCTTTCTTCACGGCTGCACTTCTTTTGTATTATTGTTATTCCCAAACCCAGTACAATCCTTGTAGAAGATCATACTTGTAAGTCGACGACCTGTGATAATTCGCTGCATTTGAAGGGAAGCGGCAAAATCATATCATTTTACACATAATTAACTCTCTTTAACTTGGCCAAATGTCTGTCTTATATCTTGCCCACTTTTGCCTTTTGTGCTGTGATTCTATATATATTTTCTGCACGGGCATTTCAGCTTTTCCAGAAGCCTTTTTTTTTAGTATCTTCTGAAAATATGTTTCGACGTAACGGCCAGGAAGTTTTATAGCAGATGAACTGAAAGCGATTTCACTTTCGACAGTTCACGTCTTCAACTCACATCAGTGTAAGGAAAAGCGTACCTCATTAAATCTTTGCAAGTGCGTGACCTCCATAAATTTGGAGGTACAGGAGAGTTAAGGATAGCCTATGCTTCAAAGCCGTTGATTTCACTTCATAAACAAATTTGAAACGTTCATTTCTCAAGTAATCTTCAAAATGTAGTGAAATTCTTCGTCGTAACTTGATACAACAGCATACTCAGTTGTACTTAAACACTATTCGGCGCGCAGACGCGTAGGCAGTTTGCGCATATGCGAGGTCGGTAGTCCAAGTTGCACTTGACGAGAATTTACGTAACGAAATAAGCATTGTCTGTAAGTAGAAATTATGAGAGATTTTTTCTACATTCCATTTACTAAAGAAACTAGGTTGCGTCATCATCAATGAGTGACGTATACCTTTATGTCATTATTAGAAATTACTAAATTATATTTCCAACGCACTTCCGGTATTCATACCGCTTTGGGAAATTTAAACACGACATCTGAATTCTCTTCCGTAATGTTGCCTTCGCAAGATATAACGTAGCCTCATTCCCCGTTTTGTATTATGATATTTCATTCACATTAAGCAGCAGTCTTAATTAAGATGGAGCACGCGGTAGCGTACTTGGTTGAGGCGCTATGCTACAAGCCGGAAGGTCGCGGGTTCGAGTTCCGACGTGGTGGATTTCTTCAATTTACTTAATCCTTCCAGCCGCACTATCGCCTTGGGGTCGACTCAGCCTCTAACAGAAAAGAGTACCAGAAATCTTCTTGAGGGGTGAAGAGCGGCAGGCGTGTAAGGATGAAAACCTCGACTTCTCACATCCCTATTGACCTTCACAGCCCATAACACGGATAGCTTTACCCGTTCTTATCTGTATCTTAATTATGATAGTCGCTACTTATTCGTCTCCCTGGTATGTTGTTATTACAGCAGTTTCTTTCTGTAACAAAGTCTAGAAGTTTCTTTTAGAAGTAGGAGACTTGAACTTGTAAAAATCTTGCAACAGGATTAGGTTATTTCATGAGGTTATGAACGTTTGTGGGGGGAGAATATTGTGAGGGTAGCATCGGGTAGGTATTTGAAAAAAAAATATTTGCGCTGAGAGCTTTTTATTCTGTATGTGAGGAGGGAATGAAGCAGTCTACCTTTGCGAACATAACTTCGAAATGTGTATCTCTCTCTTTATCAGCTTCTGTTAATAAAATGGAGACGTACAGTATATCCTATACATATACACAAATACCTGAATCTTTATTATTATTATTATTATTATTATGCTTTTAACCCTACCCTACTCCACATTTCTCCAACATTCAGCACTCTTTTTCACAGCTATAGAAAATTATTGGAATTTAAAATGTGGGGGTTGTTTGAGGAGTGAAGGGTGGTCGTCCATCCTACTGGTGTAGGCTCCCAAATACCAGTGGTTTGGGTTGGAAGCTCCCACCTACACCCCTCCATTCCAACCGTACACACAGCAGCTCTAACCCCTGATGTGTAGGCTACACGCCATCCCCAACCTCTCTCTCTCTCACAAAAAAAAAAACAACTTTTTTTATCCGAACATTTGTCTTGTGTAATGTGCTTCATAGTGCTAGTCTGGGCTCCAACATGGGCTGTACTGGAGCCCGGCATAGCACATTTTCTGTTGGTAGCTCGTAGATGCTGTCACTGTGATGTAGGGACAGGAGATGTATGGAGGGATCTGTACCTCCTCACCCCCCACTCACCCCCACGGGATTTGAGGTCGGTGATGGTCCAGTGATGGATGGTGTTGTCGCAGAATAAGCACCCATCCCAGGTTTGCAGTGTTATATAATACGAACACAGAGTATATATTCTGATGAAACAGCGTGTGGTGTAGGCTTCTGACGGGTCGGACGATTTACAATGTTGTTTATTATCAGGCTCCTGTAAATGTACGTGCATTGTACGAGTATAGATTTTCTCACTACAGTGGGCGTCAAACATGTCAGAATTGATGTTACGTGAATATAATTCAATTCGATTAATCAACATATGTTCCGATACTTAACAATATCCCACACCCTACAGTAAACTGAACCACAGGAGCATGAGAAAGTACAATTCAATAATATTTCAGTCATTAAACTGTAAACATCTCCTTAATTAGGCGAACGTCCTGGTGGTTCTTCGACAAACAACAATACAGAGGACTAGTTACTATAGGATTCTGACAATGGTGTATAACACAGAGATATTGGGTTTTCGGACTTCATCCAACGTCCTGGTTTTTAAGATAACTAAGAAAAACACGACGTTTCGGAAACTGGATCTNAAAACCCAATATCTCTGTGTGAATACAGAGGACATTGACGATAGCGGGAAAAATGATTATTATACGTCTGTAATTAAGGTGACTATGCGCCTTATAATTTGGCATATAGTTTGTAAATATTTCGGAAGAATTTTATACTTCGACCTTCACTCCTAATACCCCCCAAAATCTGAGCCAGAGTGTTCTTCTGAACTGTTGTTACCTGTCAACCGAACTACATGTCACATCCCAGAAAACCGTAACCAATTTCCTCACCAAGGCCAGAAATTAACATCGACCATAGTCTCTTAATTTGCATGCAAATGGCTATATTCTTTGAAATTCATAGTTGTACATTTATCAATAAATGTTTAGGGAGAAAGGGAAATGGGCAACAGCCGTGTTTCTTATTACGGTTACTTCTGTTCAGTTTATCGAGTTCGGTGCCATTATGTTAAGTGCATCTGTGTCCACATAAGTCCAGGTTCTTGTAATACAGATATTTGTTACGTATATGTCTATTTCCATTGCGCCTGAACTAGTCTACTACTATTACTGCTGCTTCTACTACACCAATACTATACTACTACACCAATACTATTACTACTACACAAATACTATTACTACTATACCAATAGTATTCCTACTACACAAATATTATAACTACTACACCAACAGTATTACTACTACACACATATTATTACTACTACACTAATACTATACTACTACACCAATACTATTACTACTACACAAATACTATTACTACTATACCAATAGTATTCCTACTACACAAATATTATAACTACTACCCCAACAATATTACTACTACACACATATTATTACTACTACACTAATACTATAACTACTACACTAATACTATAACTACTACACTAATACTATGACTACTACACAAATACTATTACTACTATACCAATAGTATTCCTACTACACAAATATTATAACTACTACACCAACAATATTACTACTACACACATATTATTACTACTACACCAATACTATACTACTACACCAATACTATTACTACTACACAAATACTATTACTACTATACCAATAGTATTCCTACTACACAAATATTATAACTACTACACCAATAGTATTCCTACTACACAAATACTATTACTACTACACTAATAATATTACTATTATTCAAATACTATTACTACTACATCAATGCTATTACTACTATCATTTCCTTTCCTCTCGGTCCCTTTAATGTTTTACTTCTCCCATAAGCTCGGACAAGGGATCTAATTTGCTGAATTTATTTTCACATTTCCCTTCAATTTTAAACAAGTAAGTTTCAATATATTTCCACGCGTTACATTTGTATAATTTATTATTTTCTAACGTGCCAAAACCTCATTTACACTTAATTTACTGCATTCAAATTATTCTCTCCATATTTCTTTTCCGAACATTTAGTAGTACCTGTTTAGCTTGTTCCGACCCCCAAACACGGGGTGAAAGGTTTGCTTAACTTCAAAACGCTTACTTTCAGATTTCTTATTATGGAGGTACAAGAGTCGAATCTCGGTCTTATGAACCGCTCCACTGATTCAATTGCCTCCAGACAAGTTCTGCGGTATTACCGTAAAGTGGGCCACTACCGATCCCCTCTAAATATTTTGTTGATAATCATTGATGCAATTTGGGGTTATAAATACTTATCATAGTTTGTGGCTACTTGCTCTTAAATCCTGGTGCTCTGCCTGTTAATAGTGAATACAGGGCCGCAATCATATCGTGGATACTGAGAGCAGTAGCCGAAGCAGTGGTGAGGGTTGCCTATACCCAATAGGTAACAGATTCAAATCTCTGTTGAGACAACAACTCCTTTGACTACGGCTTTCATAATTTTCCTAAGTCACTCTAAATGATTGAGGAGATAGCCATGTTCCCGTGCTCTTCCATAGTCAGACACTTCCACCCAACTCGGAGCGTGATCTGAAGAGAAGCATTGCTTTGTGTATTCCTCATGACTGGTGGGTTTAATATTGAGCACTCTTTCTGCAGAACTTCTTAGTTGATTTGACACGAAATAACCCGTATGATTTACCAAGCGTTGCTAAGAGAGGATTGTAAGCTGCCTTTACACGGTTAATTTTGTTACATTTAGACGAACTTTTCTAAGCAATCGTAATTTTTATCATTTACGAAATCTTCATATACGAATACGCAGTTTAGGTTTCTCTATGTGTAGTGACTGTTCTTGAATGCATATAGGAAGCCAGTAGGAAAGAGACCACTATGAAAACCTAGATGTAGGTGGGAGGATAATATTAAAATGGATTTTAGATAAGATGGGGTAGTATGGACTGGATTTATGTGGCTTCAAATAGAGACCAATGGAAGGCTCTTGTGAACACGACAATGAAATTTGGAGTTCCGTATAATGTTGAGCAATTCTTGACTAGCTGAGCATTTGGTGTCTTCTCAAGGACTCGGCTTCATGGATTTAGTTAGGTGGCAGCAACTGTTCTTTACAGTGTTTTATTAATAGCATATTTTCAATAAATAATTTTCTAAAAGACCATTTTAAATTTCCTTTAAAAACCACCATTAAGATATGTTCCAAAGTGGCTGTAAAAATATAACAAGAGAAACCTCAACTAAACATCTGCCAAATATATTAACGTGATCACATGATGGCTTTCGGAATGCATCAAAATGTGACAAAACAAACATTTCATAGACGGATCTTGCAGTCTGCCCTTAAATTACCTAGCAAATGTTAGGCTCATTATTGGGTAGTGCCGCGAGCAGTACTCGTATGTAGAGCGTACAAGGTAAAATTGTCCTGTGCTTAACCAATTAGGCACTACCCCATGATGGCTTATAGGGGATTGGATGTATAGACCCAAATTGTCTTGACCTTGGCACTAGTTTTATGTGAGCGGTGAGCTTCAAGCCCCGTCCGCTTTACCCCCAGGGCAAAATTTCCCGGTACCTATCGGATAGGGTGTTAGGTGGACTCCAGAAGCGGTCTGAACGATGTGGAGAGGAGAAAATTCTTGATCCTAACGGGACTCGAACTCCGATTCCTTGGTCTTTCATCCCATATCAAATCACTATACCGACTGAGGTACCCCAGCTCACCTGTACTTCACATAGTTTGTTAAGAGCATTAAGTTGATAAGTTCATCTTAATCTGTTGTAGAACTTAAGAATGCATGGGGACATTGTGCCTACTTTCACTCTCCCATACACATCTTCATATGATGATGCATAATTGAAGGCAGAGAGTTTTATCTCCTTATTGGAAACTTTACAAGATTCCGAGTTGTCTCTTCAGGTGTATTAAAGGTGGCTATGCCGTCTAGAAGAGTGTTAAAAATCTACTTAAAAGTATATTGCGCACGCGTTTTTATGCAGTTTCTAAATTAAACGCAATTTAGTGTTTCAATTTTATGGCGCAGAGCCTCTTAATATTTCACATTTTACGATCGTTTGGGTTCCTATATTGCTTAATAAGTTTGGGCGTACTTCTGCATCCACGATCTGTCTATAAAGTGTCTGAAATTTCCCAAGAATATGTGCATAAAACCGTTAATTATCCACGCGAGAGCAGTGCGTGCTCGCAAGCGACATGTAACTTCTGAATAATGACAGATGAATTATGAAGACTACTGACGTTTCGGAGGAACATCCTGCCTCCATCTTCAGGATCAAAGAGTAAGACAAACAACCAGTAAGAACCAGAGATCTGCTTGCTGCTCATCTGGCTTACTTTTCAACCATGAAGAAGGAGCAAATACTTTTTTTTTCCGAAACGCGTTTGTAATTCTACCGCACATCCCGGCGTCAGATTCCAAAAGACAATACTGTTCATGGTCACCGCTGGGGAAAACCTCAAATTCAACAGAGAGAGATATAGTTGTTAAAGATGAGTAATTCGCATCAAAATATTATGAGCTTAAATAATGTGTGTGAAATGAATAACTGTTTACGTTGTGAACTCTTACTGCAAACAGTTGCTACTCACTACAGTAGGTCACTTGTTGGACTGTGCAGAAACAAACACTGCCATCTCACTAGTTCTACAAGTGGAGAAAGTGTAATATGTTTGCTGTCAGAAAGTTTTGTCCCAACTTCTGCGTACTGGGGAAGGACCTTTACGTTTACATTACTACATAGCCATGTTCACTTATGTTTAATTGTAATCTCTCTCTCTCTCTCTTCATTCATTCGTTCATCTGTGGCTCTACAGCTCTTTGTTAGTCCTCTGTTGATTTTTCAGTTTCTACACAGTCGGTAGAATTCCTTTGGCGGGGGATGAGCCCGTCGGAAGGCCGCTACCTGCACACAGGACAGCACAAACACAGAAAAAACGCACACAGACATCCATGCCACGAGTGGGATTCGAACCAACGATCTCAGTGTTTGAGCGAGCGAAGACAGTTCATGCGTTAGACTGCGTGGTCACTGTGATCGGCGGGGGTGGAGGAATAGCTCCACACATTATTCACCTCACTGCATCAGAATATCCAAAGGACAGGAAATGTCAATGTGCGTCTCTCAAACGGTTTGCATGTGGTGAAGACGGAAGAAATCCATACTCTGCCTGTCCGAAAATATCGAACATAATAAGAACGAATTAAAGTTGATATATTTACAAATTTTTTGAAAATTTTTTCGTCTTTTGCAGTAAAAGCAGTAAAATTTCTTGCTTGTATCCAGAAGGTGTCCGTTTCGAAACTCGGTCGGGACACCGATGATTTGGACTGAGGTTTATGTAAGGTTCCTCAGTGTCTCCGCATCATTGCCACGTCAATGTAAATAAAAGTAGATCGCGGCCACTTCCTTCCACATATTTTCCGATTTATTGCTCAGTACTGGAAGCCGTGTAATCTTATTGTCCAACCAGAACTCAGTCACAAGTAAAACTGAGTTTGAATACGTGAACATAACATTTAGAGCACACTGTCGCTTGATGCTGTGAACTCCGAACAGGCTAATTACGGGAAGGAAGAGAGTTAACTACATGACTGATCTGGAGGGGAATTTTGACGAAGAATATTACAAATATTTCTACTTATTCTTTTGTCTCGCCATTCAGATCACAGCTTCGCCATCCGTATCTGGCAATGTTATTATCTGTTATCAGTGAAATTCACGACAGAAGTCAATCAATACTTCATGCAGCTTTCGCTTTTCAGTTTATCAGTATCGACCTTACAGAGTTGGTAGTTGGTATCTAATTCAGCTCACATCTCTCATGATGATTGCTTAAGATATAAACCGCAGAATGAAATAAAAATTAATATTCATATTTTAGAAGAGTTAATACCATAAAATATTGAATTACAATATATTCTACAATCCTTATATGCAGGTGCTTATGTGTGTGTGTGGATTTGCTCTAGATTAATTCTCTCTATCCTACGAGGAAATATATTTAGGCCTTATTCTCTATTGGAAAATGTGCTAAAAGACTTAACATATCATCATTTTGGTGTCAGAGTTCACTTTGCGAGAAAATGGCTCTGCTCGTAGGGGAATTGCGAATGAAAAGCAGATATTTTACAAGCGCAATAAAATATTGACTATGAATGGAACTTTCCAATTCCGTGTGCTGAAGGAAAAGAACATATTTGGGTTTGGAGTTCATTGTATCGCTCAATTATCAATAACTCATATCTACTCCCCTTTTCTGTCTCTTGCATTCGGGTCCGAATTACCGTAAAAGTCTGTAGCGTTCTGCAAAAGCCAGCTCAGTTTCTCTGGCTAGAGATACCGTGTCAACAGGCCTAACAGTTGGCTTGACTTCTGCATATTTTACTAGTGCGTATGTTTATGCGACTGTGTGGGTATGTGTTCATAAGTTTTGTTGGAAATGAATGATTTGGCAGTTAATAATAAGCCAATGCATATTGCTGAAATAAGTCCAATGTTACGTATGTGTGCCCATTCCTTTAATGGATGAATTGAGTTAATGGACTTTACCCATCGTCTAGTTTTCTTAAAGAACACAATGTTTCAGGAACTGCATCTGTTTCCGCCCGCAGGTGAAAGCAAAGGGGCACCTGCTCACTTGTGTCCGTTGCAAGGAGCTAACACTAGATGGCATTTGAGATTAGCTCTTTCTGACTGGTCGATTACATTGGCTGCGCGGTCTAAGGCATGAACTGTCTTCGCTTTCTCGAATGCTGGGATCATGGGCTCCAGTCTCACTCAAAGGATGGATGTCTGTATGGGTTTATTCTGTTTGTGTTGTTCTGTATGTAGGTAGCGGCCTTGCGACGGGCTGATCCCCCGCTCAAGAAGACCTGCCGAGTGTGTATAGGATTAGGAAACTGAGAAAAAGGCCAAAGTCCAACATAGGGCTGTAGATCCATAGATATATTAGATAGATACATAGATAGGTACGTAGGCAGCTAGATAGGTAGATGGGTAGATAGATTTCTAGCGGGGTCAGTTCAGTAGGTGTACGTCCACTCTCTACCTAAGAATGGGAAAAAAAATCAGTTTCCGAAACGTTGTTTTCTCAGAATATTAGACGATAGACGAAGCTCAGAAACTGAATAATCTCAGTTACAATACCCTATCATCAGGATCCTTCAGAATTCCGTTGTTTTGCCCTAAATAGTGCTACATTTAGTCCTCTAAACGTACTGTCAATTTCGATTGGTTCTCAGAAAAAAGAGTAATTATTTGATTAAAGATCTGTAAAGAGCCTATCATTGTAAAGAAAATGGGCTATGCAAGTAAGGAGCCGACTTTTAATTATAATTTAAACCGCTTCTTATCTTAAACGATTAATAACAGATTTAAGAGAAAAATTAATCAAGGAAACGTTTCTTATTGGTTTCAGAATTGTCATACCACGTGTTTATGAGAAAAAGTAAAGATCAGTAAAACAGGCAAATTAAAAAGGTAAAGCTATCCCTGAAACAGGTCGCGGAGGTCCATAGGGTTGTGAGACGTCGAGACTCCCATATTTTCTAGAAAACCGGCTCACAGATGGCAGTGAGATTGTCAGCCTTAAACGCCGGCCGCCCCTTATCCCCCCAGAAAGATTCCTGGTACTCATTTCTGTTAGACGCTGAGTCGACCCTAGGGTTATAGTGCGGCTGGAAGGATTAGATAAATTGAAAAATTCAATGACCTCATTGGGATTCGAACCCGCGACCTTCCGGCATGTAGCGCAGTGCACTGCTGTTGTGTACACGATAATGATATTTCAGATCCTATGAAAGGAGGGCAATTTCATGACCAGCTGATCAAGAGCAGGCTTCTCCACAAAGAATCTGTTGCATGTTGTTAATTGGGACGTGTTTCCTGCCTTATTGTAATAAATGCCTTTATACTACAGACGTCACGTGTTTTAGGTGAGCATCAGGCCCTTAAAATGAAAAGGGCTATGAGGCGGACGGATTAGAAGAAACTACAGTTTTGTAACAGTGAAAACTATTCAGTTCTTCTGGAGGTTCATTTTGGCGTGGGCATACTTTAATCATAGGATCTTAGAATAAGTATTATTCTTTTATTGCTAGTGGGGTGGGACTAAGTCCCTTGTACTGCGGCCACTTCTGGCCTATTTTACCAGCCCCAGATGATAGGTGAGGGTGATTGTGGAGCAATTGGTGGAATGAAGATTGACAGGGGAAACCGAAGTACTCGGAGAAAACCTGCCCCAGCGCCACTTTGTCCACCACAAATCCCACTTGACCAGACCTGAGTTCGAACCCGGGCCGCCGCGGTGAGAAGCCAGTGACTAACCGCTTGAGCTATGGCGCGGCCTCAGCCTGTACGGTTACTGTCATCTTTTCACCTGATGACAAGAGAAAGAGTTGTATAAAAGGGTATTTCTTCCCTGTAAGGCGTTTTCCTGACATTCATATTAATCCCATAATCATAATTTAAAATTTCGAAGTCCGGATATTGGCATAATAGCGATTTATTTTGGAAAACTTATTTTATTCTAGATCTAATTGATAATCACAATTCTTCAACTGTGTTAAGTCGTATGCATTTGAACACGTGCACTTGGAAAGTTGTGATCTGTAAGCGTTTTCGTCAGTTATTAAAGTCTATGAATATTTATCGTCTGTATTTGTATTCATAAATAAACTGTACTGATGACAGGCACTCTAGAAATTTTAATATTGCTAGTTATATTATTTTATAAACCAACATGGATGACAGTTATAAACTACATTTTATTTCGGTTATGTTTCTTTAAGGAAGATTTCCAATTATTGCGGCTGATATAATAATTACACACGCACACACACACACACACACACACATATATATATATATATATATATAGAGAGAGAGAGAGAGAGACATATATGCTTAAAGACTATTAATTTGCAGATGCAGTTAAAGTAATTATAATCAGGGACATAACCAGCTGGCATCATAGGAATTCTTTCTTAGACCTCTTATATTGTTTCAGCTGATGGAACGAAATTTGTAAGGAACTAATTATTGTTACGAAATTGACAGAGTGTGCCATGTCTGACAGTTTACTTTTGTAGTGTAACAAATAAATTAATCTTCCAGATAACGAAAAATACAGTTTATATAAATATTTATGAAAGTCTCACGACGCAAGCAAGCTCTAATGAGGACCTGCTTGGGAGGCATGCCTTCCACCAGAACATCTATATTAAGCAAACTCACCTGCGTAATGAAAATTCACTTTATTTCGGTTAATGATTCCTGGAAATTCTCCTTTTTCCCACTACGTATCTCTCGAAATCTCAGCAAAGCCGTTCTCGTGGAGACTGCTGCGTTGCAGGGTCCTCTAAGCTACGAGGGGAAGACATCTCAGAAACATCTTTGCTGTCGTCGTCGTAGTTGTCAGAAATATAATAGTAACATCTATGTGGTTAAAACCGTCTTCCCGAAGGGAAACTACCTCCATACAGGAATACTAGCATGCATTATCTCTGCTCACGCATTCTCCCTCCCCCTCCCGCCCCATAACTTCCCCTCTCACCCCACGTTGGGCAGTGGGAGAATAGGAGTTCCTCTCCATGCGTTCTTTTCGTCGCCCGAGCATGTATTCTTCCGCCGACAACGTCGCCAGCTAGGAGTAAGCAGGACATAGTCTCCAGAATGGTGGGGCGGAGTCCGCCGACAGATGACTCCTCCTCTGCCTCTGCTTCCAGACCGGACCAATCAGCTTGTCGCGCGGGACGAGACAACGCGCCAGCCAGACTGAAGCCTGGTCTGCCAATAAACTAGAGTCGGTTGGTCTCTCTCGCGACGTGGCCCTTGGCTGATAAACCCTCTCTGGCTGCTTTCTTATTCCGCCCATTCAACTTCACTGCTCCTCATTATGTCTCATTCTGAAAAGCGTATAAATTTCTGTACGGTCGGCAGAGGCAATTCAGACTGCAGTTCTGCCTTCCAGTTCAGCAGTATCCGGACCCGTGCGGAGCTCAGTGGCGTGCAGAACACCTTTCCCTTCACTCACTCACGGAACTGAGCCCTTCTTGAGAAGCCACCAATTCTGCAGCTACTCAAGAATTTACCAGCATTTTATGGAACCCGAAGATTCATTACTGTGTTCACAAGAGCCCTCCACCGGTCCCTATCCT